>NC_136506.1:8836666-8881666 GCF_053919585.1 Euprymna scolopes | reverse complement strand
ATGTCTAAGTTTAGAATTGTCTTTAAGGTTACTATGACATTGAATGTCAGTCTGGCTGTGACGTCTAAGTTTGCAAAACAATATGCTTATATTTGTAACAAAATATGTTTCTCTGTCAAGGCCGTGTTAATACAATCTCGCTTTGTCTGTCACGTTCTATTCGATATATAATGTTCATAATGTTTACAATTTCAATAGAATATACCCCGGTCTCTCAAACCGTAAAAATGTCCAACTGTCAGTCACATTCGTCTGTCTGTTTATTCGCCAGGATTAAGTTTCTAATAGATATCCCCCGCTCAGTACAGATCAATAAGTCTCCTGTGTGGCATTAGTAAGTTGTTGGAATCCATACTGAATGAAGAAGTAGTCAACCACCTCAGCAGAAATAACCTTCTTAGTTGCATGCAATATGGTTTCCGCTCCGCAAGATCTACAGCAGATGTGCTAACGGTTATATCTCATAGGATTAGTTAATCTCTTGACAAAGGCTTCCATTCCGGGGCACTTGCTCTTGACATATCGAAGGCCTTCGATAAGATATGGCATAAGGGCCTACTTTACAAGATTTCCAGCTACCGTATCACTGGTAATGTTTTCTCAATCATTAAATCATAATTCTCGGATAGGTTCATAAGAGTAGTTTTTGATGGGCAGAAATCAGAGGTCCATGGGATTAATGCTGGAGTCCCTCAGGGGTCCATCCTGGGCCCTACTAACATCAATGATCCCCCAAAAAACTTAAATCATGTGTGACATCTATGCTAATGACACGACTATCAATGGCAAAACATCAAAGGCCATAAATAACAAAGCTCTCTCTAATTCTCTCTCTTCTGATCTTGAGCGCGTTGTACAGTGAGGGAAGAGGCGGCTGGTAACTTTTAATGCATCCAAACCCAAGCTTCTATCTTTACATCATCAACTCTCTGATCCCCATCGGGCATCATTTGAAATGTATGGATCTCGTCTTGTGGAAGCTCCATGTTCGGACAAGCTTTTGGGTTTGACCGTTACTCCTGATCTGAAATGGAACACGTACATCAGGTCTGTTGCCAAGAACGCTGGGAAAATGGGGGATCCTTCTACCGGCCCAGAAGATAACTCACTACTGATGCAAGACTCTATCTGTATAAAAGCCAAGTACGTCCACTCATGGAGTAATGCTGCCACATCTGGGCAGGAGCTGCTAAAAACAGTCTATTCTGTCTTGACAGAGTACAAAATATACTTCGTAGCTTAGAGGGGGATGCCCTTTTCACTCCCCTGCAGCCTCCCTCCAACAGAAGAGACGTTGCGAGCCTGTATTTGTTTTATCGTTATTTTCATGGAAAGTGCGCGACTGAGCTCCAATCTCTGCCCCCCATCGCCAATCTTTCACGAGAAACACCCGTTTGGCTGAAACTACTGTCAATAATATTCTCCACTCTTCTTCCAAACGTAGATTCTATGAGCAGAACTTCTTTCTCAGAAGTGCACGATTGTGGAACTCTCTTCCGTTTGGCTGTTTCCCACCTGACTACAACTTGGATGTCTTCAAGTACAGCATAAACAAATTCCTGACAAACCGCCCTCTTTAGTGAGACACTCTATCCAATCTCCAATACTTATGATTACTACAATACTATATCATTGATTACTATACACGCAATAACCGTTATCCCTGAGTGGTCTCCGGGCATTGATAAGTGGTGACCTCCATGTTAAAAAAAAAGATATAGGGTTGGCCGCCATGAGAGTAAAAAATATAATATGAAACTATTTGTCATGTTAAAGTTTTTAATAAAATATTTCTGTCAAGCCCATTCTATGGAGGTCAGGCGCGAACGAACACCCCATAATTTTATTATACCATATTTCTTCAAACTGAAACATAATTATCAAAGTATACTTACGCAGATAGATATGAAAAGTATTTATAAAAGTGTGTGCCTATTTCTATTCTATGTAGGCCAGGCGCGAACGCAGACGCCACAATTTTATTATACCATCCCTATTTAAGTTAAAGCATCCCTATCAAAATATTCTTATGTACATCTATATCAAAAAGATTTGTAAACGTCTTATTTTTAATTTTTATTTTTTTATTTCCATACTTTGTGGACCAGGCGCGAACGAAGACCCCACAATTTTAAT
This sequence comes from Euprymna scolopes, assembly GCF_053919585.1. Classification (NCBI taxonomy): domain Eukaryota; kingdom Metazoa; phylum Mollusca; class Cephalopoda; order Sepiida; family Sepiolidae; genus Euprymna; species Euprymna scolopes. The sequence continues at coordinate 8,879,530 of NC_136506.1, read as the reverse complement.
GAACTACCGTACCGCCCGATCAAACATACTCATTCCTGTGTCTCGAGACATCTTCTATCATTATATGTGATCAGTTTTTTTTTTTGAGTTGTCAACCATATAGGAGTCTATTCGTGACCAGACACACACACATACGTTCAGCTTTATATATATAGTATATATATACATACACACACACACATATATATATATATATATATATTCTGATGTGAATAATGTACTTATGAGAAATTATTGATTTAAATTTGTTAATTATGACAATTCATAGTTTTAATTTGTAATGTTTAATATACAGAATTCAACTAATTTTAGTACATATATAAAGATAGATTTATACATATATATATATACATATATATATATACATACATATGCGTGTGCGTGAGTGTGTGTGTGTGTTATTTGTTTTACATAAGCATTTATATGCCTCTAAACATTCCCATGTTTAGGACGACCAACTGCAATTAACACGAGATATTGGCCATACTGAAGTAAAACTCACAATTATACTTGTATGAGCAATATCGCCTGAAGAGGTTTCTAGTTACTTATAATTGACTGACCGTAACATGCGGATCTAGGAACAGTTTCCACATTTTTAATATCTTATATACCAAAGTTCAAGTTTGTAGACCAATAATCTTTGAAGGATTCGAATGCTCTTGCACCCATTTACACTTTTATAGATATATACAGCAATGTGTCATAACTCAGCTTTAGTGTAATAAGAGATTTTTATTGGTGGAAAAAGCTACACATGCTGGATGTTCTTCTGAACTGAAAATGTATTCCTGACGGGGGTCTGTACACATTGCTTTTCACTTGTCATGTTTAGATTTATTAATTCAAGGCTGGAAAGACACATCGAAAAATAAATGTTGTTTCCTGTCGAACAGAACAGATATGATTAATTGAGTTTAGAGTATTGTAAGGCTTTCCTTATCGTTGGATGAAATACAGCATGCACGTTCAGCGTTGCCGTTTTCTTATCAGTGTATTACGTCATTGGCAATGCAAGCCACTTTCGAAAGCAAAGCAGAGACTGACGCAGCATAGATTCTATAACAAAGTAATGCAACAGAATTACTCTAATAGGTTATTGTTACATGAATAAGCAGCTTAAGTCGAACCCTAAAAATGCTGATAAGTTCATAAACATTGCTTGAAATGAAGGTGTTAGGTTTACGAATTGGCACAACGTTGTCTATAAGTGCATTGAGCCTAGCATGATTTCGCGGGCTGCAGGTAAAGTAGAAACGTCACATAAGTTTCATGCTGCTCTTTCCTTTTTTTTTTAGAAAGGTGCAGAGAACATGAAACGACTAACTATTGGCCAGGTATAAAAAAAAATGAAAGAGCAAAATCTACATTTAAATAGTATTATTCCATGCAAAACTGGTCGCCGATTTATAGTAATATAAACAATCGTTCATTAGCATTTTGAAAAGAGACAACCTGTACTATCTGTTCTGATCTATGCTGTGTTTATTCTGCCCCCAGATAGATATAATAAATATTATTTCATATGATATATAATCTCCTTCTATTAGAAGGCATAATCATACCGTACGTGGAAAAATAATGTTTAGAATGTTGCATATCTATCACTCCGTCTATCAACCTAAGGGGTTCGACTCCTAGAGAATCACAGTGGAGCTACGCTGATGAGAGGTATGACCTATCGTTCCCATCTTCAAGGCTCTTGTCACCAAAACGAAATTTCTTGAACAATAAATAAACAAATTCCTTCTCTCTCTCTCTATCTCTTCTCTCTCTCTCTCTCTCTCTATATATATATATATATATATATATATATATATATATACACATACATTGACCTCTAATTATTTTAACGTTTCTTGTTGACGGTCGCTTTTTTTTAATTCAATTTTCACCCCAAACAAGGCACAATGCCCGCTAATTAATTCCCTAATAGTAGCAGGGGGCTACTATTAGGGAATTAATTAGCGGGGTCATTATGAAGGGAGAAGATGTTTGTTAACATTACACTTAAACTTCTGCATATCATTGCAGTTGGGAAAGCAGAATCCCGGAAGGGAGTTCCAAAGACCCGCAGTTCTGGGGAAGAAACTATTGGAGTAAAAGGCTTTCTTGCACCTAGGGATCTCCACTGTAAAGGGATGAGACTTAGTAGCTTGTCGGGTTTGTCGGGGGTACTTACGTCGGGGAGGTACAAGTGTTTGCAGGTCGTCAGAGCATTCACCATTAAAGTATTTGTAGAACAGGCAGAGGGATGCAACATCTCGTCGATGGGGCAGAGGTTGAAGCCTAGATGACAGTTCAGGACCTATCAGGTTGGCGACTCTTTTTTGAACCCTGTCCAGGAGCGAGAGACAAGCAGCAGATGCACCAGCCCAGATGTGAGAACAGTACTCCATACATGGGCGAATGGTTGCTTTATAGAGGTATAGGATACTGTCAGGCGTAAGTAGTTTTCTAGCACGGTAGAGGGAGCCAACCTTCCTTGCAGCAGCCTTGGCAATGCTCTCAATGTATCTATTCCAGTTCATATTCCCTGTAAACGTAAGGCCGAGGAGTTTAAAAGAAGTACTTTTCAGGCAATGTGTTCTTGGCCATTGCTATTGGTGGTAGAGAAGGTTTCTTGTAGTTATTGAAGGAAACAAGCTTAGTCTTAGCAGCATTGAATGTGACCAACCATTTTTGTCCCCATTCCACTACGGATTGGAGCTCATCTGCCATTTTCTTGGATATGTGTTCATTTGTGTTCCCCTCATATCTGTTATAGAGAGTGGTGTCATCGGCAAATATACCCATCTCCGAAACAATATTATCAGGGAGGTCGTTTATGAATATCAGGAATAATAGATGTCCAAGGATAGACCCCTGAGGTACTCCCGCATTTATGTCATATTGTTTGTATGTATGTCCGTCGAGGACAACTTTGATTTTTCTATTACTTAAGCAGGATTTAATTACATTCTGAATTCTTCCAGTGATTCCATATGATCTAATTTTCCTTAGAAGACCATCGTGCCATACCCTGTCAAAAGCCTTAGATATATCAAGGGCCACCGCTCTACCCTCCCCTGTTTTATCCAATGAACGGTATATACGTTCAGAAACTACAGTTAAGATATCTGCTGTTGAACGGGCTTGCCTGAATCCATATTGTTTGTCAGTCAGGAGATTAGCAGCTGTTAGGTGCTGGACTAGGGCTTGATTAACTAAGGACTCAAATATTTTGGCGAAAAGCGGGAGGAGGCTAATGGGGCGATAATTTAGTGGGTCAGTTCTTTCACCAGAATTTTTGAAGACTGGTACCACAGAGGCGGTTTTTCAGCAGTCGGGAAAACAAGATTCGTTAAGGCATTTATTGTAAAGTTTGGACAGAACTGGAGCAAACTCGGCAGAGCATTTTTTTTAATAGCACAGCAGGGATGAGATCTTGTCCACATGCTTTTGAGGTGTCTAGGTTTTTTATAATAGCATGTACCTGAGAAGGGGTGATTTTCAAATCGTCAAGTGTGGCGTCTGTTCGCAGAGAAAAATCAGGGAGTGAGTGCTGTACCGAGGTCAGTGTGGAGTTTGAGGCAAACCGACTGGCAAGCAGATTAGCCTTGTCAGTTGCCGTGCAAGCAACCTCATGATTGTTTGTTAGTGGGGGAATAATTGACTGTCCATTATTAACTACGCTGTTGTAGATTTTCGAAAAATCCCGGGTTCCTAATTTCTGTGCTTCGATGCGCTTTCTGGTTGTTTCAGAGTAATATGTCTTAGCTGTGTCTATCACTCTCGTACAATTATTTCTAGCTTCTATAAACTTCTGTTTATTTGAGCTGGATTTATGTCGGTTGAATCTGCGGAACGCATGCTGCCTTTGACAAATGGCAGCTGCACAAGCAGAGGAAAACCATTGGGGGGAGTGGGGATTGCTATAGTATTTCCGTGCGGGAACATGTGCTTCAATAGCAGTTTTGAACCATTCGTCTCATTTGCACACTGTTCCGCTGGGAGAGTAAAGATATTTTGCCATAGAGCATCTCTGATGAGCTCCCTGATGGCTTCCCAATCAGCCTTTTTGTAATACCTCGTTGTTTTGAGTAGTGGGTCTTCAGTTTTAGGGCGAGAATTTAGGCTGATTTCTACCATTATCACAGCGTGATCAGCATTCCCGAGTGGGCTGTGGGCATTTGTTGTACAGTCATTGGGAACCGTTGTCAGAAAGAGCTCTAGAAGTGAGGCATGTTGATAGTGCTGGTCTGGGAAACGTGTCGGAAATGTAACCAAATTACACAGGGAATGAGATATAGAGAAGCTATGTGTTGCGCTACCAGCTACGTCTGTGTGATTTGAGAATCCTAGCCAGTTACTGTGGTGGACATTGAAGTCACCAAATACATGTATTTGCGCGCTAGTATCAAGGGAGAGTGGTATATCTATGCTGTCTGAGACTTTGTTTATTAGGGTACAGTCTTGGTTTGAGGAAGAGCGGTAGAGAAAATACAAGTAGCTAATATTGTGTTGCATATTTAGTCTGAAGCACATAAAGGCCTGGCCCTCTGATTCTAGTTTTATTTCTCTAGTTAGGGGGAGGGTGTTTCGAATATAGACTCCAAGTCCATGCATATGTCTGTCCGACTGCTTACGGTAGAGTAGGAGATAACCAGGCATGTTAAAGTGGTTAGAGGGAATGGAGGAGTGAAGGTTAGTTTCACTTAATGCTAAGATATCCGGGGTGTTTACAAGGAGAAATGACTGAACATCATCTAAGTTAGTTCTAAGCCCGCGGATATTAGTAAATGTAAGCCTCAAGGGAGGAGGCAGGTTGGTTTTCTTTGAGTTTTGTCCTGGTTTAAACGTAACTTTTGCTTGAGCTGTCATTTCATTTTATTTTATTTAAAAGTTTCAGTTAGGGTGGATGAGTGAGGGGTTGCTGGACAAGTAGTTGTGCAGAATACCAGACATGCAATACAAGTAGACCATCAGCTGTCCTCACCCAAAGGATTGTGGCCTCAGGAAAGACCCCCGGGGATGAGTGCAGGGTCCCTTTCCATGCGCGACATGGCACTACAAACATCCCGATATTTTACAACTGTTGATGGAGCAGCCGCTCTAAGCGCTACCAAAGAGTTAGGGCGCCTGTACTATCAGTCGGAAACAGCAGCCAGGAACTGTCAATCCGGTACCCTCAATCCATTAGGAAAAGCCAGCCCAGTCCAACTACACCGACATATATGGCACTGAAGCTACCCACTGTGTCCAGTTTAGGGGGATGGGATGTGGCAGGAGTGGGTAAAAGCGGCGTTCATTGCCCTAGTCAGGAAACAAGGTCAACCACTGGGTGATTCAGACGAGTCCCTGTGATAGTACCTCTACGCCTGGCCAATAGGCAAAGAAGGAGTATTAAAGCCGGGCGATAGACAGCAGTTTAGGTTTGCCAACCGGTGATTTGTTTGGTGCGCATACAGTCAAATGTAGCAATATTGCTGTTCCGACCTTGTCCCCAACAAGAACTTGTTGGACCTTGATTCCCCAACTTCCGACTTTTTACCGCATCACTCTTCAGTTAAAAACTTAAGGACGTATATTAAAGGATGAGTAAAACAATGTATGTTTAAAAGTAAAAGATCTGAAGCAAAGTTACCATTAACATAAATTTACAATTTTGTTTTTTCATTTGTATTAATAGCTGCCTTATTGTCCTGCCTAACCTTATAAGTATTACTAATCACGTTTTCGCTTTCATCTGTCACATTAAAGAAAAAAAAAATCTAGTTCTTTTTTCTGCGGATTTTATGTGTTTGCCCAGCTACATCTGATACGTTTCATTAGGGTTTTTTTTTATTGATATTGGTTCGCAGAATATTTATCCGTCTGTTAATATAACGCGACAGTTTATTATCGTCTGTCAAGATAATAAACTGATTAAGATTATATTCGCATAGCAAAAATAATTAATCATGATGGAACTGATTTTTTTATTATTATTTAATACATTTTTTTTTTGTAAAACTTTGTTCGTGTTTGCATGAATATGCATTCCATCATGTTGTAAAATTTCCATTCGGTTGAGTAGGTAATCCCACTTTTTTGGATGATATAAGGATTACTTTTTCTTCTTTTAAAGATATTTTTTATTTGTGGATTGTGTTCCTCATCTTCGTAATTGTTGTATCATGTTTCGACCAACTCATCATCTGGCCTTCTGCAGGTGATTTACTGTGACGAGATAGGAATGCCGAGCCGTAATTACTTCCATAGTTTTTGTTGTCTCACGTCTTTTTGGCCAATGGAACCGCCGGTCTTTGAAACCGCTATCTTCATATAATGCTCGCCTATATCAATTGTGTAACGGGCCCAAAAGGATAATCAGCTGATGAATGTCAGAGGATGAGTCAGCGGGTAACGTGGTAAATAAACATTACAATGAGGAAAACAGTTCGAGAATAAATAAATAAATACATACACAAATTATTTATCTCAAAGGATTTTAGTAAATAAATATTATATAATTTAGTTATGTACATTCTTTTTCGTTCAATATTGTCAATTGTACTGGAAAAATAAAAAAAATCTCACAAAAAATGTATGAACTTTTATACATTCTCTTAGCGTGTAGGAAAACGACACACTTTAAAAATCTATTCTCTAAAATAACCTAATTTCGACGGCTATTCCGATCCTTCTCAGTGTATTAAGGTGTGTAGAGTGTGTAGTGGTAGCAATGAAAAATATAGTAGAAAAAAATAAAAACATGATTACACGTGACTGCCGGTCTAACCCAGTACTTCCACTATGAAAGGAGAGAAGGTGACGGTTGTTTAATGGGTGGGAAAATGAATTAACGACACGAGTGTCCAAAGTCCGATCGGACAACTTTATTTTTAAACTTAAATCACGTGTTTTCGTTTCACATTCAACTTATCCGATAACCAGCAAAATTCTGACTAATCATTTCATATGTCACTCAAGTCCACATTAATATTATAATCCATTCAGATGACTACACTTTGGAATTTCCTCTTTGTTTCCAGCTTTTCTGAAAGTACCAAAATGAATAGTTTTAAATGTAAGTGAACAGACATGCTGTTTCTTAACTTCTTACATGGCCCCCCCGTAAACATGGTTCGTATAATTGCCTCGTAAGTCGGAGTATCAACGTATGCCTTGTCCGGAACAAATAAGGTTAAAAGAAACATTATATCCCAACATTTCCTTATTAGAACGCCTCAAGCGCTTTGTAAAAATCCGTTCCTCTTGAAAGACAAAAATGCATGAAGGATTCTATCTCCCATGATAAAAAAATAGCTTGTTTGGGTTAGTGTCTAGATTGACAAATACATTAAAGTCGCATTAAAGCTGTATATGACACCTGCTTAAAACGAATTGTGCATTTTTCGAGGCGCAATGGAGGTCTTTTGTTGCAGTAATAAATGCACATTTTGGCTCAGAAGAAGACAATGTTATGTAAATGTATTAGGACTGCGCTGTGAAGATTATCTGCTTTAAGTACAGCTAGTATACAGACGTACTGAAATTCGATTTTTAATGTAATAGAATGCACATTATTTAAACTAAAATTAAATTGTGTAGTGTTCAATTTAAATCTCTTTATTTAATTAAGCATCCTGTGGTTTTCGTTTTTCTCTTCAAGCGAAATTACTTCATTATTTACAGCATCAAAGTGTTTATGTCTGCTATGTAAAAATCGTTAAGACGATGTTTTGAAATTATTTTATTGTATTCCCTGCCTTAACAAGAACGTAACTGCGTACGAACTATATGATGACACGTTGTACCTTAAATACACCCATTTACTGTACTACATCGGAATAATGTTTTAACGAACGAAAAAATAGTAATTTATTATCAACATTCCATACTTTAATGCATGTAAGTATGCGTACATGTTTATTTGTGTGTAACGAATTAAATCTAAAAAGATCGGATATTCTCTTATATCATAGGTAATATGTACATAATCGCTGGATCAGGCGCAAAGAATGTGTAATCACCACTCAAAACCTTTGTCAAGTCAAGGAACACAAGCCTAAAAATAAAAATAATTCTGTGTTTATGGAACCTAAGAATGATTACGTGTAAGCAGGTCCTTTCGAAGTAAAAAGTCACCAAAATCTTCTCAAAAAGCCACTCTCGAAAAGAAGGTAATATAAAATAACCGGAAATTGACAAATCTGAAAAACACATCCCGCCAGCTGGAGGTATACAGCTTAAGCCCAAAACTCCACAAGGTTTAAGAAAGAGAAAAGTGTCGACAACTCTCAATTTATCGCTAAAGTCCTCATGACGTGTGATTTGTTTACCTTTTTCTTATTCTCACACAGGGTAATACGTCTATATTCAATAAAAAAAAAGTTACGCAAAGAGGTTAACAACGGCTGGGCGTCCTTCGCGATAATAACAAGAGCCTCAGATAATAATAAAATATATATTAAACATTGTGTTTTACGTTAACGTTACTTCATTGTATATATATATATATATATATATATATATATATATACTTATATACATATATATATATGTATATATATATATATAATATTTATCCAGTGACACGTGTTTCACCATCTACGCCTTATCAGAGTGGCAATCTTTCAATTCAAAATGTTGAGATCTAGCAACAAGCAAGAGCAAGATAGCCAGCAACTAGTCAAACTGCAGACCACCTTAATTCAGGTACTGGTCTCCCATTTTATGTTTTTAATCAGATATTTTCTTCTCCTAGAGGAATTGCCTTAACCAAAGCTTACAGAAACTCTCTTCACGCCATATACAAATAGAAATAAACACATGCACGCACACATACATGCCTACATACATATGCACGCCAACCTACATACGCATGTATACAGACATGCACACATGCCATCATGCACATACAACACATACACGAATACATAGATGCATGTACATACATATGCATATACACACGTACACATACACGTGCATGCAGAATATACCACCACGCTCTATAACAGACATGGCAGGAAGACAAATGGTCACATATCCAAAGAAATGGCAGAAACACTGGAGGATCCGTAGTGGAATGGGGACAAACATGGATGCTCACATTCAATGCTGCCAAGACTACACTTGTTTCCTTCAATAATTACAAGAAACATTCTCTACTACCAATAGCAATGCCCAACGACTCTTTATCTGAAAGTACATCTTTTAAACTCCTCGGCCTAACCCTCACAGGAAACATGAGTTATAACAATTATATTTAGAGTATCGCCAGAACCGCTGCGTAGAAGGTAGGTTATATCTACCGTGCTAGAAAGATACTAACACCCGAAAGTATCCTATACCTCTATAAGGTCACCATTCACCCATGTATGGTGTATTGTTGTCATATTTGGGCTGGTGCATCTGCCACAATCTCTCGCTCCTTGACAAGGTTCAAAAGAGAGTCGCTAACATGATAGGTCCTGAATTGTCATCTAAACTTCAGCCTCTGTCCCATCGAGGAAATGCTGCGTCTCTCTGCCTGTTCTACAAATACTTTAACGGTGAATTCTCCGAGGAACTGCAAGCACTTGTGCCCCCTCGACGTAAATACCCCCGACAAACCCGACAAGCAGCTAAATCCCACCCCTTCACAGTAGAGATCCCTAGATGTAAGAGAACCTTCTACTCCAGTATTTTCTTCCGCAGAACAGCTAGACTTTGAAATTCTCTTCCGGGTCCCTGCTTCCCCAACTGTACTGACACGCAGAAGTTCAAATGCAACGTGAACCGACATCTTGCTGCCCAACTCCCTACACAGAACCGCTGACGCATATGTTCCTGATAGTAGCCCCGACAATAAAGTGGCAATGTTCCTTGAGTGAGGTGAAAATGTAATTAAAAAAATAATGAAAGAGCGTCCATAATTATAACTATGATGGCCGACACGAACAAACGAATTCAACCGGATAAAAAAAGAAAAACAATCCACCAAAAACACAGCTCGTAGAAGAGAGAGACACACGCTGCTGCCCCCGCACAACCTCTAGCCCACAGATATTATATATATGGTTCTCAATCGTATTCAAACAAAGATCGAAGTAGTGCTCAGGAAGAACCAACATGGATTTAGAAAGAATCGCTCTACTACTAGTCAAATACTTACTGTTAGCAGACTAATTGAAGGAGTCAAAGTAAAACACCTTGAGGCAGTTATTGTCTTGTAGATTTCTCCGAAGTTTCTACTCCTTACGAGACTAACTTACAAACTGAAAAGGCAGCTCTTCAGGGCAGTGGTAGAATCTGCTATTGTTTATGGTGCTACAACCTGGACACTCACCAAAAGATTGGAAAAAAAACTAGACGGCACATACATCCGTATGCCACAAATAGTATTAAATATATCTTAGCAAAATCACCCACGAAGCATCAACTATATGACAACCTGCCTGCTATATCTAATACCATCAGAGAAAGACGCCTACAATTAGCTGGTCATTGTCTGAGGGGCGAGCATGAAGTAGTGGGTGGTGTATTGCTATGGACTCCACCACACGGGCACGCAAGCAAAGGACGACCTCTATCAGCGTAAATCCAGCAAATAGTACACGACGCCAAATGTGAACCTGAAGATCTGAGGCAGCTGATGGAAGAAGGACACTCTGGAGAGGAAGAGTCACATTCGTCCGGGCAAGGAGATCATCATGATGATAATGCTAATATATATATATATACCTATATATATATACATACATATATATATACATATATATATATATATACATACATATATATATACATACATACATATATATATACATACATATATATATACATACATATATATACATATATATACATACATACATATATATATACATACACATATACATATATATATATATATATATATATATATATATATATATATATATATATATATATATATATAACTACCGGTTGCGTAAAAGGCACTGCTTTTGTGTAAACAGATAGAGATTAATCGATTGGACAATGTGTGAGCATTGTAATTTCGCATGCTCATCTTTGCATTGGCCAAATAGCATATTTGCAAGAAGTATTAGCTCTCACCTTAGCTAGTTTCTAGCCGTACTGATGAACTGTGATACAGCCAAACAGTATTGTGTGTAGATGACTATGTATATATATATATATATATATATATATATATGTATATATATATATATATATGCATGATGATTGCAACGTCGTGTCAGACAAATGCCACTCCACCAGACACTTAAATTCCATGAGCCCAAAAATGAACTATTGTTTAGTCCTACTGGTGAATTCACACGCTCAACAGCAATGACACTGAAGACTATCATTGAGATCAATTATTACATGTGTCCAGCATTCCAAGCCTCCACGTGTCACAACTTTTCCATCGCCACAGGATCATTTTTATAGACACGTGTCTTAGGGATTATCTATACCCAGATGATGTTACAGAGTCTTAGCTTTGTATGACAGCTAAGTCTCTCTCTCGGTTCAAAATATTGAGATCCAGCAACAAACAAGAGCAAGATAGCAGCAACATGTTAAACTGCATACCAGCTTAATGTATACACACACGCACACACACACATATACATATATATGTGCACATATATATGTGTGTGTATATATTGTTATGTGCGTGTACCATAATACGATGCATGTTTCAACAAGCTATACATTGAGTACACGAATAAGCTATAGATAAGTACCATGTATAAATTACTAACAACATCGCTATTGCTTTTTAAGTCTAATGTAACTGAGCATTTCAGGACAGATAAAAATATTGTAAAATAACCAGAGAAAGGCAGATTTATTAGCTCCATAACAATAAGATTTGTGTTTACTTTACTCTATTTATATCAAAGAGACAGACAAGATATATAGATTCATTTATTTAATATTGATCCCAACGCAGAAACATCTACATAAGTCGGACTCTGCATGCTGAGATAGAGATCAATGACTGCAATCGTGCACAGCAGGCAACATCACGTTACCACAATTGAAAATTATATTAGGTTCGGAATTATTATCTATGGTGAAAGGTTCAAAAGTTACAGACGTGGAAAATTGACCAATCTGTTCACATGTCAAAGTTTAGATTTGTAAGGAATACATTTTTCTTTTTATATCTCTACATTCTATGTCATACATACATGTAAGTCTCGCTAAATACAGAATAACTGTTGATTTATTTATGGCAAAAGCACATAAATTGCCTTAGGCTTCGTGGATTGTCATAACTAACTGTCGAATTAGAATTCCCAGAGCAGACTGTTATAGAATGTACTTTTTCTCTTCGTAAGGTGGTATGCTTATCACTACAACGTGTTATAATTTTACTTAAACTAATGAGTTTATCCGGATCAAATATAAAAATAACATAGCATTCGAAGTCTTAATAGAATATCTTGGCAGGACTACACATTGATCTATACCAGAACTGGGAAACGTAAAGGGGCAGCACTCAACTTGATACTCGAATTGACTTGATTAATTTTCGAGCTGAATTCTTTAGAAATAATATCGCCTACACAACTAAGATACTGTTATCGATTTCTGTTGTCAAATCAATAATGAATATAAATGTTTGTAAAATTCGTGCTTGGAGAGATAGAGAGAATCCTAAATGAAGATTTTAATATGGACACATCTAATAAGTAAATAACGCGTTCGTCACAGGAAGATGCTCCTCAATTTCTGAGAGCCACTTGAAGCAAATGTCAGCATACCGAAAAAATGCTTTCTTTAACTCTTTAAATATGTTAGTTTTATCCCCACCTTGATTAATCATCTTTATTACTAAGCTAGACACTGCGGTTATAAAATATATTAATTTTAAAGTAAGGTGAGCTATTCTCAAAAACTCTGACATAATGGTTCCATAAAAGTTAAAAACAGGGCAAGTACTATCTTTATGCGGCATACGAACTATTTTAAAGGGGAAATAGTTTCTTTTATTGAATATTTTATAACGTAAAACCCCATCCTCAATTTTGTATCAAGATCCAGAACTGTAGCCTATTGTCCTCTATGTTCATAGCCGATTCTAACTCCTTTAAATATATAAGATGATTATTTTTTCGAACACATCATTATCGTTTATACAAATAAGAACATCTATAAATTTCCTACAACTCTGTAAATCATATGGTTATGATATATCATTTTTTTTATTTGTGATGATATATTCATATACTCGAGTCTATGTAAATAGAGATTTGTCCAAAATAGTGCAGGATCCAATCCCATTGGGATAATTATCGTTCGGGATATATATATATATATATATATATATATATATATATATATATATATATATATATATATATAGTGAGAGAGAAAGAGAGAGAGAGAAGGAACGCGAGGGAGTGATAGAAAGAAACATGCATAAAGTTTGTTCAATAATAATCCTTATTTCTATTTGTAATAAATAAGATAATATTGTGTGATTCATTTTACAACTAGATATTTATATATTCCATCAACTTTATGAGTTCGTTTCTTTAATATATCGGCTAGACTAATGACTAATACTTAATATATAAGGACAGTTTATGCAAATTGGATGGAATCATTGTTTTAAAAAAAGAGCTGAATTACATATATTATCACATATCAAATATAATGTAATTTTCCTTATAATACCAACGATGCCGTTAAATTTTATGGTCAAGCTGTAGACTAAAAGCATTATCTTCGACGGGTCCCTAGGAATACATTTTTTAACATACATTTCATTTAGAAAAATTAAACCGATTAAAATATGTTGTTTTTAATTTCAGACAACCACCGTATATTTAAACCCCCAACATTGTCTTATCTGAGGTTTGAACATTATAAGCGGTTTTACAACTTTTAAATTACCGACGATTAAGTCGTTTCTCCTTTGACTAAGAGCTTATTTGGAGTGCATTTTCTTACAGTAGGTATTCTGTGCTAAGAGATTTTCCCTGAATAGCATAACATGCATTTGGATCCAAAACTTCTTATAACATTTCATGTACGTTACGATTTTTCAAAAGATTAAAATATTTGATATCTGTGCATAAATAAAAAAATTACAATAAATAATTATTATGCTCTAATGAAATATCCGAATCTAAATAGCACTTGTGTCTGGCTGAATTGTAATTAAAGTTTCACAGAGGATGGAAAAATGCGTGGCATCAGAAATGAGTGACTATAAAATAAGAAATAGTTTGTCCTAGTGTTTTTATTTATATTTCTGAGTAAGCATTCGCTGTGTTGTCATTAATTTTCATATATGCATTTCTTAAAAAAAAATGTTTGTATTATTAAATATTGACCTTATGAACCCATTTGTATATAAACTTCTTAGTCGAAAAAGAAGAGACAAAAGTTTAATTGTTTTTTCTAGATGAGAAATATTAGATGGTGGGAATTGATAGTTACAGGTTGGACGTGACGTGGTCTAAAGAGAGAATATGAGGGAAGGCTTGTTGCAATAGTGTTGCGTGTGTGAATATGATAATTTGTAATTGATGATTTACGATTGTACATTATCTCCTTTCTACAAACACCGGTCATGGATTTAATCTGCCAACAGCGTTCTCTTGCCTTAGTTCTTTGCGAGAGTGAAAATTGTTTTCAAATGGTGTTTTCAGTGCAGGAACGGTCACAAAAAATGCGTTTCCAAGAGAAACATGAAACGGGAACAGAAAACTATTCATAAAATATGATACGAATGACGATATCGTAGTTTCTTTGATTGAAAAGATTGAAAGAAAACAGAATTACGTTCCATTACATTTTCTGGAGCTTATTTTATTTGTGTATTTTTTTAATCCACTGAAAGATTATAGTTTTGGCGAAGTTTGTTTTCGTACAACATTGCGTTCACATCGTTTGACCAAATGTAAAAATACCGGGAACAATCCCTTATGCAATTGATTAAATTTGAGGTTTGGGCTACATGTCAAGGCGAAGCTCACTGAAAAAAAAGCACACTTCGGCTCTGGTCATCGTATAAAAATGCTTACTTGATACATATTTTTGCGAATAAAATCCTGAAATTATCTGAAATTATGCCATTTAACTGGAAAGTTTAATCTAGATAGAAATATTGTGAAGATTTCACCTTTCAATTTACAAATTATGATGTACGTCATTTTCGCCGTTGAGATACGTAAATACCATAAACAACTCAATCAATCAGTGAAAAAATAGTCACGTGGGAAATTTCAAAAGTAATAGTTATATTAATTTAGATTTTAGGTATACAGTGTCTGTAATCCTACGGCACCTCAGAACTTCATTTAATCTATCTATTCCGCTCTATCTCTCTCCCTCTCTAAATAGATAAATAGATATGTATATATATATATATATATATGTATATATATACATATATATATATGTATATATATACATATATATATATATATATATATATATATATATATATATATATATATATATATATGAATGAATTTATCGAGAGAAACCTGTATAACGCTGGTTCAATAAATATCGGTTTCGTTATGTAATAGATAATTAAGTATGGCATGATTCATTTTGTAAGCTGATATTAATATATTCCATTGATTTTATGAGATCGACTCGTTAACATCGCGATGACTCTTTTGAATTGTTTCTAATATATAAGAAAAATTATGCAAATCGTTAAAAAGCAAGGTTTTATAAATGAAATATATTACATATTATATTATCTCACAGCATATATTGTGTGATTTTGTAAATATTTGAAATACTATGCTCAAGCAACACACACACATATATATATGTGTGTGTGTGTATACAAGTGTATATATACAAATGTATATGTATATATATATATACATGCATATGTATATATGTATATATGCATATATTTGCTATACATCTATATATATGTACATTTATATATGCATGTGTGTATATATATGTATATATATATATATATATTCAGTTCAGATTGATGTGATTGTATTGTTATGGTTACAAAACTAATGCATTCATAAGCTAAAATTTTCATCAACTTGTTAGGATCAACCATATAAGATAGAAGTAAATAGCCTTCTGTCATGGACGTGTGTCTCTAAACAGATTGATCATTGACTTCCCCAGGCAGAAGAAATTGAACTGATCATCATTATTGTAAGTTGTCGAACGTTAAGGAAACTTATGTAACCAACGTTAGCACAGATATGCATCCGTAAGCACAGAGATGAATTGGTCGATTTCAGAGTGGCGATTGAGATATGAGTTATAAAGTGCGGTCTGGATTTGGCGACCGAGTTATGAAAAGGTTCAGGTAAAATTATATTGAGAACGATGTAAAGTATGCAGAAAAATAAATCCTGGGTGACAAAAGGTAGTTCATTCTTATCGTGATAGCGTCTTGGTTGTTCTTAAACCATTTTTATTGTAAGTTAAAATAGGGCGTTAGAAATTATCCTTATATAGAGGGTGTCATTAGATTATTTCGACTATACTATGTATAATATGATGAAGTAAAGGCTACCTTTTAAATTTAAGTCTTTTAGTCTCGTAAATGATCATTCCTGGTTTTACTTATATGAAGTCTATGAAAAAACATATTTTAAAGAATATCCTGAACAATAATCATGCGTCCTTTTTCATTGAATTATTCAATGGAAACTTTTCAAAAATATATCTAACTTATTTATGGCCAAAGCAAACACTGTCAGATCACGACGAACATGTAAGTTATCGATGAGGAAATATGTGAACATGATTCACAAATACGGTTTTGAAATGCAGAAACCAAAAATTCTGTCGAACCAAGATTAGAAAAAAAAAGATTTCGGAAATGAAAAATGAACACTCGAGAAAGTTGACAATCTAATTATGTTTAGTCATGAAGAAATGTCAAAATAGAGGTTTTCATTATTTTTAGACGGCCAAATGACACAGATGATTTGTCATGTCAGATAAGAATAGGGAAAACGATTTTCGATATTATATACACTGTGCATGAGTGTGAATTCACAGCGAAACAAACAGTATATGAATATATGCATACATATATATGTGTATATATAAACAGTGTCTATTAAAATTACTACACACATATGGTGTGTAAAGAAAGATACCCATATACATTACAAACACATGCATTTACGTATATAATGAAACACATGCAATATATATGTGTATTTATTTATTACTATGTTTAGATATACATGAATACATACATAGTACATGTATACACATATAAACCTGGATATATATTATAAAGATTCTTCTCTACGCATAAATGAACATACACAAATATATACGCAACAGGCGTATATAACTGATATGCATGTGATATATAATATGTATACCTACATTTAATTTAAACGCACACATAGTATATATATATATATATATATATATATATATATATGTATATCAGGTCATGTCATATGTTATTGGTACTATGTAACCCAGTACTACCTGCCTCATGGTCGGGTCACCGGCGACTAATGCGTGAGGAGGGTGGCTAGTCTCCCTGAAGGATTAAACACAAGACATTACAAAGGGCGAATGAAGCCTTTTACTGAGTCAACGGCCAACTAGCACTGTGTGTGTTTGTGTGTATGTATGTGCGTGTTTGGTTGGAGAGGACTCCTGTAAGCCGTGGTGAAGGCAACTCGCTGATTTAAAAAACAATGAAGCGGAAGGCCAGTACCCGCATTAAGCTGGTCTGCAGTTTAACTTGTTGCTGGCTTTCTTGTTCTTACTTGTTGCTGGATCTCAACACGTTTAACCGAGAGAGACACTTTGGTGTCGTACAAAGCTAAGACTCTGTAATATCATCTGTGTATAGATACTCCCTAAGGCATTTGTCTATAAAAGTGGTCCTGTGGCGATGGAAAAGCTTTGACGCGTAGAGGCTTGAAATGCTGGAAGCATGTAATAATTAACCTCAATGACCAGCTTCATTGCCATGACTTCTGTAGCGTGTGAATTCAACGGTAGGACAAAAAAAAGTATTTTTTGATCTCATGGACTTTAAGTGTCTGAAGTAGTGGCACTCCTCTAACAAGACGTTGGAATCATCATCTTCATATATATATATATATATATATATATATATATATATATATATATATATATATATATATATATATATATTCTCACTTCTGTACAGATTCAAAAACATATATACTGACATTATCATTCATATACATGTGTGGTTATGTGTATATGGCAAATTATAAATAAAAATATTAACAGATATTAAAGAAATCGAGAAAATTTGTATGCATATATATATATATATATATATATATATATATATATATAGAGAGAGAGAGAGAGAGAGAGAGAAGACACACAAAGAGGGAAAAAGAGAGTAATAGGGAAGGATCAATGAAGAATGAAAATGAAGAAATTAAAGTGTGTACATATATGTATATACATTTATATATATATATATATATATATACATTTATACATTTATATATATATTTATTTATATATACATTTTATATATGTATATATATATGTATATATATACATATATATGTATGTATATATATATATATATATATATATATATATATATATACACACACATTTATCTATTTTATTTTTACTTTCATCATATTTTGC
Organism: Euprymna scolopes; assembly: GCF_053919585.1. Taxonomy (NCBI): domain Eukaryota; kingdom Metazoa; phylum Mollusca; class Cephalopoda; order Sepiida; family Sepiolidae; genus Euprymna; species Euprymna scolopes. The sequence goes on along the minus strand of NC_136506.1, from coordinate 8,860,966 downwards.
TTTGGATTTGATACCCCCAAAAATTCAACCCAAATTTACAACCTTTCCTTTTCATAACCTATCGCATTGTCATAAATCAGAGTCTGTAGGCTGTTTTTGAACCCTGTCAACGGCGGGTACTCTTGCTAGTTTGTATATATATATATATATATATATATATATATATATATATGTGTGTGTGTGTGTGTGTGTGTGTATGTGTGTGTGTGTGTGCGTGCATTTGTGTGTGGGGTTTTCTGTGTGTGTGTGTATGTATATAAAGGCAAACTAACATATTTACATGTATATATTAATATCTAAATAATTTTTTCATAGATTCGTCATTACATATATATATATATATATATGTTTGTATACTTATGTAAGTGTACGTGAATTTGCATCTAATATTGTATAAGTGTACTCTGTAACAATATTATGTAAAGATGTACAAAAATTCGAACGAAAAAACATTTCGTTTGCTGCGAGTTCAAATATGATTTCTGTCATTTTAATGTCATGGATTTATAGGCTTTTTGTTTAACAGCGAAACCTGTTTTGTTTTTTGTGTTGTATTTTATTTGTGTCTTCTTGGTCCCAACCGACTTATGCGTGTCAGTAATATAGACGAAACGAAAGAAATAAAAAAGAAAAATAATATAATAATGCTTGTTTTTCGGCCTGTCTTCCTTCTGGCGTGCGAGGCGTGAAAATACATCGGATAACGAAGGTGGCGCCTTAACTGACTGTTGGGAACGACGTCGACGTCGGAGAAACAGCGCCCGTTTAATGTCCACAGAAAGTGAAGTGTCACGCTTCCTGGTAAATCACGAACAAACATCACCGCGAAAAACACATCTACGTCAAATCAGAGAAAAATAGTAAGATATTCAAATAAGTTTAAACATCAACTATATCGGTGGATGGAAAAATAGGCATTGAAAGCGGCTCAAGATGTGCAGATTCTTCCCTGAAAACAATCTAAATATATTTATGACTTTCTCTTTTACCTTCTCCAAAACTTATATATATATATATATATATATATATATATATATATATATATATATATATATATATATATGTATATATATTTATCGAAGCCATATATATATATATATGGCTTCGATAAATATATATATATATATATATATATATATATATCGCTTCGATAAATATATATATATGGCTTCGATAAATATATATATGTATATATATATATATATATATTTATATATATATATATGGCTTCGATAAATATATATATATATATACGTATATAAATATACATATATACGTATATATTCATATATATATATATATGGCTTCGATTAATATATATATATGTATATATATATATATATATATATATATATATATATATATGCGGGTCTGTGTTAAAGATCAAACCCACACACATATGCACATATGTGTGTATGCATATGCATGTGTACATATATGTACAAGCAAACACACACACACACACACACACACACACACACATATATATATATATATATATATATATATATATATATATATATATATATATATATTCGACTCTAATCGTAGAAATTTCCAGCTTGGTACTTAGGGGACGCGTTTAATTTCCTTGGAGGAATGTAAGTCCGAATAGTTTCGTCTGGCGAGTAGGCGATAATGCCCTACTCCACGTAACAGTGTACCAGCAACCTGCTGCAAAATGCTTTTCTTAATCTGCATGTTGAGGACATTTTTGCCAGAGAGAATGGTCACATTTGATGCCTGTGCGACACAAAGTTACGACCCGTTGATAATCTGAAACACTTGGTAGATTGTGTTGGCTCCATCCTAATGCCCCAAATGTATACAACTGACAGAGTCCAGCGACGATATATTTATACATATATAATCCATTATTGCTCTTTGTTAGCACCACTATTTTCAGGAAATTATTAGATATATCTATCTGATATTTTGTATTGACTTTCGCTCTGATATTTACCTTCTTCAACATTAACGTTATCAAATGCTAATTCAATAAGTAATTTTCACTTTGATTATCGAGTGTTGGCCATTACATCTGACATCTTTACTCTATTGTATTAAAAACTGGATTCTGGACCATGCAGTAGTCTCTGGTGGGGCCTCTCGATGCCATACTAGTGGGTAATTGTTACTGCTTTACCTTATCATGTGCTACACAAAAAATAATTCTTCGTTACTTTTCTCTCTTTGTGTCCCCTCTCTGTCTTGCTCTAAGCAAGTCTGACGACCTAGTCCACAAACTCCAAAATTCTATCATGACAAGTTTCAAGAAAAATACACGATTAAACCCGGATCTGAAACTTCCAACATAGACCCCCACTACCATGTCTCCTTCTCCAACATCAGGGGTCTACGTTCTAACCTTGCAGAGGTTGAAGCCCAATTACAGGAGACTAAACCAGGCCTTTTGTTTTTAAGCGAACCGGAATTGGACATACTATTTCCCTACATGAGTTCGTAATTATAGGATACTCTAACCTAACTTCCAAATCTGACCCCCAAGATCGCCATGGACATGGAATATGTGCCTATATAAAAGGTGGCTTTCCATGTGGTAGGGACATCTCCAGAGAAGATCCTAACTTACCCTATATGTGCTTCCGAGTAGCATTAGCTAACACTACGGCATTTATATTTACTCTCTATCGCCCCCATAACAGCGGAGTTACTATCTTTAAAAGCATATCTGAGAAAATTGACCAAGTTCTATCAGCATATCCTTCAGCTAACATTCACGTATGTGGTGACTTCAATGTTCACAACGTCGAATGGTTGACAAACTCAAACAAGACCGATGATGAGGGGAGATTCTATCAGGATTTCTCCATTGCTTATGACCCCAGATTGTTCACGAACTCACCCGTGTGCCCGACAATGACGGTCAGTATGACAGTCTCCTAGACCTTTTTCTCACAACTTGCCCTGAACTATGTTCAGTTTCCGTTCTGTCTCCTTTTGAATCTTCTGACCACTCAGTTGTATCAATTAAGATAAAAAATGAAATGTAATAAGTTCTCAGACGTACCTCTCCATCGTACAGTATATCGATACACTATGGCTGACAGGGATAGTTTCCGTACATTTATATCGGATCTTCCTCTGCGTTCCATGTTTAAAAAGGATGTGTCGTCTATAGTATCAGACCTTAGAGAATGGTTAATTGTTGGTAGAGACAATTTCATACCCTCGAAAATGTTTCAGCAAAAACCTAACAGCCAGGCATCGTTTTCTCCAGAATGTGCTGCTGCTATTGCGCACAGACATCACTTTTTTCACTGCTTCCAACGTAATAGATGTATGGAAACTAAAGCCGCTTTCAGGACTGCCAGCAACCATTGTAAGAAAGTAATAAAGAACGAAAGAGAGTTTTATGCTCAGTCCGTCAAGTCCAAAGTAGCTGAGCAGCGGCTTGGTTCCCACCAGTTTTGGCAAATTGCAAACAGAATCCTGAACAGAAGCGTGTGCTCTATCCCAACTATCATCAGTGGACCTGAGTTAATCTCGTCAGCATCAGACAAAGCCAAACTCTTTGCCAATAACTTTGCAGCCAATTCTACCCTTTGTGACCAAGGCCGCCAACCCCCAATATTTCCTCCTGTATCAGAAAACACACTATGTGATATACAAATATCTGTATGTGATGTTGCCAAGCTAATCAGAAAACCTTGATTCCAGTAAAGCAACCGGCCCTGACGGTATTCCAATTATAGTACTAAAAAAACTTCAACCAGAACTAGCACCCATGCTTACAAAACTGTTTAAACGTTGTCTTAAGGAGAATAGTTCCCATCACCCTTGAAAATCTCATCAGTATGCCCTGTATTTTGAATTCAGGTGATCGTTCATCCCCCTCTCAGTACAGGCCAATAAGTCTCCTGTGCGTCATGAGTAAGTTGCTGGAATCTGTGTTAAATACAGAAGAAATCAACCATCTCAGCAAAAATAACCTTCTTAGTGACACACAATATGGTTTCCGCTCTGTTAGATCTCTATCTATAGCAGATCTGCTTACAGTTATATCTCATAGGATTAGCGAATCTCTCGTCAGGGGCAACCTTTCTAGGGCAATTGCTGTTGACATATCAAAGGACTTTGATAGGGTATGGCATAAAGGTTTACTTCACAAGATCTCCAGCTATGGTATAGCTGGAAATGTCTTCTCAATTATTAAATCATTTCTCTCTGATAGGTTCATAAGAGTAGTAGTCGCTGGGCAAAAATCAGAAGCCCACAGAATAAATGTTGGAGCCCCTCAGGTGTCCATCCTGGGCCCAACTCTTTTCCTGATCTACATTAATGATCTTCCAAATCACATCCTTACATCATTCGTAGACATTTTTGCTGACGACACTACCATCAATGGTAGCACATCTAAGACAGAAAACGACCAAGTTCTCTCCGATTCTCTCTCCTCTGATCTTGATCATGTTGTACAATGGGGAAAGGAGTGGCTGGTTACTTTTAATACATCTAAAACCAAGCTTCTATCTTTATATCATCAACGTTCTGATCCCCATCTGGCATTAATTAAAATGAATGGCTCTCGTCTTGGGGAGGCCTCAAGTTTTGACAAGCTTCCGAGCTTGACCTATACTCCTGATCTTAAATGGAATACGTACATCAAATCTGTTGCCCAGGCCGCTGGAAAAATGGTCGGATCCTTCTATCGATCCAGTAGATATCTAACTGCTGATGAAATTCTCTATCTATATAAGAGCCAGGTACGTTCAAGTATGGAATACTGTTGCCACATCTGGGCAGGAGCTGCTAGAAAGGACTTGTCCTGCCTTAATAGGGTTCATAATAGACTTCGTGGCCTGGTGGGAGATGTCATTTTCTCTTCGCGGCAACCTCTATCTCACAGAAGAGATGTTGCGAGTTTGTCTCTGTTTTATCGTTATTTTCATGGAAAGTGTTCGACTGAGCTTCAATCTATGGTCCTCTCTTGCCAAACTTTCACAAGAAACACTAGACTAGCTGAAAGCACCTCAATAATTTCCCCCACTCTTTATCTGTGCCTAACCCTAAACATAGATTCCATGATCAATGCTTCTTTCTGAGAACTGCACGCCTGTGGAATTTTGTTCCGTTTTCCTGCTTTCTAGGTGTCTATAATATGGTTCTCTTCAAGTCCAACGTGAACAAGTTTCTGATGAGCCGTTCAACTTAAGTTAACAAATTTATCGAACTTCCTTTACTAATGAGTACTATATTGTCCTTTTGACTACTCTACACTCTTTAACCCTTATCCTTGAGTGACAGATCGGCCTTGATAAGTGGTGACGCTTATGTAAAAAAAAAAAAAAAAACCCTGTAAATATTAACTTAGCGACGCTCTATATATCCACAAGGCCTTACACCTTTTTCCTTTATTCATACCCGCATGTGAGCAGATCAAGATCATACAAACTGCCCTGATTATGCAATAAAAAACAAACAAACAAAAAAGCGATTTTTATTACAAACATTTTGTAAGAATAATTTTTACTTTTATAAAAGAAAGTGTAATTGTCAGTGTGAATTAAAAAAATAAAACCAATATATATATATATGTATATATATATATATATAAATATATATATATATATATATATATATATATATATATATATATATATATATATATATATATATATATATATATATATATATACTTTGGGTTAATTGCTTCAAGTCCGGGATAATTGCGCACGCTTGCTAAATGTGCTCATTTGGCAACCAGGAATATAAATAGCACATTTCTTTCGTTGGCACAATTACCCCAATATATATATACATATATATATATATATATATATATATATATATATATATATATATATATAGATAGATAGATAGATAGATAGATATATATATATATATATATATATATATATATATATATATATATATATATATATATATATATATACTAGGAAAAGTCCGCTGTGGATTTTCCACTGGTCATGCACGTGAGATAATACGAAATAAAAACACATTTATGAGTAAAAACTTGAATAAATTGTTTAATTGTTTCTAAATGTTACAATAAATTTAATGTCACATATGCATAGAGAGGACGTTGGAAAGTTTCAGCACACATACGAAGAAATTAGTAGCAGCAGTTGGAAAAAAAGCACATGCAAATTGGAAAGTGTGTATGGAATGTTAAGGAAAATAATATCGACATTGTCTAGGAAGATGCATGAAGATGTCGAAGATAATGGACGTGTAAATCAAAGACGAAAATAGGTCGGCTTGGCCTTAAATGCGGGCGGACATCAGTGAAATGTGCGGCAGGCTAAAGTCGACAGCTAAATGGCTTAAAGTAATTTACGGTAATTTAAATTTAAAAAAATGGAGATGCGCAGGCGAATTAAAATTTGATTTATTTCTAGTTTTATTTTGATAAAATCTATAATATAAATCACCCCTGTCTGTTTAAATGTATGCATGAATGTATGTATGTATGTGTTTATGTATGTCTACATAAAACGCCCAATAGAGGCCACGTGGTTTCAAGAGATGTGCACTGTTATGAAGCTCCACTGTTTCCACAACAAATAACGAAAAATTGGGTAAATATATGAACTCCTACACACTGATTTAGATAATATTCTACAAGGAGGTCTCGCATCTTTCGCCCATATTTTCGAAAGTCATCCCGTCTTTTTTATTGACTAGCCTTAATTTAAACGTTCGCCACTTCCGGTTTTGGCGAAGGACGCAACGGCAAAGACGTCACCTTATTTTTCATGTTCATTTCTTCCATCTCCGTACCGGTTCGAGCTTGCCTGCCAGCTTACGAACACCTTTTATTTGTTCAACACGCATCCAATTACCCGGGCTACGCGAGGCACCCAGTCTAATACTAATAAAAGTCTAACAACTACGCCATGGTACGTTAATGCACACAAAATATAATATTTGGCATAATCCATACACGTTTCGGATGTGTCTCGAGGCACGGCACATAATATTATATTTCAGGCTTAAATTACTGCTAGTGTCGAGTTTATTAGAGATGGCGGATGGATATTACTCAGTTTAGTTATCTGATGAGTTTCGACATGAATCATTTTTAATGTTCGTAAAGGCAATAATTAAGTTTTAACAAGTAAATATATTAATCAGTCAAAAAAGTTATATTTGTGACGTAAACCACTTTTGATTGGTTGATTCCATGAGACAAAAAAAAAACGCATTGCCAAAACGACGAGAGATAAGTAATACATATGTTTTCTTATACGACGTGTTATTCTCCCAGTATGGCTATGAACAGACTAGGTATATATATATATATATATATATATATATATATATATATATATATATATATATATATATATATATATATATATATACAATAAAAATTGCAATTAAATTTACCAAAATGATCCCAGATGGTAAAATTAAAGTATATTATAAATATTGAAGAATTAATATTTATAAAATTATCTCAGCCAGATGTAAAAGCTCGATAAAACTAAATAGGAAATAGAGCTTATAATACGAGCAAACAGTTAATAAAACATGTTAAAAAAACACTTTGAAATGAGTTAAAAACATATTTAATCTGAAAAGGAAACACTAGATAAGTGGATATTCCTTAATCCGCGGAGTTTCGAAGAAATACTTTCCTTCTCATCAGAGGATAGGAATTAGCAAAATGCTGGATCGGATTTTGCATGCGAAATTATTTGATGAAACAACAAGTAAGTCAAAGATCTTACTTGAAAACAAAAATAAAAAAATAAGCAGAGGGATATGGTGAAGAAAAAGTGATTACACATGAATGGATAGTCTGGTGGAAGATAAATAATCCAATCATTTCAAATCCAATCAATAATCCAATCATTTCAAAGTGTTTTTTTTTTACATATTTTATTAACTGTTTGCTCGTATATATATATATATATATATATATATATATATATATATATATATATATATACATATATATAATATATATATATATATGTGTGTGTGTGTGTGTGTGTGTGTATGCCTGGGTTAAGCTGCATGTGGTCGGTGGATCGTATGTTCTTCATACCTTTTTTAAACGCATTGCTTAAAAGCCATGTCTATAATAACGATACTTAGTAACGACTAAATAATCGCACATCCTCCTCTCAGTACAGGCCAATAAGTTTCCTGTGCGTCATGAGTAAGTTGCTGGAATCCGTGTTAAATAGAGAAGTAATCAACCATCTCAGCAAAAATAACCTTCTAAGTGACACACACTATGGTTTTCGTTCTGCTAGATCAACAGCAAATGTGCTTACAGTTATATCTCATAGGATTATTGAATCTCTCAACGGAGGCAACCTTTCTAGGGGCATTGCTCTTGATATATCTTAGGCATTTGATAGGGAATAGCATAAAGGTTTACTTCTCAAAATCTCTAGTTAGGATATAGCTGGAAATGTCTTCTCAATTATTAAATCATTTTTTCTGACATGGTCATAAGAGTATAAGTTGATGGGCAAAAATCAGAACTCACAGTATTAATGCTGGAGTCCGTCAGGGATCCATCCTGGGCCCAACTCTTTTCCTGATCAACATAATTGATCTTCCAAATCACATCCTTACATCATATGTAAACATTTATGCTGATGACATTACCATCTATGGTAGCAGATCTAAGCGATGAAGTTCTCTCCGATTCTCTCTGCTCTGATCTTGAGCACGTGGCACAGTGAGCAAAGGAGTGGCTGGTTACTTTTAATGCATCAAAAACGAAGCTTCTCTCTTTACATCATCAACCTTCTGATTCCCATCTAGCATCAGTTGAAATGGACATTTCTCGTCTTGAGGAGACCTCAAGTTTTGACAAGCTTCTGGACTTGCCCGTTACTCATGATCTTAAATGGAACAGGTACATCAAATCTGTTGCCAAGGCTGCTGGAAAAAGTGTGGGATCTTTCTATCAATCCAGTAGATATCTCACTACTGATGCAATTTTCTATCTATATAAGAGCCAGGTACGTCCAAGGATGGAATACTGTTGCCACATCTGGGCAGGAGCTGCTAGAAAGGACTTGGCCTGCCATGTCAGAGTTCAAAATAGACTTCGTAGCCTCATAGGATATATTCTTTTCTCTTCCCTGCAACCTCTTTCTCACAGAAAAGATGTTCCAAGTTTGTCTTTGCTGTATCGTTATTTTCATGGAATGTGTTCCGCTGAGCTTCAGTCTGTGGTCCCCCTCGTCAAACTTTCACAAGAAATACTCGTCTAGATTAAAACACTATCAATAATTCCCCCACTCATTATCTGTGCCTCAACTTAAACGTAGATTCCATGAACAAAGCTTCTGTATTAGAACTGCACGCTTGTGGAATTGTCTTCCGTTTTCCTGCTTTCCAGCTGATTACAATGTGGTTGTCCTCAAGTCTAACGTAAACAAGTTCTTGAAAAGCCGTTCCACTCGTAAACAAATTTACTGAATTTCCATTACTAACGATTACTATATTGCCGAATTTCTACTGTACACTCCTGAACGCTTATCCACGAGTGCCCTCTTGGCCTTGATAAATGGTGATGCCTAAAAACAAAATAATAAGATACATGATTTGATTCAATGCTAAACACTATATTTCAAACCTTAGCGTTACAAGACGCACGGCTGTACAGACAAAGCTTTTCATCGATCTTCGATGAGGTAGCTCTAAATAATAACGTCATCAAATTCTCCGGCGAATTTCGCATACATTTTACGTGTGTGTGTTTGTTCAAATGATCCGAAATGCATTCAACTCTGTCGCCTCCCATGAGGCAACAAAAGATTCGCGACTAGAACTTGCCAACATTGGTCTGCTTTTATACGTTGTGTACACATGTTTTTCTTCTTTCTTATTATTCCGGCCATGAAAGAGAGGAATATTCAAGCTAGTCGCCATATGCTGAGGATTCTAAGTGCACGTTGATGTGACTTTCCCTGCGGTGAGGCATCGGCGCTATACAAAATATTTCCCCAATGAGAATAACATTTACCTTCATCAAATTACTCACTGAAAAGCGACCCGAAAGCAAGCCATTTTGAAAGTAGCCAGTAGTCATAAGTAGAGAAAATATAAAATATATTCACGTGGATATAGTTTTATATTGATAACTCTACAAACACACACACACACACACATATATATATATATATACATATATATATATATATACATACCTATATATATATATATATACATTTGTTGAATTATACACATGCATATTTATATGTATTAATTCGTCTGCATACGCGAATATTACATGAATAGGAAATATTTAGTGGAGGAAATAACAATGACTATACATACATATAGATAGAAACACACATATTTAAATATATTTCTATGTAAGATTTGTTATTTGCGTTTTTTATCGAAATAAACGACTCCACAACGCCGTTATATTTTTTATTTAATTTTTTTCCGCTAACTTAGCGGTTTTTAAGAGCTATAAGCTCTTATTGTTATTCATATATATATATATATATATATATATATATATATATATATATATACATATATATATACATATATATATACATATATATATACATATATATATATATATATATATATATATATATATATATATATAAAATACAATAAGTTTACGAGGGTAATCAAAATCGTAAACATAAAATATATTATAAATATTAAAGAGTTAATATTTACAAGTAAAGTAATCTCAACCAGATGTAAAAGCTCAATAAAACCGAAAAGGTAATAGAGCTTAAATATAACTTTATCATTTTTCTTTTACCTCCTATTCCCCTTACCTCACAATTTAGCTTTCGTCAGGGCGATCTCAATTATATTTCAGATTTTTTTTTTCATACTGATCCTTTACTTCATGAAGCTCAATGAAATTACAGTTCATATTACAACTAATTGACAAAAGTATTTTTTCTAAATGCCATGATGTTAACCTGCTTACAATATTTTTCTTTAAATACTTGACATTAATTACTCCTAACAGCAGATTTTTTCTAGCGCAAACTCATTTATATATTAATTAGATGTTTGATTGATATGATAAATAGGTTATTGATTTGACGCTACAAGACAGATGCTTATAAGAATTGTAAATATCAACGTACATAAGAAATACATTGTAAGATGGGCAACATCCTGGAATTTGGAATATAGACTTCTATCATTCATATATATATATATATATATATATATATATATATATATATATATATATATATTGACTAAGATTAAATTCTCTGGGTGCATGTTTTGTTTAAATTTTAAAATAAAATACGCATGTTTTATGTTGGAAGCTAAATTACAATTCAAATATTTGTAAAATAACCGACATATTATTAGCTATTTTGTGACATGTTGTTCTTAAGAAGTAAAAATCCGTATTCGTACTGTGATATATATGTTGCTACAAAAATTTTGTCATTTTTCGTCACGAAGTTAAACGTAAAAAAAAACAGAATTTTTCCGTCAGCCTAATATTTTTTAGAAAGTCTTAGCAATGACGCTTGGTCACGTGGTTTGCAAATATTTATTGTTGCATTCTCGGTTTGCGTTGTTAAAATTTTAAAATATAATACATATGTTTTACGTTTCCAGCCTAATTGCAAGCAAAGGCTTTGTAAAATAAAGAGACATGTATTTGTTAAATATTATTTTAATTTCTGTGTAGCACGCCTATTTCAGAATGTATATTTTCTGTTTTTTAGTGTTATTACTAGGAATAATTGTAGTAAACATCCGTATGTTGTTTTTAATGCTGATGTAATTTAAATTTAAATTTGTTTGATTTTTAAAGTCTATTTTTATACAAATTCTTAACAAACACTAATAATATAAGTAGTAATATATATATATATATATATGTAATTATTTATATATATATATAGTTATATATATATATATATATTTACATATATATATATATATATATATATATAATTTGGAATTGGATTTGTAAAATCAATAGACATAATATGAAATGTATTTTATTCCCTTTATCTCAATTTTACATATCTTTTTAAAATATTATCATATATTTAGTTTACAGGAATTCCCATTCGCCTTTTATTTCTAGTATATCCTCGGGTATTTCTATTGCGTAACAATTTAGTTCGTTTTTCATTTGGCATCCCAACCAACAATTAATTACTGATAGCTTTTATCGCGAAAAGAGTCCCTCGTGTGTTTGTATATACTTTTCAAAACGCTATATATATATATATATATATATATATATATATATATATATATATATATATATATACATATATATATATATATATGATTAGTTTTTGTTGGAAAAAGAATTCCAGCAGAGTGCTCAATTAAAAGGAAAATCCAAATTGTAAGAGCGTATTTATATTTTGGTTTAAAGCCCGATAATAAGGCCCGTTTAAGGTATCCTTATCAAGATCACTTCAGCCAATATTCGTCTATCTCATAACCGTATAGACGAATATTGGCTGAAGAGAGCTTGATAAGGATACCTTAAACGGGCCTTATTATCGGGCTTGAAAGCGACGGTACCAATGATCTGTCTCAACTAACAACTTTCTGTACACAATATATATATATATGTATATATATGTATATATATATATATATATAATATTTTAGTTGGCAAATAATTTGGATGAACCATATAATGTTACGAAAAACATCAAATTCATCTCTAATTAATTATTGAAAATAAAAATGTATTTATTTACCGAATATGCTTGTGAAAGTTCATTACGATATCAAACGAGCATACCGTACCTGCAAGAAGAAAATTATAGGTACTTGTTAAATTCATGAAAAAATAAATCACAATATCAGGAGCAAAGTTTCGTGCAAACTCTTATCTGCATTGTTAACATAGACATTCATTGCAAAATAAGCTACAGCATTAAATAATTAATATAATAATTGTATTACATATGTGTGTAAAGAAAATTTGTGAAGAACTCTTTCGTTGTATTTGCGTTCGCGTCCAGGTATATCTATTATATTACAAAAATTAAATCGCCCTGTTTGGGTGTTGGCAGTGTCTGGTTTCGCTATACGATGCGCAACCTTTAAGAAATAAATACAAAGTTATGAGTAGAAATTCTTTATTTAAAAAATATTCAATATAATATTTTTTTATAACACAAACTTTTTATTTAGTTTAAACAACACATACATAGCATCTTATTATTTTAAATAAATTGCCTTATTTCATTTTTAATTTTAAACAATATGATTTGAAGTTTTAAAAATCTATACAATATAATCGTTAATAAACTGAATTAACTATTATTTCTGTATAGTTTAAGGCTGTTAACACACGCACGCACACAATAAAAACTTGGATAAGCGTGTATTTTTTCTATTTTTTGTTGAATTATTTCAACAGATTACATCCGTTTTTTATTTTATTTTTATTTAAGAAAATGTTGGTTATATTGCCTGATCAACGAGTGACACACAACGTGGATGCAATGTGTTACTAACAATCCAATTTCTCTGATTTGTCGCCTTACCAACTATTCTTCCAGCTCAACACCAACTGCTTTGGCGAGGTTTTTGGTGGGTCATGATTTCTTGTTCCTCGCAGGATAGGAACCAGAACATGACCATTGACTATCTATTCGTTGTAAAAAATATGTGGTTGTTGCTCTATAGTTCTACAATGAGTAAACTGTCTCCAAAATTTGAGTATCTATATTATGGGGCATACTACTTGTGGTTAGTTGTTGGTACCTATAATTTGTTAAACCGATATATAAGACACCTTTGAATAACATTTTCATTAATATATGTAGACAGTTTTGCGATTTTTCACATGATCCGTTGCTTAATTTATGGATGTTGGAAAACAGAAATAATATTCATTCTGGACTTCTAAAAAGCACGTAAATTTTCTAAGTCTTTTCAAATTTTTTTGCATATAACGGAAAATAATTAAGAAATTTCCGTGGGGAGTTTAAACCTACATACAACGTCATGCAATTAAAAATGCAAAAAAAAAAAAAAAACGCGATCAAGTACTCACAGTATGATTTACTCGGTCCTTTGTTCTATCATTGTCGTTAAGCGACGACATGGAAAAATGTCTTTACCGATAAAAAAATAAATTAAAATAACTGTTTCGATGATCGACTATCGATTATTATCGGGGGTATTCTGAGAAAATCACTGAACTAAGATAGGTGGAAGAACTATATACAAAATGTCTGTAACTTTAAAGAACATTTCTTTAACCGTTTCGGAGTCTAAAAGGAACGAACTCATACGCACACACAAAGTTACATTTATACAGAAGATATATACACATATATATATATATATATATATATTAATATTTCATTAACATAGGTAAGTAGAAATGCTATAAGAAAGTTTTAACGACTTTTCGATTTGTACTTTGTAAAATCTAAGATTGCGTCATACGAAGAAACTGTTTTATATGTTTTTATTGTAAATAAAGTAGAAACACAGGAAACTTAATGCTAGTAAAAGAAAACAGTGCTCATTGTTATATAGATATATAATACACTTGATAGGTATAGATCTATTAGAGCTATTTTAATATTAAGTAAAACGGTTCATAATTTTGATTTAAAAATCAGTTTCAAAAGGAACACAAAGAAAATCAATGTTTTAATTGAATTAGACAATATGTTTTGAACAGAAATTTGATAAAAAGATTTTCTTTAAACAAAATCTCCTCATCCGCAAAATGGGGGCGGGGTAAATACACTAAATAAACCTAGCGTTTTTTCTAGTAAAGCAGATATTCCATTGTTCGATTGCTTATAAAGCTTATCCTTGTTTCAATCCATTTATATGTTGGCATGTTGTTAAATGTTAGCTTAAAGAGAATATTTTTATAAAATTATTGTCCAGGACATATTGTCATATTTGAATCATAAATATTGCCTATTTCAATAAGACAATGGTTTCCGAAACGATCGTACAATCCATTAATTTTGTCTATTTTCCTTGGAACTGAGTTTTAATTCAAAATTATGAATTATTTTACTCAATATGTATATATATATATATATATATATATATATATATGTATGTATGTATGTATGTATTAATTATATGTATATGGAGAAAGAGACAGACAGACAGAAACAGAGAAAGATACAGTTTTACCTGAGACCACAGAATTTTATAGAATGTAGCGATGATTGTATTTGAAACGGATACTACAATCCGTTGTGCACTATTCGCCAAATTATTTTAATTTTTACCTATTTTCTATTCAAGTTCTAAATTAGAAATACGAAAAATCGCATGACAAATGCAATTCACAATGGAATGTATAATTCGTCAGCAACATATTTAGAATTATTTTAAATTAGTTCGAGAGCAGTCATCATCTTTTGCTTCGAAAATTGATTTGCAAAAAGATAACACGTGAGTGTAGACTATATATTGCTGCGTGTGTTTTTGATTTTGTATGATTTTTATCATATTTTGTAACTTTTACGTTGTCATTTGTAGTAGCGTAGTCATCGTTAAATGCGTGGATTAAGTTTGTGCATATTAAAATTACGATTGCTTGTTTTTTTTTGTATAGCGGAAGAGTTTAAAGTTAATAATAAAAGATGTATAACTCAAACGTGTAGGGATTCCTATGAGGAAGGAAACGAGAAACTATGGGGCAATATTAAATGCTATATGAAGAAGAAATGCTCGATATTAATTAGCTGTCACTATAAATTATTATTTGTTTTTATTTTTAGGCAAACTTAGAATTTTGTATTTTATATTGTAGATATTTCTTCCGAAGAAGAATGTTTATTTTTTAACACGCTCTAAAAAGAAAACAAAATTAGTTTTATTTTTCGTTTTGAAAAGTTCATGAATATATTAATGTATTAGAATAGAATATATTGATATTAGAATTGTTTTTTTCCATTCGTGTTTGCCTTATATATATATATACATATATTTATACATATGCCTTGCAGATATTACATGTACACATATATATATATATATATGTATATATATATTTATGTATATATATATTTATGTATAAATATATATATTTATGTATATATATATATATATATATATATATATATATACATTTATGTTATATATATGCCGATTAAGCTACACTGAATATTCTGCGTTTCATCCACTATAGTATTCATCAGGCTTATGCGCGAATTCGGTGGTTATTTCTTGTTTTTATATATGTTGAGGATTTTTAGTTAGCCAATCAGCTTTCTAGTATCCACCGCGCCCCTTCCTATCAGCCAATGGGCATGCATTTTATCGAACAACCTTAAACCACTAACCTAGTTCTAAAACAGTTCCTTTGTTCGATAAAATGCATGCCCATTGGCTGATAGGAAGGGGCGCGGTGGATACTAGAAAGCTGATTGGCTAACTAAAAATCCTCAACATATATAAAAACAAGAAATAACCACAGAATTCGCGCATAAGCCTGACGAATACTATAGTGGAGGAAACGCAAAATATTCAGTGTAGCTTAATCGCCATATATATTTTATAAATTACTAACTAGCTCTACCTACGTATGGAGCACTTTTGAAGTAAATACTTAAAGTTTACGCATAAATCTATACTTTCGTATATTAAATTTATATGAGGAAATGAAGTAGTTATACATTTATGTATGTATATATATATATATATATATTTATGTATATATATATTTATGTATGTCTATATATAAAAATAAATATATATATAAAGCGAGAGAGATTGAGTGAGATTAATAGATCGAGAGATAGAGAGGGGGAGAAGGAAGGAGAAAAGAAAATGGGTGCGTTTGTGGAAAACTTACTCATTCTCTTTCCTTTGTGCATAAAATGAAAATTGAACTTTAAATGTATGGTTATGGAATCGATTTTTCTAACGAAGTATAATTTTGATTAATTCTTAAAAGTCACAATTATCAATTCCATAACCAAACGTTTTGTTATGTTTTGCTACTTTTAAAGTGGTTTCTAAAAAGCAATGCTTCATTTGTGTAGCTGCAAAATATATAGTTTACTCTTACTGCATTTTTTGAAATAATAAAAGTAAAGAGGTAGCAGCAATGAATAATTATTAAGGGCTTTCAAAATTGAAAGATTTGAAGAAATTTTTGTAAAATGACAATTTGTGTCTGATAAAGTCGCTTAATTGTATTAATCTAATCAAAGTGAAGTAATATTTGAGGTTTAACTCGTCCCAGTTTCGGAGATTTTTTGTTCGTCACGTGACCTGGCTCGTTTTATTTTTAATCCTGTTATGAAAATATATATATTCGTTTAATCTCTATGAAATAACCTAAAAAAATAGTGGTTTATATTAAATAGATAGCCTGGTATTTATGCATGTTATAAAGCATTAACACATCCTGCATTGATCTAAATTTAGAAATGGAAAAATACCTGGTTTTAGTTGATCACTAAAAATGTTTACTGCTATTGAAATTAGGGTCTACTTCATCATCGCGAGCTACTTTTGATTCTACCGATTTTTTTTTCACTAGAGATTATGGCCTGTCTATTATTCCTTTAATTTTACATAAATTGACAAAACCAACTGCCATTTTCAATAGCTTGAAATATAGATGATCGTATGGTTTCCTTCGGGGTCAAGTTGCGAATCAATTTATGTATTTATTTTTGTCGTTGGATATAAAAATAGTAATAATTTATAAAACATAATGCCATCAATGAAAACTGTTTTAAGGCCTACAAAAACCAACCTCTTTCATATTCCCCACTTTCCAAAGTTGAGCCTGTAGTACGCTGGATAAAAAAGATTATGGTAACGTATAATTAATCTAAACTCAAGCTTCTATCTTTTACTCCTAGCGTTCTGATCCTCACTTGATTCTTATTGGAGTGAAAAGCTGGAGATTGTTGTATGAACGAATTGCTGATGGTCAGACATTGTTATCTACGTAAAAACTGGGAAATAATTTAAAGGGCTAAATTTGCCAGACCAATATGCTGTAGAGTGGCACACCACTGATCACATTATATGTCATTTCATAATAGATGTTTTATTATGCAAGGATTTGCATGTTTCATATGAGTGAATGTCATAAGATAAACGACAGAGACTGTAATCGTTTAAAACGTAAAGCCTTTTTAATCATATCTTTGTTAAGACAAAATAAAACGTGGTGTATATTGATCCTTATGGTGATAGTAAGATACATCCTTATTCCAGTAATTACTCACTTATATACCGTCCGCTTTACAAGTTCGGGTTTACGAGTTCCGGTTAAAAAAATGTTGCGAATGCATAAATAATTAACCACAAACCTTTTTTTTTTAAATCGACAATTTCCGGAATCGTCTTATATTACATTTTATTTGTTTCCAAATAAATATATACATTTCATTATTCTACACTCCTTAAAATATAAATGAATAAATAAAATTGAAGTATTTTTTTTTCTATAAAAATAGGTTTAGGATAGAAAATCGGGCAAGATTGGGGATTCAGTGCCAAAATACGCTCGGTCTTTAACTCACAGATTTCTATAATCACTGCTGTGCTACTATATAAAAATATGTCAACACTAACATCGGCATTTCAGAAGGTAATCGTTTTAAATCAGCAGAACTTTGTTTTCAAAAAATAAATAGAATTTTAAAAACTTAATTTCTGAAATAATACACACTGTTTTATTTATTTTAAACAATATATGCGGGCCTTTTTTTTAATTTTACAAAACATAAATAGAGATTTGGTAAATTTTCACTTGATTTCCAGCTTCATAATTGCCTTTAAAATGATACTTACTGTAAGTTTCCGGGTATGCTATCAACGAATATCGCATGACCATTTGAAATAAGTAGTTTTCTAGCATGCGCGTATTTGTGGCATAATTACTATACTCATTCTTCCATTGCTAGCTATAAGATTAAAGGGCCCAACCAGTCAGGAAGGGCTAGTATATATATATATATATATATATATATATATATATACATATATATATATATATATATATATATATATATATATATATATATAAAGTTTGGTCTGCTATTTTGCATTGTATCTTGCGCTCTAACAATAGTAAATGTCTAGTTTAAGTAAGTAGCGTATATTACGACTCAGTACGTAAACAGCAGTTTATGTAGTTGCTAAAACGTGTACTAGATGGCTCGTCTATTTGAATATATAACAATGTATAAATACCGCAAATTTTAGGTGGAATAATGTAAATGTGTAAGCAAAGTAAGATATTTAAAGAATTGACGTTATGAAAGTGCCATAAGAATAAATATAAGACGACTTCTCTATTTCACTTACATTTTTGCACTACTAACAATAGCTGTCGTAATTAAATAAGACCCGAACACCCTGTACGATAAGAAAGGCAATTACAGTGTAGTGTTAGTTGAGGTTATTTGCAAGCTGCAAAGCATTTTTAAATGAGTCAAACGCTAGAATTGAATTGTCAAATCTCATCAGACAGTATTGAGAAGATGAACAGGAGTTGGAACACTGTTTTATTAGGAGTGAAAATCGATTAGTTTTTTTTTTCTCCAAAACAATACAAACTTATAACGTTTAAGTAAAAAGATGAAAACAAAAACATTTATGTGTAATTGTACGGTGAAGTGTTTGTAGATGATATCTAGGGAACAAGAAACAATGAGAAAATGAACATTGCCAAAATGAAAAAAAGAAGGAATACACAATAATTATATCTACCAAACTCTGTCCAAAAAAGCGTTCATCTCACCAAAAATATTAGTATATATATATATATATATATATATATATGTATGCATATATGTATGCATATATATATGTATATATATGTGTGTATGCATATATATAAATATGTATGTATATGTATATATATGTATATATATATATTTATATATATATATATATATATATATATATATATATATATATATATTTACCAGTGGTGAAAAAAACGGAATAGAGTGCTCAATGTGTAGCAATGTGAATTCTGACGATGCTTGTTGGATATTTCCTCTCTTTGAGGATCTTCCTCTAGTTGAAACAATATGTAAACTCATTCTGGACTCATAGTAATAAATTTCTTATATATATATATATATATATATATATATATATATATATATATATATATATATATATATATAATTAGTGTTAAATGTATTGTATTCACATTATCCTTTTCCAATGCTTTTCGGTGTAAATACAGATAACATGTTCTAAATATTTATTCAGTAGATAATTGTAATGAGATTCATATATGCCCATTGATATCTTACCAAGAAAATAGAATATTTGTTCTTTAAAGAGTTAATACAGCTCTATTTATAGTAAGTGATGAGCGTATTAATAGATGCACTTTTATATGTAATAAACTGTTTTAATACATTATGATAGGATTTCTAAATCATGGATGTATAAACTTAGTGAGAATAATTTACTACTATAATTCTTAAGATAGACTAAGTATCAGTTAGGGAAACAATATTGGGTCAGAAATGCACAGGTCGGACGCAAAACACCATAAGTATAACACTTCGAAAGTATTTATATAAAAACCATTATTACTGATATCTTTAGAATTTAAAAAACATAATATATGAGTTTTTTTATACGAACCTAAAAGAATATTACGTAACGTCATCATCATAGTCGTCGTCAACATCATCATCATCATCATCAGCAGCAGCAGCATAAGCATCATCATCATCGGACACTATGTTTTAAGAGAAAACAAGTAAAGACGGTAGTTTCCCGGTATTCTCGTTCTTGGTTCAGATCTGGATCTTCCCAGCAAGTTATACGCGCCCTCAGCTACCAACCCGGCGATTTCTACGACTTAGCACGGTACATACAGTGCCTAGCACTCCCTAATGATCAGCCATCTGGTACTTACCTAGCTCTTCATTGTTAAAATTCGGTAATCTAGTGAGATGTGTCAACGTAACTGTGCCGTACTAATTTCAAGTTGGACGTAGTTTTGCAAGTCTCAAAGAAACTGGCGTCATATCTATCCAAAACGTACTATTTGATAACCTGTTTACATGGCGAGAAAAATCAGTTTAATACGAATGTTTCCAGCAATTTATTTGATCTCTAATAGATGAAAATGTACATTACACCACGGCAATGTTTTCGTCCTGAAATTAAACAGCTAGATGCGGTCAGTTAGTTCTGCCTTTTTACGTCAGATCTTCTCAACTACCTTCTACACTATCTTGCTGGATTCACACTTGGAAACTTTAGGATCGTGGTTTAATCGCTTTTTCTTGCCAGTAGTTTTCTCACCTTGAGTTGCAATTGGTGTGTGCCCCATCTATATATGAAGTAAAATATATTTAAAAATACATGTATGAAAACAAATAAATAAGTATTGACAAACATTAATACACAGGCAAGATAATCCGACATTATCCGGGAATGAATTAGGATTAACCGTAGTTTCACACTTCCAGTATATTTCCTCTCATCGTAATCGGTTAAATCGTCAATTTTCAACTAGATTAATTAGATACTTTAAACGGATATCGAGCAAGGTGTGCCAGGAGGAAGTGTCTATGCTTCTCAGCAGTTTGCATTTATGCTCAACAGAAACATTAATCTTTAACGCGCGTCAATCTTATCTGAGACCACACTTTTTATTTTATTCACCGGACCATTTTGATTGTGAAGCGATAAAACTTTTCCAATGCAATTGTAATATTAGGTTGTTTTATCTGATATTTTTTGTCAAAATTGAATTGCTACTTTTTTAAACGGATTTTTAGTTCATTGATTTCTAATGCTTATCGAAGGCATATATTGTGGCATCAACCCCACTAAGTATGCCACAATAACTTCTTGCAGCAACGGTAAAAATCGATAAGGCACTTGATCGGCTACAAAACGCCGTAATACTATTGAAAGTAAGCACTAGTGATTGGGCAGCTCCTACTGTATATGTGACCAAAATGATAAATCAGATTTTCTATGTGCAGATGTCTCCACGGGCCTGAATGCTGCTCTAAACAAATACAACTACTCCTTCCTACACCAAAGAAGGTATTCAACAAACTAAACGGTGGTAAAATATTTTATAAGTTGGATTTGAGCGACACGTATTTACAGATTTCCTTCGAGGAGAAATGTTATAAACCCCTTCGCATCAATACGCAATGGGAATCCTACATCCGGGGAAAAAGTTGCTCCTGCGAGCTTCCAAAAGGTCATGATCGCAATGCTGTGGGACCCCGACTTCAATTGCGCTTACTTGCACGACATCATCCTTGCCAGTATATCCACAGGCGAGCATCGCAAACATATACATGAGGTTTTTAAAAGAATTCGAATCTTCGATTTTAGAGATAACGAAGCTAAACTTCTTTGATAAAAATTTACACACCTTGACCCTGAGAGATCAGAAGCCGTAAATAACATGCCTGCTACCGATAATGTACAAGCACTCTAGAGCTTTCCAGGACTGGCTAACTTCTACGTACCCAACTGACCGAATTACTTAAGAAGGAAACAGTCTGGGGGTGGTTCTTTGAATGCGAAGCAGCGTTTGAGAAAATCAAGAGTATTTTATCACTGGATCTTTTTTCTTACACGCTATGATCCAAAGCTGAAAATAATAGTAGCGAGCGACGCAAACTCATATATTGTTGGAGCTAATGTACTACATTTAATGCCCGACGAGACAAAAAATAAGATCGCCCATGCATTCAGCACGATACTACCAGCCGAGAGGCAGTACTCCCAGGTCGAAAAGGAGGCAGTATGTATCATATTTTCCGTAACGAAATTTCATAGACACATGCACGCGATAAAGTTTATTTTGATAACTAAACATAAGCCGTTGCTTAGCATCTTTTAGTGCTCCCAAAAGCTTACTTACATATACTGCCAATAGACTGCTACACTAGCTCAGCAGGTGGTCTAAAATTCGTATCGACTTTGCAGTTCCGATCGAGGATCACTATTACTTAATCGTGGTTGATATTAACACCAAGCGGCCTGAGGAATTAAGGTGCAAATGACATAAAACTGAGAAAATAATAAGTTTTCTTACATGGACTGTTTGCTCGCTGATTGCATCGTGACCGACGATGGAGCCCAGTTTACGTCTGCAGGGTAAAAAGTTTTTTGAAACACGTTCCGAATAAAATATATAACCACTCCTCAAGATCGAATGGGCGAATGGGACGTTTTGTGAACCCTCAAGATAGCTCAAGGATTCTCAACAGATACACCTATCTAACAATTCCTGCACGTATATAGGATTACACATCATTTTAACAGCCCAACAACGGCATGAACTATGTTTGCACGCAAGGTGAGAATTATTTTTGACAAATCTTATCAGAACAGTCAAGACCATAAGTGACCACTTGTGTACTCAGTAAACGTTTCAGGCCAGGTGAGAGGGTTTATCAAAAATTACATGAAATAATATCTCATTCTGATATGCTGGTACGATCAATTAGAGAGTTGGTGATATGGTATATATTGTGCAAGGATTTAACGTCACCAAAAGCAATTAAGATATCGGACGATAACACCAGCGATATGTCACCGTTGGATGAAGAACTGATCGACACTTATTCGAGACAATTAATCAGGAACCTTCCCAAACAATACCTGGACAACGACCGTCGATTAGGAAAGAAAAGGTCATCGATCCACTAATAATTTGAATTATTTGACATGTTGTCGTTTGAGATTTTAAAAATATCCGTGTCGATAGTGAGTAATTTAATATCACCTGGTTAATACAGAATTCGTGTATTAATTAATGTAATAATATATATCTATTAAAATATACATTTTTTATTTGTTAGAATACATATAATTTTTTTATTGTGCAAACAACGTATTATGTTGGTGCAAAAACAGTATCGTTTTTTCATATATGTTACTTTTATATATGATTTCGGAATTAATCCGTTTATATATATATACATATATATATATATATATATATATATATATAACCATGTTATATATCATTTCCTAATCGAATCATGTTATTCGTTACCGTTCTCAATCTCTTCATTTATTTTTGCAGGCTTTTCGACAGCATGGACAAAATTAAAAGCTGCTCGATTTGTATTTTCAGTAATGCGTTTTGCCCAGGAACAACTAATGAACGTGTGGCACAACGGTAGTTTAAAAATCTCGCAATGGTGAGAAGACCCTTGAAAATGAATATGATCATTGTCGGCCGACGGCGGATGATAACGAACATTTAAAGTCTTAAGTGAAACCGATCGTCTCAAAACCACACTCGAGGTTGCTTTTGAATTCGAGGGAAGCCAATCAGTCATTCGCCATGTAAAGCAAACAGGGAAGTAAAAAATATTTCATAAATTGAATGATACACAAACATCG
>NC_136506.1:8829166-8831666 GCF_053919585.1 Euprymna scolopes | reverse complement strand
ATCAAATAGAGAACTGCGTGATTTTTCCCAATCTCAATAAGATGACGTGTTGGATTCATGATGTTAGATCACGCTGTCCAAACCCACTAGAATCAGCATTAAGTAATTACTCAATGCATAATAGACAAGGAGGTGTTAGGATGTTTACCGGAGAGAGTTTTGTTTCTTATTCGATACTCACCCCGAGTGTCTAAGGTCTTTCTGTATAGGTGTTAGTCAGAACAATCTGACATAAAAAAAACAATTCTCTTTACAAGTAAACCCTGAATAAATAGTGGAAATAACAAGTAAATATCCTTGGTAAGCTTAGCTCGCGCCTGTTTTAACGAGATATTGTTCACTTTCTCCAAGTCATATTACCTCAATTAAAAGTACTAGCTTGGATAAGGAACTGGACTAGATTAACTATGCTTCTGAAATAAAGTAGACTAAGAAACTAAAAACAATGTGCATTACAACATATTTAAATAATCAACTAAGGATAAGGGAAATATATTTTAAACTTTATCACTAATTTTGTGAGAAATAAAAGTGAAATTTACTGGAATATTGAAATATCTTTGGATCTCATACACATATCAAGCGTAAGACCCGGAAATGTGTTCTTTGATTTCTGAGAAGTTTGACTGAAAAAATAAAACAAAACAAAAAAAATGAATGAACGCATCCATGAAGTAATGGACAAAATTGAATTAAAAATTTAAAAGAACAGACAGAATATTGACTGATTTATAATTACTATATAGACGTCATAACTACCTTATTTCGGAGTCAGGATCTGCGATTATACATTAACGAGTCTCCACGTTTTAAAGGAATAAGAGTTCGGTGTAAAGCTCCATCTGACGTGAGATTTTAATTCGTATATATTATGTTATCCCTATTATATATAGGTGACAATTTTGGTTTGCTTTGATCTAACAAAGCCAATGAATATTAAAATGATCATCATCACGCAATCCTTCATAGCTACTCATGACTAGACAGGGTATCATTGCTTTAATCTGCTCAGTTGTAACATTTTTACTCAGTGTGCAAAGTTTCCTCACAGGTAGTGCATAAGTAGTTTCTAAAGCTGGGACATTGATAATGTTTTATTTTCAACCCTGGCCTTAACTGTTGCCTCTCTTTCTGTCTTTCATTTGTGAGGGCTACTGCGCCAACAATTCCGGTCTGCTGGTAGCTCTTCGCAACATTTTGTGTTCATGTACATTGCCTTAAGGTGGCGCTTTATCACATTTTTGTAGCTGAGTTTCTACCCACCAATATTTATGTACCTATTTTCCAATTCCCCATACAATAGGATTTTTGGGATGCGATTGTTTTCCATTCTGGTTACAAGTCCAGTCCATTTCAGTTGTGTTTTGGCGAATATGGCTTCTAAGATGTCCATGTTGGCTCTGTTGATTACTTCAACCTTTGGTATGCGATCGTTTCATTTAATTTTATAATTTTTCTCAGGTGGCGATGCTGTAATGGTTTTATGTGGTCTCTATACAGTGTGTAAGTTTCTGCTGGATGTTAAAGAGCAGGTAATGCCAATGATTATAAATATTGCATTATATTCCTCGCCTAATGCTGTTTTCTGTCCATAATCGTATTTTCTAGGTTTCCAAACCAAGCACACACACTCTGGGTGCGATAGCTTATCTCTTTTCTGCACGGCCGTTTTTTATCCGTGTACATCCCAGATACTTAATGTCTGGTACCACGTTTACATCCTTTGATTTATTCAGGATCGATGGATCTCGTGGATGTATATTGTCAGGAGATAGTTGGTATATCACCTCAATTTTTCTGTGTTTACATGAAGATCGATTTTCTGTGCCGTTCTACAAAACGAATTACTATGTCATAGAATTGGTTCTCACTCTGTTCCATCAAAGCGGTGTCATCTGCAAATAGCAGTTATGTTATCAGTTTGTTTGGAGTCTTTGTCTTTGCTTTCAGTCGTGCCAAGTTGGACAGTTTGACGTCAAATCTTGAACGAATGAAGACATCTTCGTCTGTGTTTTGATAAAGACACGAATGCTGGCGACGTTTTTATAATCAATAAGGAAAATTAAGATTTTTGAGCAAAGGAGAATTTGTTAAAGATAAATTAACACGTGCTTCTTATAAGAACAATTAGCCATCATATATTGTTTTCTTTTGTATTTTTAAGGTTTTATAACATGCATGTAGGATAAACAGATAATTATAAGACAATGGAAGAATCGAAGACAGTAGGGGAATGGGGCCGGACATGGATGGAAACGTTTAATGCTTGGAAGAATATGCTGCTCTCCTTTAAAAATATACCGCCGATATTCATCACAAATAAAATCTTACCTGAGAATGCTCCTTTAAATTTCTCCGGACCCACATTCACGGGCAATATAAAGCGAAACAAATATATTGAGGACATTGCGAAGGCTGCTGTAAAAGGTCGGCCTCGTTGATAGTAGTGACTCTTTTGTAAAAATATTGCTCCAACATATTTACTTTTATCTATATATTT
>NC_136506.1:8739166-8821666 GCF_053919585.1 Euprymna scolopes | reverse complement strand
TGCCTCGTTAGTTAGCTATACACCCACACACACGCACACACACACACACACACACACATATATATATATATATATATATATATATATATATATATATATATATATAATTACAATTAATTTTACCAAAATGATCCAAGATGGTAAAACTAGAATATATTATAAATATTAAAGAATTAATATTTATAAATTAATCTCAGCCAGGTGTAAAAGCTCGATAAAACTAAATAGGAGATAGAACTTAGAATATTCATCTTTTTCTTCACCCTATTCCCTCTACTTCACTTTTTGTTTTCAAGTAAGATTTTTTACTTTTTTTGTAATCAAGTAAGATCTTTGACTCACTTGATGTTTCATTACATAATTTTGCATGCAAAATCCGATCCCGCTTTTTGCTAATTCCTATCCTCTGTTGAGAAGAGAGATGTTTCTTCGAAACTCCGCGGATTAAGGACTATCCACTTATTAAGTGTTTCCTTTTCAGATTAAATATGTGTGTAACTCTTTTTCAAAGTGTGTTTAATATGTTTTATTAACTATTTGCTCTTATATATATATATATATATATATATATATATATATATATATATGTATATATATATATATATATATATACAGGGTGTACCAAAAGAAACAGTGCACTGAACACAAGAAAGGATATTTGTGTGCCAAATGAAACAGTGCACTGTTCATGAACTGAAGTCTCAGATTCAGAAAAACACGTACTCTTCTGTCGATGGTTTGAAAATTTTATTCTAGAGAAAGGTGAACACATTTTAAACCATACATTCTTCAGTGATGAAGCATGGTTCCATTTGCCCGGGTACATGAACAGTCAGAACTCTAGAGTGTGCTCTACAATAAATCCTCATGCTCTGTTTCAGAAGCCACTCCACGATCAAAAAGTTGGTGTTTGGTGTGTTTGTCAAGGCGGCATATAATTGGGCCTATCTTTTTTGAAAACACCATCACATCTGAGTGTTACATTCATAACATCCTGAAGCCATTTTTTGATCAACTGACGGAGCAAGAAAAGCAACGAGGCTGGTTCCAGCAAGATGGTGCAACTGCACATACGGCTCATGTCAGTATGGCTGCAGTTGGTGATGTCTTTGGGGATCGTGTGATTCACGTGGTTTGTGGCCACCTCGATCACCGGATTTAACACCTCCTGACTTTTATTTGTGGGACAAATTGAAAGGCTCAGTGTATGCAGACAATCCTCGCACTACGGATGAACTGAAGTAGAGAATAACAAGTGTTATTCAAAACATCAAACCTGATGAACTTGAGTGTGTTTTTAAAAACATGCAGCGTCGCGCTCGTTTATGTCTGCAGGTGAATGGCGCACACTTTCAACAGTTATTGTAGATCATATCTTACTGCACGAGTCAATCCTCAATCGTACTTTGATTGATAAGGTATTGGAGTTGTGAGTATTTGGAATAAATAGTGTGTTTCTGTGAGTTTTGTTTCTTTGGGTTATTAGCATATTCCTACTGCACTGTTTCTTTTAGAACACCCTGTATATATGTATATATATATTTATATATATATATATATATATATATATATATATATATATGTATATATATATATATGTATATATACATACTGTGAAAGCAAAATCAAGACTTCAAAAAGGGTGTTGATGGCAACAAAAAGTGTATATCATATTTAAGTCAACTGTTTTTGGCTTAAACCTCATTGGTATATGAAAATTTACTGAATTACACGAACTCAGTATATTAAATATAAGTGTATATATATATATATATATATATATATATATATATATATGTGTGTGTGTGTGTGTGGGTGTGTGTGTGTGTGTGTGTGATTTAAATATGGATAAAACAAGAGATACAATAAGTAAAATTTACCGTATTTTTATTTTTTATTCTTTTCTCTGATGTGAAATCTATTCCACTACTACATCTTTACATTTCTAATATTGATTTCGATAACAAATTGAAACATTTCGTGCAAATATGTTTCGGACTTGATTATCTGCCAGTCATAATGTTTTTATGTTTTCTTTGCGATGTCTATGATAGATGAGATTTAATCGAATATGGGTCGATTTTTTCCAGTTTATTCTCATCTCTTGGGATCAATCGATTGATTTCGCCTCTGAATAGTTCGTCAACGATGATGAATAATTGTTACTGAAATCAAAGGCAATAAAATAGGAATACTTCGAAGGGAAAATTTATTTCTGTTTTGTAAAGAGCCGCATTTTTTCCTTTTATTTAAATGTCATTTGAGCAAATTTAATAACAAGACTAGTGTTATTTAACCGCAGCAAGTTGATACATATTACCACTATTTTCTGTGTAATGGGGTTTATGCATATGTCTGGATAATTTTATCATGGGTAAGTTATGAAAAATCTTTAAAAGGACACGTCGGCCATTTTGATAAAGACATAATTGTATTTACGTAAACACACAGTCGTAGTAGTTCAATGTATATTGACGCATTGTTAACGCGTCATGTTTTCTGTGAGTAGAAAAAGGAAAAAAAAAGTAGATATACTTACGTAGTAGGAAAACCACACCTTTGTGTTTGACATTTATAATTATATTATTTTCTTTCACTCAAAATGGTGGCCGTTTTATGTTCAATCTGATATTTAATTTAAAGTGTCCAGACGCAATAAAAAAATTAAACACACACACTTTACAACAGGACATTTTGTATTCTACACGAATTAAAAATATACACGGAATGTTTTACTTTTTCAGCGCATGTATCTTCGTTGAACATCGTGTCTTTTATTGTGTTAATAAGATGATTCGGACTACTGTAGTCATTCGGAGTTTTATTTACACAGTGTTTCTATGAATGTAATCTCATTAAACATTCAGTCTATAATATGGATGATACGAACATACTAATTGAGATACTTTAAACATTAAATCCGGAACTACGACACGCTACAGCCGTTGGTAAAATAAAACCTTCTATTAAAAGTGTCTTGCAGATTTTCGAGATCGGCAGAAACATTCGTTAGCTTTGTAACATATATTTGAAGATGTTAAGATGTTACATCAATTGAATCGTTGTGAAAACTATACTGAATATGCAGATTGTTATTCAAATAATGCACATATTAAAATGATCAATTCACATCTAAAAGAAATCAGAGAATTTTTGTATGTTCGTTTTATTGTGTATTATGTATATTAGTTAACATTTCGGATTTTTGTACTTCATATAACCTTTTGTTCAATGTTTAAAAATTGTTCTGTAAATACAAATAAATACAATGACGTTCAGCACAAACATAAAAACAAATCAGCTGATTAAGCTCCTGAATTAGTCTTGCGAATTTGTTGTCTAGTAAGAATCGCACAAGAATCAGAGGCATCATGTACAATCCAGCAGTTCTTAGACACATGGATAGAGACTTATTTAAAGCTTAAGACTTATTTAAAACGTAAGACTTTTCTTGTTGTGGGTTTCGAAGCAAGTTGAAAAGGTATTCAACAAGTAAAGCGTTAGTTGTAAATCAGAATGCATGAGTATTACAACTGTCTTCGAATTATGTCGAATTTCCAATAGAAATATTAATGGGTTTAAATATTGGACATCTCTGTGTAATATTAATAATCACTAATTGTCAATTAATTTATATTATATTGTCATATTGTCAACTTAACAAATATCAATATCCAGATTATAATATTGTACTATATAATCCCCAAGAAATAATAAAATTACATTGTAAGACATAATCTGTAATTTACTCCTTCAGTCAAGCAACGCTTGGCAGGCTGACAATGTTTTTATTTTTGCCTCGTTTCCCACGAATATTCTAATTTTAGCTAACGCATCCCCGACTTATTGCTTCGGTGGAAAACCGCTGCACCTCGATATTACTACGGATTTACATCAGAAAATGATCCCAACATTATTAAACAGTCTACTTGAAAACGAGGTAACACCAACGATATATAACTCTCATATTCTTGACCATGTTAGTCAACTTTTATTTAAAAAAACATTAGCGAATCGATATAATTTGAAGTAGTTCAAAAATGTAATTTGTTTTTTCCCCCAAAAAAGTAACGCACGGCTCACTAAGGAATGAATAAAACAAGATGTTACGCAGGTGTCGCGAAAATAATAAAAACGGTAAGAAATTGCTCATGCGAACCTTCCAGCGGAAATTGCGTCCTCTACCCTGTTGGTTTAAAATCAGAT
Organism: Euprymna scolopes; assembly: GCF_053919585.1. Lineage (NCBI taxonomy): Eukaryota > Metazoa > Mollusca > Cephalopoda > Sepiida > Sepiolidae > Euprymna > Euprymna scolopes. The sequence goes on along the minus strand of NC_136506.1, from coordinate 8,817,460 downwards.
GTTTTATTAAAGTTATAGGAGAATATCTTCACTAGGAATATAAAGTTTCTATGTTTATTTTCTCGGTGCCAAATCGTACTCTTCACAAAGAATGTATAACCGTTGCTTCAAGCTTAACAGGAAAAAGGCAGCATTCGTTATCCATGTATCTGGTCCTTGTACAACATATTTAGTAAATCGTGACGACTATCATATTTGGGGGAAAAAGGGTCTTAGATAATTTTTAAGACGGTATATACTTGCCAAATGATCCCACCTGTTTTATTACACGGTCTTTTTTTTTTGCTATGTATTTTGTCATTAGATTTACCCTTTTACCCGGTCTGTTCTATATATTGTGTTTTATCAAACTGCAGGGATACCAGACTTTGTCCGAGATTAAATGAGGACCAGCAAATGTTTCATTCGTCTATAGTTCTATTATCAAAATCGGTAAAATAGACAATATTTTAAAAATCAAATTGATTGATTGCCTTCTCTAGTTAAAGAACCCCCGCAGTCTAAACAGAGGAAATTTTACATGCCTTCCCACAGTGACTTCGTCCACAATATGCTGTAGTCTACATACCACGGTAGAGTATGGACAGTTGATTTCACAAAATTATCTGCCTTATAGGTAATGCCTTCACCTTAAATTTACTATACAAAGTAATTATTTAATTATGATTTCATCTTTCCCTAAACAGAAGCATTGATTGTAAATGTTCGCATTCTTTATCAACGAATGATATATTCATGTTATGCAATTTTTAAGGTGATCACTTGAATATAAAATTGGAGGTACAGATGTAAAACATCATAATTCATTTGCGCTTTAAAAAGAAACATGTCATAGAAAGATTGTGCCGTTCATCTTATATAAAACCCAAGTACGTCCAAGGATGGAATACTGCTGCCATATCTGGGCATGAGCTGCTAAAAACAGCCTATCCTGCCTTGACAGTGTACAAAATAGATTTCGTGGTTTAGTGGAGGATGCCCTTTTCTCTATCCTGCAACCTACTCCCACAGCAGAGATGTTGCGAGCCTATCCTTGTTTTATCGTTATTTCTATGACAGGTGCTCGTCTGAACTCCAATCTCTGGCCCCACCTCGCCAATCTTTCACGAAAAACACCCGTCTAGCTGAATCCACTGTGAAAAATGTCCCCCACTCTATATCTGTGCCTAAATCAAAACGAGGATTCCATGAACAAAGCTTCTTTCTTAGAACTGCACGCCTGTGGAACTCTGTTCGTCTGCCTGCTTCCCACATGACTACAACTGTTCAAGTCCAACGTTAACAAATTCCTAATGAACCGCCCCCTTAAGTGAACACTTCATCAAATCTCCACACTAACGTACTTGCAATAACCCTTATCCCTGAGTGGCTTCCGGTCCTTGATAAGTGGTGACCACCGTGTAAAAAAAAGGTTTTCTGCTTGTGCGGTGATAAAACTTCTCAAATCCTTTTGTGATCAAAATCAGCATTTTGCCTTTAATTAGATTTAATCGAGTATCCATTTTCGATATTTATCAGACGCATTACGATAGAAAACTTACGTAAAAACATCGCCTTACATATCAATTACGTCGTGTGAATTTTATAATAAGTCGGCCCAGCCGTTTCCGAGTGCATAAAAAAGTACATCTCTTACATTCGCAGACTAAATCCTTTTTATATCGTAGATATTCCTGGTTCTAAAATTAATGCTGGTGTTATTGTATTGCTGTTAAGTTAATCTGGTTAATGTTTTGGATTTTATTAATAGTCTACAACAACAATATTTATTTAATGGATTCACAGCGTATTGTACCGTGATAGGTTTATACCTATGTTGTTATAATAAGGTGTGAAATGCTATTTTCTCCATGAATGTGTTTATTCAAATGTATTTATATTTCTGCAAAAAGTAAAACCAGCGTTAGTTTCATTAACCTTAAATTGCAAGAGACAGCTAGATGAAATTATGTACTATTTTCCTCTGGGAGGGGTTAAGCATATTTAGTTGAGCATTTTATGTACAAGGAAATTAAAATCTCAACTATTATATAAAAGACACTTTGTTTGAGTAAGTTACTTCCTTATAGATTCCAAAACGGCCGAGCTCATCGTTTTCAAATTTCACACATACGTGATTTTGATGCCTGGCATGATTCTTAGACTTGTATTGTACAGTAATTCAACCGATAAGTTTTCAAAATCGAAGAACGTTTATCCTACGAACAATTGTAACCTCATCAATAAAAAGAATAAATGCACAGGGGAATTTTTATAAGTTACACTGGAAATGAAGTAATAAAATCTCAGAAAATTATTACCTCTGAAGAATACAAAATTATTGACACCTAGAGATATAGCAGAGTAGTAGAGCATTTGATTACAGATCTATTGATCTCCCGTTCAATCCCGGATGTACCTCCCCATTTTATTTTAATTTTTTCATTAATGAGTTTTATTTACGACTAGAATGGGTGCCCGGCCTTGCCCGGGTGTATGAAGGTGTATGCTGAGCAAAAAAAAAAAAAAAAAAGTCATTTTTTTCTTTGCCCTCTATTATGCCCCCTTAACATGTATTGTTTTGGGCTCAAATCAAGTTATTAAGTTATCCATGTCCAACGAACCTATATCTAACATTTCAAGTGTTTAGACCCAAAATTAGCGGAGGAGTTTGGTAGAGTTCTCAAAGGTCAAATCCATTAACTTTGACACCTTAACAGCAACATTTCTGGGCGAAAACCAGTCACATAGATTTCCCCAAACCTCAATACCCTGTATATCAAATTTAGAGTCTGTAGACTAAAAATTGACAGAATTATGACGTACAGAAATGTACACAGAGAGAAACACAGACACACACAGACACGTTCATTTATACATATATATATGTATATATATATATATATATATATATAATAGAAAGGTACTATTTAAAATCTCCGCAACTCATTTTTGTTTGCATATTATGAAACAAAACATTAATCAGTTAGTTTTCCAGAGAATTCACCGTAAAGCCTACATATCAACTGACATAAAATATGGTAATATATATATATATATATATATATATATATATATATATATATATATATATATATATATATATATATATATATATATATATATATATATATTACAGACAGAATTCGATGAACGACAATTTAATTATTGTATTTTTTATTTATTATTTTTTGGCGAATTATTTCACCGGGAAAATTATTCCTCGTCATATATATAATATTCAATAGAGGATTGATTCTATAATAATACATAAGCAATTTGTATACATTAAAATTTCATGCGTAAGCGTATTGTACCACCGGACCACATCGGGCGTTCAGCTTGTTACAAATAAATGCGAACATTTCAAGCCTTATGTGCTTACTATAAATCAAAAGGTATCGAAATAGAATAGCAAAAAAAAAGAAAAACAAATGTTCTTACATTTTAATTACACAATGATTTTTCAGTAATCTAAATTAAATTGACCCCTGTATGTCTAAAGTATGTAATGTACTTGATAACATTTGGATTAGCGCGTATTACACATGGAGGCGACTCTCTTGATGAAAGCCTATGTGTTTGAGAACCGAATTATTGTGAAAACTACAACAAGGATAATTACAATTAGAGTAAGGAAAATTAATTAATACATCGCATTCTATTCTGTTTTGATATAAATTGTATAGAAATACACGATAATGAGATGCGTTTATTGTTTTCGCTTCGGTAGCATCATATATATAGGATATTGTATTCTGATATTCGGAATGTAACAAACATTTTCACACAGTTTTAATTGGCTGATTGTTTTAATTGCCACTAATCTCACGTGCATGCATTTAATATAGCGGAAGTGCCTAAGGCTTTCATGAACAACGCAATACACATCGACTCATTATTTTGAAAATTACTCGTTTCCATTTGTGAAAAGTACGCACAATCATTAAGTTGCTACATCAATGACTTTTAAAAAAATAAGATTATTTATAATGTAGTTCCGAATAAAAAATTCATATTTTTTACTTCCTGAACAACAAAAAAACAGTTCGTGCATCTGTCGTTAAAATACATTCCTTCAGGATATTTATTGTTTTGATACAATCATATTTAAATAGAAAACAATTTATGAATTACACATCGGAACAGTTTATGTTTCCTTGTCTTTTAAACTCATTTTGGATTAGTTCAATGATTTATTCTATCGCCGTTTTAATTGTTGTTTTCGCAATGTTTTACGTTGATATCAGATGTGATTTGTGAACATTGACAGAAGCTCTTAATGAACACTTTAATAAACGCACGGTTATAGATCTTCCTTTGCACGTGAACTATTGGCAGACAATTCGACGGGTGAAGGTTTTAAGTCATCATCGGCTTAAAGTTATAATAAGCTTTAGGAGGTAAATTTCAATGCTTTACTAAATATGACAAGGGTACTCATAATTGTAACGGCACTTAAAACAATTCCGAAAAGCTTGGAAAAAAGAATGGGAGAAATTGGAAACCGAGGAATAGCTGGAAAGATACCACGAATAGCAATAATGAAAACAACTGAAATGTTAAGGAAACACCTCGAATATGGAGACTAATACACACGAGCCACATGTGCGGGCCAGACGAGCTGCTGCAGAGACAAAATCAGAAACGTTACATGGAACGAAGAACAATGAAGCCCCATAGCAATATGCTCAATATCTCTTCTCCATCACCTCCCATTACACAATCACCGCCCTTCACCTAAAAGAATGGTACCAACTAGCCCAGAAGGGTCGTAAAGGATGGAAAGATCGATGAGAGAGCGCTGAACCTACCTACAGTAAACAAGTGCCTAGAGAACTGGGACCTTGGGGAGGCTTATTGCCACCCACATTCTAGTGGAGAGGAATAGTCACTGCTAGCTAAAAATCAATAGTAAGCGGATACTGCGATAATGCAAATGCATTTGCAAATTTTATCGAAAGTGGTGGAGAGTAGGGGAAATATCGGAAGACTTGCCCCTCACCTTCCAAGGAATACACCAGGTTAACCTCAAGGAGAGATCCTTTATGACCTCTGTGAAAGCTCCTTGCGAGCCAATAATAATAATAATAATAATAATAATAATAATCATAATAATAATAATAATAATAATAATAATAATAATATAACAACAAAATTAATCAATTATAAAACTCACAATCTGTCTATCCTTCTCTCTCCATTTGTTCATAGTGCATCTTCTTTAAGAAGCAAGGTTTCAGATCAAAACAAGGCGGATTACATAATTGATTTTTGGTGGTCTTTTACATATATTTAGCAGGTACAAATAGCTGCAAATTTGTAAAATATATTTAAAAATGGAATTTGGCAGACGTTATTAGAATTGTTCTCTGTACAATTATATACATTTATGCGTTAATAGCAGTTCATATTTAACTGTTAGTAATCCATCTGATCATTGCTAAAACAGTAACGACTTAGGATGAAGAGCTATATCTTTTAGTTTCGATTCTAGCTAATAGCTCCCAAGTTATTTTTTTTTTACTTTTGAAATCACTACGATACAGTAAAATAAAGAGACGGTTAACACTAGTATAATAAGCACGAAATATGCATTAATTAAAATATCATATTTAAGCGTATTTAAAGACGACAAAACGCCGGTCGCCCTGATAGCAATTAAAAGCATTTATGATATTTCTCTTAAGAGATAACATTCTTTTACTTAGCTGATACAACAGCAACCGTCAATTAACGGTAAAATAACCATAAACAGCGCCACATATAATGCATCGGGATCTTAGAATCCCATAACCTTAATTTTACAATAACATATTTCATGATTGAATATAAACGAACAGAAAACAACCTTCTTAGTGACATGCAATATGGTTTCCGCTCTGCAAGATCTACAGCAGATGTGCTAACGGTTATATCACATAGGATTAGTGAATCTCTTGACAAAGGTTTCCTTTCCAGGGCAATTGCTCTTGACATATCGACGGCCTTCGATAAGGTATGACATAAGGGCCTACTTCACAAGATTTCCAGCTACGGTATTACTGGAAATGTTTCATCAATCATTAAATGATTTCTCTCTTCTTGATCTACATCAATGATCTACCAAAGTACATAATTAAATCATTCGTTGACAGCTATGCTGATGGCACGACAATCTATGGCAACACATCAAAGACCGTAAATGACAAAGTTCTCTCTAATTCTCTCTCCTCTGATCTTGAGCACGTGGTACAATGGGGGAAGAGGTGGCCACTTTTAATTCATCGAAAACTAAGCTTCTATCTATGCATCATCAAAGCTCTGATCCCCACCTGACATCAATTGAAATAGATGGCTCTCGTCTTAGGGAGGCTACATGTTTTGACAAACTTCTGGATTTGACCTTCTCCTAATCTGAAATGGAACACGTACATCAAATCTGTTACCAGGGACGCTGGAAAGATGGTGGGAGCCTTCTACCACTCCAGAAGACATCTCACTACTGATGCAATTCTCTATCTGTATAAAAGAGAAGTACGTCCAAGGATGGAGTACTGCTGCCATATCTGGGCAGGAGCTGCTAAGAACAGCCTATCCTGCCTTGGCAGAGTACAAAATAGACTTCGTGGTTTAGTGGGGGATGCCCTTTTCTCTTTCCTGCAACCTCTCTCCCACACAAGAGACGTTGCGAGCCTGTCTTCGTTTTATCGTTTTTTCCTTAGCAGGTGCTCGTCTGAGCTCCAATCCCTCGTCCCCCTTCGCCAATCTTTCACGAGAAACACCCGTCTGGCTGAAACTACTGTCAATAATTTTCCCCACTCTTTATCTGTGCTTTAATCCAAACGTAGATTCCATGAGCATAGCTTAATTCTTAGAACTGCACGTCAGTGGAACTCTCTGCCGCTTGCCTGTTTCCCACCTGACTACAACTTGGACGTCTTCAAGTCCAACATAAACAAACTCCTCACAAACCGCCCCTTTAAATAAGACGCTCTATCTACCCACCCAATACTAATAATTACTACACTACTATCTCATTGATTACTGTACACGCAACCGTTATCCATGAGTGGCCTTCGGGCCTTGATAAGTGCTGAACCCCATGAAAAAAAAAAACAAAAAAAACATGGGATTTATATCCGTGGCTATCGCATAAATATATTATAACCCTCTAACCATTTACGAAAAGCCTAGCTTAAAAAATAATTCATGGCCGTATCTTTGTATTTACAATCAATGTTGATATAAAACACAGTCTACTATTTTTTGTTATGCTGGAGGCGAGATCACAACGTTAGCTTTGGCGTTTATCAAACAAAATACATGGTAAAATACTCAGTATTTTTGGAATTCATTTTACGCATGACATATTCTATAATTTTTATATTTTTCCTAAAAGTTGTGCAGATGATACATCTATTAGTAAACATTTTTTCGTCTGTTTTATTACGTCTGGCGTGTAAAATGATGGTCGCATATTTTAAGTCTTCTAGCATTTTCGATTCAACTATATTAAGTTTCTTTAGTAAAATGTACATTGGGATACACACAATTGTATGCATGTTCGTCCTTGTGAGCATTCGTCAGGCGACTGCATAGACGAGAAACATAGTTTGATATATTCTCATTAAGCTGAGGTTGTAAGTAACCGAATCAGATTCTTATTTATTCTCAAACCTATTTTTCGCAGACAATGGTCACATGTTTATCAGCATCACATGATAAAAAATTATAATAATAATAATAATAATAGTAATAATAATAGCAACAACAATGATTACAATCATAATAATAATAATAATAATAATAACACTACTACTACTACTACTACTACTACTACTACTAATAATAATAATAATAATAATAATAATAATAATAATGTGTAAACAAATAAACTCGTATAAACTAAAATGTAAGCCGACAAATTTAACACATCCATAGAGAAAACTGTAATGCCTGCTGGAGAGAACTTGAATGTCTAATATACATTATCCTTTAGTGTCTAATGTATCTTTTGTAAATTATATTGTCAGGACAACCCTGCATGAAAATTCTTTTCCATACATGTTAGCCCTGATTAAATATTTAAAATTATAAAGTATTGGCGATCCAAATAAGATCTCTTTAGTATGGCTAGCTAAAAGTGTATTTTACAAGAAAGGGTGCCCCCGTCTGCAAGGATGTTATTGAAGAGAAATCACAAAGCTGTATATCCCGCTAATAAATCTAAGAGACCAAAAAATATATATTATAACAGATTTAAATTATCAATTTAGGATAGGAAAATAATGCTCCAAATTTTACTAATTCAGTGTTTCAAAGGTACAGGGGAAGTTGTCTGAAATATTTGACTATTTAATGATAATATACAGAGATCAAGTGTTACCCCCCCAAAAAAAATATATACCCCCATTTTTTTCTGAAGTAAAATAAAACAAGATTAACACCCAAGAAAATCTTTCTAAGACAACAGAAGAGGTATCCATGCCTTACAAAAGCGAACAAAGTTTTTTTTTTATTTCTATTTTATACAATCTGATCCAAACTTAATAACGGCGCAATGGATAACTTTTTCTAGTATTATATTGTCTTTTTTTTTCTTTTTTTACATTTTGTCTTTTCAATATAAGTAGAACGATAAATCGACAAATCGACACATCTGGGCTTTTCTTACGAACATTTGTGTTTTTGCCATTCAATTAAAGTTATTATATACCGACGATATTGGAAGAGGATTGCTGTCTACGAGCGACAGACAATATTACAAAGATGACTTGGCTTGTATTTCCTTCTTTTAAAATTTTTCAGTGAAACATATTTAACAGATAGAACGAATATGTTACATGTAAAGATATTTTACATTTTGTTCAACAAGATTCACGGCAAATTATCAGAAAATTAACGCTGAATCTCGAATGCTATTTTTAAATGATGTTGATGGATTTGAATTTTTTAATTATTAAACAACTTTTTTTTTCTTTTTTTACACAGTTTTCACCACTTACCAAGGCCCGGAAGCCACTCAGGGATAAGGGTTATTGCAAGTACATTAAGTTAGTGTGGAGATTTGATGAAGTGTTTACTTAAGGGAGCTTTTAATTAGGAATTTGTGAACGTTGGACTTGAACACATCCAAGTTGTAGTCGGGTGGGAAGCAGGCAGACGAAACAGAGTTCCACAGGCGTGCAGTTCTAAGAAAGAAGCTTTGTTCATGGAATCCACGTTTTGATTTAGGCACAGATAAAGAGTGGGGGAAATTTTTCACAGTGGATTCGGCTAGACGGGTGTTTTTCGTGAAATATTGGCGAGAGGGGACCAGAGATTGGAGTTCAGACGAGCACCTGCCATGAAAAAACCGATAAAACAAGGACAGGCTCGCAACGTCTCTTCTGTGGGAGAGAGGTTGCAAGGTAGAGAAAAGGGCACCCCCCACTAAGCCACGAAGTCTATTCTGTACTCTGTCAAGGCAGGATATGCTGTTTTTAGTAAAATTTAGAGCATTATTTTCCTATCCTGCCCAGATATGGCAAAAGTATTCCATCCTGTGACGTTCTTGGCTTTTATATAGATAGATAATTGCATCAGTAGTGAGATATCTTCTTGAGCGGTAGAAGGCTCCCACCATCTTTCCAGCGACATTGGCAACATACTTGATGTACGTGTTCCATTTCAGCTCAGGAGTAAAGGTCAAACCCAGAATCTTGTCAAAACACGGGGCCTCTTCCAGACGAGAGCCATCCATCCCAATTGATGTCAGATGGGGATCAGAGCTTTGGTGATGTAAGGATAGGAGTTTGGTTTTAGATGCACTAAAGGTAACCAGCCACATCTTCCCCACTGAACCACGCGCTCGAGATCAGAGGAGAGAGAATATTTACGCCAAAAGATAGCCTTTTCTATTTGAATTTTTTGTTACGTTCGCTATACGCGTGTATTGCAAGGTTTACATGAAAAGTTTTATAACGACTTATGCAGTTTGAATTGTGTATGTTTATAGTTTGCATGAACTACTCTTGTTTGTCTATAGCAATTATCTATCATGCAAAAAATGTTTGCATAACACATCATAATTATTTATTTAGCTTAATAGAAATTCCTCTTCTGTCATTATTCTCTAGACTAAATTTCAGCTATGGTGATTTTTTTGTGGCAGTAATGTTGCATCACAGTGCAACGAGATAAGCAGAGTAAACGCAACGCGCAGCAACAACCACACCATAAATTCGCTATACCCACGCTGTGAATAGAAAATAGTTTACATAGAACACCCGACTCACCAGCTTTCCGTGAACCTACTCCTTTAAAAGCCAATATAGTTTGAGGATTGACCTGTCAGGCAGAACGACTTTGCAACATATATACATATAAAATTTGAAGTATCTGCATGCAATCCCAGTCACAATTTTCAATGCTAGACTAAACTTCCCAATAATACACTGCAGTTTGTATGTACTTAGTACGTAAAAGCTGAACAACAGAGGATCATTAACGACATCATCAATACAACCCACATAACTCAAAACCGTTATCAATGTGTTTGCAGCATTTACATTGGTATGGGTAAGGTTACTATCCTACAATAAACTAGGTCTTAATTATGTGGTTTTTCATTAAATAATTACTGCTGCTAAAGTAAGGCACACAATCAACAATTTAACGCGCGTAAATATCTAATAGTCAATATGCAGGTAGTATTTAATTCAAATAAGATTTATCGATGCAGTTTTATAGTCTCCATAGATACTTGTTAAATCATTAAAAATGGTTTTCTATTTAAAATTGGTGCTACTATATCAGGCTATGTAAAGATCTAAAATACACAAATTTTTTTCTATTATATTTTATATATATCCACATTTTATTCTTATTTGGTTCGTGTCCCATTACAGTACCAAAGCATTAACTACAAAAACAATAAAAAACAACATTTACCTCTGAAAACAATTAAGTCTTGATTACATATTTACGATGTAAAATATTTCAGATTGAAAAGAGCGAATTCGAGATTAAAGGTTGATATACGGCGAAACAAAACAACCGCGTGTAAATTTTAGTAGCCTTCACAATTGGCAATGAACAGTATATATCAAAGTTAAGTGTGGCATAAAAATATTACTTAAATCTGAAGCGACTAAAAAGTGGAAGATTAGGTTTCCATTTCAAACGGACACTGATTGTTTATAGTGAATAAACGATGATAAATAAGATCTACTTTAAATTATAAAATGTGTAGTTTCATGCAAACAGTCAGTACACATTTAAGGAAAACACTTAGATGGTATATGTTTATGACCAATTAATGTATGGCTCGAACAAAACAAAAGGTAATCCCGACGGTAAACTACTCGGAAATATTTTTGGAATTTTAAATTCGACTCATTATTTTTAATATCTGAAGCTGTAATTTAATAAATGGAATTTAATAAATGGACGCAAAATGTTATTGTCTAAAACCATTTTAATCTTCATCTCATAATTTACTAGTTAATGTTCTAGAAACTAGAATTTTTTACAGTGGAATTAATTCAATTTGGAGTTCAACTTTATTTATATTTTTTTTAATAAATCTTGCTCCTGACAAGGTGTGATGCATGCTAATGAAAATAACTATCAAAAGAAACATGATTATTGCTAAGATAAGGGATCTATTTTGGCTGGCGAAAAATCAAATTCCTTATTTAAATGTTGTTTTTTATAATTATTACAAAAAGCAATATGAATATGCAGAGGTAAAGGGGATTAGGACGTCGCGAAAGCATTTTCTTTTTGTTTTATTTATACGCTTTGGTCTTTAAATTCTAATTCAATTAACATGCAATAGAAAATATAATAATTGACATAACCGAAATTATAAAAAAAGATACCAAAACACAAAAAGTGAATGACGTTTAACGTAGAATATTGGCAAGTTTTATTTTACTTTAAAGTTTCAAAGTTCGTATTTTTACAGAAAATCTTCAATTCGGATTTGCTAGTTTAAAACTGAAAATAAAACGTACCATATTAGTGACACTATTTGGACTATCTGAATTCTAAAACAGAAAAACTTCTATTATAGATTTCAAAAGCAGATCTCCTTTAATGACTATCGACTCGGTGAATTTGCGAATCGCCTTTACCATGCGAAATTAAAGCCATAGATCAAATGACCACGTGATTCCATATCTCTGATTTACCCAAATGCCAAAGATTTTCGCCATCATTCCACGAAAATCGCATCACTTAAACAAGATCAATAATTCTAGGCCATCAATGTGTTCCATAAAATATGTATCAATAGTTCATAAAGGTTCCCATTTCACCCTCGTCTACAACGAGCTGTGCAAGGGAGGGGGAATCGTGTGCATCCGAACATGTGTGATTAATTCTTCCGTCTTCTCCGCCGACTGCGTTGGGTAAATACTATAAGTCAGAAATCGATATGCCTGGTTTGATCACACAGTTCAAATTCAGAGCGGCAAAACGCGAGATGAGACTTCCCAGAAACGATGAATCAACTGTCATGCTGTGATAAACGCTTCAAGTTTACAGAAAGCAAAAGAAAAACTTTATTCACACGAGGCGATCGACATACAAGATAGCAGATGGTCAAATGTTTTTTTCCATATAAGTAAATCTCTTAACAGGCTGTGTATGCATTGCTTTAATAGGAAGTGTCTCTAACGGAGCTTATCTAATAAAAATATTAGGAAGAATATGTGCTATTATGAAGCTTTAAAGGCGTAGATATACGTATTTAAGAGATAGAAATAGAAATTCTAAGTAAAATTATACAGAATTAAAATAAAACGTTTTGTTTGACAAAGTAGTAGAAATAACACTTACAGATTATCTTTAATCCATGGAATTTTAAAGAATGAATCTATCAAGTGTATTAAGCTTTCTTTATCTTGTTTTTATTGGTACATAGATATTGATATTGATATTTGTTTGGAGTCTATGGTTACAGTAGTATACAATCCGTATTTCAACGTCATTCCAGTATGTGATTTCATGTGCATGTTTAATTCATATATATATATATATATATATATATATATATATATATATATATATATATATATATATATATATGTACATATATATAATGTTGTAATGTTCTTTAAAGTCTTTGAAACTACACAAAATGTTGTTCATGGACAATTATTTTGTCAGTAAAAAGTTGACTTCCTGCATCGCTGAGTAGTTTTTCTTAAATGAACAAATATAGTATCAATGTTCTTAAATGGATCGTATGTTGAATAACGGAAGGCTTCACAGAGCAGGGACGTGATGAAATCTTACAGGGGTTCACATTTATAATAGAAGGATAACAGATGTAATAGATATTTCCTTAAACAGAAAGGGGAATATTTATTATCGATGAAGGGGGTAGAATAAACACTTCCGAAAGGGTTTCATATACAAGACGAGGGCAAAACACATTACCTCGCGGTTGGTAACAAACGAAACAACGGCGTACATTGTTTTTCCAGCTGATGACAAACATAATGAGAATTCGATGCGAGGTTAGATTGCTACATTTTGTATTCTCCTCCTCCCCTCACTTACTGAACGAGCTTAGCCTAACTTTTTCTCCAACTCAAACTGTAATCTTACTGCCCAGTCTCTACTCTCTCAAATGCCAAACTGTTTTCGTAAACTTACTTAACTCTATATACTGAATCTATATTCGTTTTTAACGTACTAACATGGCTACTCCGTACATCTTTTGCATGTAGATATGACATATAATTCCAACACGTGTCTTGGTGACACAAAGGACACTTCTAAATTTGATTTTTATTATACCTCTTACGTAACATTGATGTTATAGTCTTTCAAACTACAATGGGCAATTTCATTGCATTACTAGAATCCTATCAACAATATGTACTTCATTTAAACTTTTTATATTGTTCGATCCCAATATTCTTCCTTAATTATAATTTTCCTGCTCCCATATTACTTCATTCCTTACGAAAACCCGGGAGCTGTCTTCAGTATATCGCATGTAAAGTTTGTATATATATGCACGTGTATATATCGAATAAGTTTATTATTAAAATATATTGACATATACAGTTTGGAATGGGAATGTTAAAACATAACAAACATCCAATACTTTAAAAAATGGATTCAACCATCAATTTTGTATATTCATTTCACATGCAATTAAAATTACGTTTCGAGATATTAGTTATTTTATTTCAGGCAAAACTATTAATTAGAATTATAATCGAAAATAACCTATTCTCGTGCGAGCCCCTGAAAACCTGTATCAGGGCAGAACAATTTCTCAAAACCTTACCTTTTTCTCCATATATTTTACGTTTCTTTAAATAAAAGTCACAGAATGTTACTAAAACGTATGTTTAAAATCTTTGTTCAATTTCTCAACAACGTTTTTGCACGAACCCCGGAGGAAATTTTTTATTTGAAGTTGGTAGAAGACGGGCATTGTCAAATATGACAGAGTAAGTGTTATAGCTAATTCGCAGTTGGATTCTTTATATCACTTTCATTGAGGATTGAACAGTTGCTATTTGGATTTTACCTACTACAGATTTCTGAGTTCGACTGATTCATGGGTCCTACAAGATGCTCTGAGAGGGTCGGTATGTACTTAACTAAAACGTCGTTTGAATAATCATCAATAAAAACAGTTGTGCAAATAATCCAAATAACAAAAAGTATTAATACACATCACAAAATCTCCGAAACCTGCTAATAATGGAGTTAGGAGAGAAAGTGGATTTATAAAAATCGAGAAAGTGATGGTTTAGTTTAAAAATCACTTTCTTAGATTTATCTAATACAAACCAGTATTTAAAATGAGCAATCAACTGTATATGATGCTGAGTGGTGAGAATGCACTTTATAAAATTGTTTGGATTTATATATATATATATATATATATATATATATATATATATATATATATATATATATATATATATATATATACATAAATAAATATATATATAAATAAATATATATATAAATATATATATATATATATAAATAAATATATATATATATATAAATACATATATATATATAAATATAAATATATATATATATATATAAATAATTAAAGCGCGAATTATCTCTGCTTTCGTAAACGGCATCTCCCAACGTAAAAGTTATTGATATTTAATATTATTCTTATTGCAAAGTTTTACAATTGTAATTGAATTGATATTATAAGTAACATTCTTACAATTGAAATGTCTTTGTCGAACTGAAAATATACATCATCATTGTAGAATATCTCTTAAAAATATTTTTTTTAAGTTACTTTCACACCTAAAAAGGCATATAGCCACTTGGACGTAAGGAGCTACTTTTGGGGATGATCCCTAGGAAAAAATCACAAGATGTCGGTTTATATAACATTGTAATGTTTTGCATATCAGTGCTGTCAGGAAATTAGATTGAAAGTGGCGAATTTCAAAGCTATGCTGTTCGAGAGTAGAAACTATTAAAGTAGAAAGCTTTCTGGCATTAAGGGACCACAGAAATAAAGGGGTGAGATATTTTTGTTAAGCGGGTTTGTCGGGGATATATACACCGAGGGGGCTCAAGTGCAACGAGTTTCTCAGAGTACATTCGACTAAAATACCTGTACTAGTGACACAGAGATGTATCGCTGCGGTTATGTTGTAGGAGTTTGAGCGTGTTCATATTGCTCGAGAATGATAGACCGAGGAGTTCGAAAGAAAAATTCTCAGGGAGTGTGGTATTTTCATGGATATTGGTGGTTCGGGGGTGTCTCCTTAGTGTTTCTCGAAGCGTTATAGAATGCCTCTTAAATATATAATAATAATTAAACTATTATACTAGAAATTATAAATAAACAGTATAACGGTTTTTACTGTTTTCAATCAAAAAATTATGACAGGGCATACGAGTAATTTATATACGGAGATCGTCTTTATTTTTACACAACCTCTCTTAACAGAAAATCATTGCTAATAATTCTTTCAGTTTTCATTATTTGCGAGATCCAATGTAAAATTTGTAAGAACAACATTAAAGGTAAGAATATCCATTCCAATTAAATCCGAACAACAAAAAGTCTATATATATATATATATATATATATATATATATATATATATATATATATATATATATATATATACATACATATATATGTATATATATATACATATATATATACATACATATATATATATATATATATATATATATATATATATATATATATATATATTATTCCTTAATTGGAATTCATTTTTGAGATGAGTATTATATATATATTAATTTATTTTTATTTCGGACTATTATTATTCGGGGCCCGTGGCACAGTTGATAGAGACGTTGAATGTCTACAGTTCCAGATGAACATTGTTTGAAGATAGCGGTTTCAATCACACTCAAAGGGTACCAGATGTTTAATTGGCCAGAATGTGGTGAGAGTGGTGGCTGAGAATGCAGTTAGGAGATTCGAAGTTCCTATCCATCGCGGTTACCACCTGACGAAGGCCAGAGGAATAGTTGGCCGAAACGTTCTGAATAAACAAAACCAATAAAAGATCCCAAAACAACAACTAATAAAGATGAGAATAGTAGTCAGAAATAAAAATAAATTAATAAACAAAAAGTTTATTCGTAAAGCTTTATCTCATGTTCTCAAGTGTTTAAAGATTGAATTTCAAATAGATAAAAGTCAACAGATTTAATATTCACGCAGAAGATTGTAACAATATTGAGCAGACAATCAGACAGATTAAAGACAATTTTTAAGACTTATAAAATGTAACTTAACATATATTTAATTTTCTACTCAGGCAATGCTCCTTATCATATTCGTTACACAGATACATGGTTAGCAGTGACTGTGCAAGTCTATCCTGTTCGGAAAACTTCATTGCAAATGGAGTCATGTTAAGTAACATCTGTTTCAGTCCTCTATCCTTTGTACGTTCGCCACTAAACTTCATGTTTAAATGCAATTTGACCCTTTGAAAACGTCCTCTTTGCTATTTTACTGTCATAAACCGCGACGTCTTCTAAATTATAATATACAACAATGTGCGTGCGTACATAAAAGTAAACATATGTGCTGTCTATTAGTATAAGTGTAATTCTGTGAATACGAATGATACAGAATTGATGTCCGTGTGTGCTTCATTATAAATATGCATTAATGAAACAGACGTGTGTTAATATCAGCGTGAGGGTGATTTCATACCAATACACGCAGTCGCATAAAATGACATGACCATCCGCCTCTCGCCCAAGATCTGGTAAGGGCAACTGAGCGATTACGGCTAGATTATCGACGGACAATTGACGTATTGGAAAAGGCGTGTAAGTGTTGTCTACAGAACTGAGCTGCTAATGGAACGCAACCCGGATAATACTTCAAGAAGATTACAATGGATTATCTGGAAACTTCATCCACTTTATCGGCAGTGAGCAATATTTTCTGGATCAAACTCACTCGCATAGTTCAAACAGTTAAATTGACTATTTATTTCTGTATCGCCACTTCCTACTCATATTTAATTTGTAAATCTACTGTAAAGTTTTTAAACTTTTAAAGTAAAACTGTGTCAGGCAATTTTACTTCTGTATCTGAATTATCATGCTACTCATAATAATTTATACCAGCGGTAGTTGAATATTTTATATACATATTAGGAATGAAATGAATGAAAAACTAAACAAATAACGACGAATTTAAAACATTTTTTACCGAATTATATTTAACTTTTTTTATAGCAAAACGGAATTGATTTGAAAATTTAGATTTTTTTTTTAAATGAGAATTCAACACGCAACACAGTGTTTTTTTTTTTTTTTAATATTTTGATATAAATTTTAAAACAGCAGGCACAATTTTGCAATTTCAAAAGAAAATATAAAAAAATGGCAGTCTCCCCTCAACATGCCTTCTTTTTAATAAGAAAACAAAATTAAACCGTAAACAGATAGCCATGATTTTATGGGGGGGCTTATTGGGAAGGACTTATTTTAACGATGTTTAACTCACAAAGAACTATGAAGCAAAGTTACTTCGATTTTAATTAATTAATGTTTACGTTGATATTCATGTGACACTGGACAAAACGGAAAAGTGCATTTAAATGTGTTCTATCTTAAGTGGTTATGTCATCACGTTTTCCTCGTAGGTAATATGTCTAAACAACTAGTAATTTATATTATAAAGTAGAAAATCTTTACATGTTAAACATATTAGTTGTAATCTCCCAAAATGCGTACCAGAACAGTTTGCAAGAATCCGAGACGTGAGGTATAAAGTACTAAGTAAAGTAAAGTCCAAAGTAATAATCTATTAAATAGTTCAACCATCAGAAAGATCAATCGCAAAATACAATTACAAATGTCTGATCCTTATACCCGATAGTCATACTACCTTGCGGATTATACAAAAGGTTACGTCCTATAGTCCGGACAAATGCTTCAATTTTCAGAATATTTTTGAGTTCTACAATATAACCTCGTAAAATAGCTGAAGTAAAATAGCCTCTGAGAATAACATACAAGATGAGACTTGTGGTCAAGATGGTCAGAATATTATGAATTATGAAAACAATATGCACCTAGGGATTACATAAAAAGTTTAGTTCGATATTTCATATAAGTTTCGCAGTTTGATATCAAACATTTCCTTCAAATTCCGCGGCTTAACATTCACACGAAAATATGAACTGGAATACACGAACTGAGGAAATAGCGAAGACTACTTCAAGGAAGGTGGACTCCCTCTACCGTGCTGGAAAGTTGCTTATACCTGAGAGTATCCTGTACGTCTACAATGTAACCATGCGCCCATGTATGGAATAGTGTTGCCACACCTGGGCTAGTGCATCCACAACTAGACTCTCCCTCTTATATTGGGCTCAAAAATGGTATCCAACTTCACACACTTTATCAACTAGTCTTCACTCCCTGTCCCGTTACCGCAATGTTGTATCCCTGTGCCTTTGTTACAAGTATTTTAATGGAATGTGCTCTGATGAACTAATTGCACCTGCACCATCTCGGCGTACATATCCACGAAAAACCAGCTTAGCAAAAAAATGCACTCCTTCACGTTTAAGGTCCGTAAATACCAGACAAATTTTACTCTCATAGATTCTTTCCTAGAACGGCTAGACTTTGTAATTCTCTTTATGCTGACTACTTCCCAAACTTTACTGAGATGCGAACGTTCAAATAATACGTAAACCAACATATTAATTTTTCTAGAGCATGGTCCTAATAAGTAGCCACATGCGTCCAAGTGTCAATATTCCTTGTTTTGGGTGAAGTTGCGTAATGAAGAAAAAAGTTTGAAGAAATACACGTGACACATAAAAGGTCACAAGTTACACGAATGATATTTTCTGAAAAAAAAACAAACAAACAAAACAGTAAAGCTATAAAAACGAGTCCGATTTATACAAATACTATTCTCTAATTAAACAAATAACATATTCAAAGTATTTAATAACATTTATGTTGGATATTGACACCGGGCAGAGCTAAGTTTTCGAAAACTAATATGTTCTATTTCTTGATTTATGATGCCAATTCTGCTAAGCTTAGAATTTGATTGTCCATATAAACGCATTTTTTGGTGTAAGGGGAACAGACGATAGGAATCCCGATTAGACGCGTGCGTTCATATTTATGTTGGCGTAACTCTTTCTCCTCACATGCTATAAACTACGGGTGGATTGTCAATTTAAACGGTATTGCTTGATAAACTGAAATTGCTGTTTGTTAAAATTTTTTTAGCATATTTCTAACGAGCGTACGTGTAATCAAAGTTCATGAAAAAAAACTGAGAGAAAGCGAATATACATTTTCACGCGCAAAGAACACCTCAAAATACATTTTCTACGCTCGCTCATAAATATTTCAAAACATTTGAATTAAAGTATATTATTCATCATAACTAGAGCTATGACAACTAAAGCTTCTTATCTTATCATTGTGTTGACTCTCGAGTATATATCCGACAAAGTTATACACATTTAATCAACCGAGAACCACATGACTCTATATAAAGGCATATAAGATATCAACAGAGTCACACTCGAGAGTAAAAACAGTGAAAAGAATATGCTGTTGTGCTATCCCTAATCATACAGTTACTGACAAGTGAGGTTACTAAAACCAGATTTATTACTTTATTTATATAAACGAATACTGTCATAATTACCCAGACAATATTGTAAATACGTCTAGTTCGGGCAAGAATATACTTAGGTGTAAAGTGGAATAAATTATCACATAATTAATATTTTCAATAATTAGTATTTTCAATAATTAATATTTTCAATAATTAGTATTTTCACTGGAAAAGTTTAAATGTTCGAAGGATAAGTGAGTGACTCGATACGGGATTGGAAAACAATGTAATTTCCAGAAAATTTCTCTCTCCCCACTCTCTCACTCTTTCTATCTATCTTTCCATCTCTCTCTCACTCTCTCTCTCTCTCTCTCTGTCTTTCTCACACTAAAACCTCTCTTTGTCGGTGGGATTCCAAACTAATGGCAAGTTCATAACATTTGGAAAGTATAACTTGTAAATAGTATTTCAAGGAGAGGTGTTAAAGATATATTAAACTATAAATAACATTTAACTGCTCTTCATCTCTTATCAACACGAAACGAATATTATTATTATTATTATTATTATTATTATAATGATAATAATAATAATATAATAATAATAATAATAATAATAATAATAATACTAATAATAATTATTTTGTAAGATGGTGAAATACTGTGAAAAAGAGATGCTAATATCCTAGGGTCATTTGTCATGATCTATCCGTCAGCATAAAATGGAAAGGAAAGCAACGGCCAGACACAAAATGTGACAACAAAAATTATAATTGCAAATGTTATCCACGGAGTGCGAGAATACTGGATAGAGGAAAAAAACATGTTGTCACTCTGATTCCATCGAACACAGCATCAAAGAGAAATACTTGATGATGGCCGGTGTGAAAACCTATAGTGAGTAACAAACAGTACACCGAAATGATAATTAATGAATGTAAAATAGCAAATGCAGATGCAAATCAATATGAATAGATGAGTATATACGTGAATAATAACAGAGATTATAACTAGTGTCAAATAAAATCTGCTGGAGAAATAACATATAAATAGACAATTTTTTACGAAAAGTATGAAAGTTAAATAATATTGAATAAAATAAAATGAATAGTATTGTGTAGTACGAGATTGAACCTTCTAGAACGCATGATGTGATATGTGATTTATGCTTCAAGTCTGGTTTTCATAGGAAATTATGTTTACAGGTTAATAATGCATACGAGGTTCCATAAATAATTTCCCAGACCTTTATCGTATGGCCACTTTTATTTATAGTACACACGAAATTCTAGTCCGCTTCGAATAATCTTCTCCGGCTTTAGTGCACTTGTTCTACCGGTCCAACAACTTCTTCCATTCCTTATCAAATTCCTCTTGTGTGAGCGTGTCAATAACTCTCGACACAGACACTTTCATATTTAATCTCCTCAACTGTTTCATAGCGAAAAGCTTTAAGATTATTTTGAGGTTAAGGAAATAATAAAAAGTCACAGGAAGCTTAGTGTTTACAAGATAGAGAGTGAGGAACTGTCTTGATCCTCATCTTGGTCCTGATAACGGCTTCTTTCTGACTTTATTCAACGCGCTCTTGGGACAAGCTTCGCGCAAACCTTCCGCATTTTCAGTTCCTCGCTAATAAATGGGTGTACAGTTAACACACTGATATTACACTGATATTACACTGTGCACTTATTCACTCTATACTATGGAATTTATTTTGTCCAATAAAATCTGGTGTTCTGAATTACTTACTTCTGTCACAGCTCTCATCATCACTTACAGAGTCCCTGCCTTCTCTTAAACATTTTATGTCATAGAAAAACTGATGCAGGCTTCATTCTAGATGCTCCAATAACAATCTGAAGCATCCCATATATTTCTGGGGCATTTCCAAGTTGAAAACAAAATGTTACTGCATATCGGTCTCATCATCTTACATTAACGTTCTTACATCTAGATTGCATTTTAAAATTCACCAGCGGTGGCAATCGGACTTTAGTAGGGTGTGGTTACATGTCGGTTGTGCCTGTTCATTTGCCTCTGAAATTATTTGATATATAGAAATAACAT
Organism: Euprymna scolopes; assembly: GCF_053919585.1. Lineage (NCBI taxonomy): Eukaryota > Metazoa > Mollusca > Cephalopoda > Sepiida > Sepiolidae > Euprymna > Euprymna scolopes. The sequence goes on along the minus strand of NC_136506.1, from coordinate 8,795,338 downwards.
ACTTAATTTTCACGAGTCTACGACAAAGTAAATTGCCTGCGCAAAACTGTTTGGAATCTTATCGAAATCACCTCGTATGTTTGGTTTTATAATTAGGGGAATATAAAGATATTTGAATTGCCAAAACGCTTCATTTAGAGTCCCTTGCTTTTACTTTCTGCGCGCTTTTTTTCTAATTGGTTTTGTCAATATACGTTTTATGTTTTAGTAAAAGATTTCGATCAATTATTATTTAGTGATTTGGTGTATATAACGTTTGCTCGATCAAAGGATGCATACACGAATTGAGCCATAACATACTGAGTCACTGGCTTTAGAATCAATCCAGCTGAAACCCAACTGATTTAGGTATTTGACACAACTATCATGAAAGCGGACCCAAAGGCGTAAACAAGAAAATAACTGAACACTAAGATATAAAAGTAGATATTTAGACAATTTAGTTCTTATTAAGAACTCAATACAAGTGGCTATAGATTCCTTCCCAAACAAATTTTATTTTCTCTTCTTCTTCTGCTATGTTAAAATAAAATAAAAATAAATAACAAATAGAGATGTAGTGAGATAGAATAAAAAAAGTAGAAAAGAAGTCGATATGCGTATGTATGTGTCGTTTTTAGTAACTGTCGCCTAATAATAAACATTAAAAAACGGAAAATATAGAAAATGCATATATCAACATAGTCGATAATTCTGATTTGGTCGAGGCCGCAGGAATTTTAGATATTACAAAAAGTGTTTTTTTGTATCTTGTGGCAACAATCGATCGACCCTTTCGATACAGGAATCGATAAGAATAATTTCACAGATTCTCTTTAGGGTTATTTTTTATAGACTTTCTTTTTTTTACCATTTCGTCTACAGTCTCTTATAAACGTACGTGTTAAAAAAATGTACACACAGCTGCTTCCAACAGGTCTTGTGAAATAGAACACATTGCTGATCGTTTATCGTTATTGGAGTCAGCGCCACCAACAGCATCGAAGCTACATAAATAAATAAGGAATTATTTTAGATTCGGTAAATAAGAATTTTCATATTGCTGATGCTAACTTTAAATGGTACTTACAATCGATACGCTCAAAAACAAAACACATTAGATCTTTTGTCATTTGCCACATTCTACATTCAGAATTGTTCTAATTGGAACAATTATTTATACATATATCTCTTATTCTGTCTGTCCGTCTATCTCTCTGTTAGTAGATAAACGTGCTGCTCGGGCCACACTGGCCTAGCAAAACTTGCCTTTGGCACATCATCAATTCTCATTCGACAGACCAGGCACACTCGGCCACAAGCAATAAACTTGTCCCACCCGAAAACAGGCTTGCAAAATTTACTTCCTAAGTATTATCCAGGGGGTATATTTCAGTCCGACATGTACTGAGTCGGTTCATGTCGGACTGGTTGTCAAGAATGTATGCTTTACTGGTACTTTTTATCCAAATTTCCAAGCAAACGAAACAGTAAGAAGGCCAAGTATTTAAATATCATGACGTTACACCTGTTCATATGTCCGTTCTACTTTTTATACGCTACACACTGTTCCGATCTGGTTTAAATTATGTATTGATCTTTTTTATAACATAATTCCTCGACTGCGTCCGATTGCTTCCGTTCGAGGTACAGTTAAAAATTTTAAAGGCTAACTTAAGATTAATCACCAAAATACAATTACCTTTTTTCATGGAATCCACTGAGTCGATATGCTCCAGTTCCCTTATATTCGGTCATCTAACAATGGGGAAGTGTAACTGTGATGATGACGGGTAGTTTCTTTAAAATCAAACTTAGCATAGTCAATTCGTTGGTAAGACGAAAGCCACCCTATAAGTCGCAACATACCTTTTCATTATTCATGAACACCAACAAACGAAATTAAATATTAAAATGAATTTTGTGAATAGATTTTAAATATTTATTTCCGACGGAGATTTTTTTCTATTAGAAAATAAAATAATAGCTGTTTTATTTGCTACATCTAACTGAACAATAACAAGAACACGATGATTTCGAGTCATTTAAGGTCCAGTGTTGGTTTTATTATTATTTTAACTTCCAGTGGTCTCAAAGAGAAGGGAACTGTTGACTAGAAAGCCAATATTGGGAACTAAACAAAATGATAATTAATTGAAATTGGAAGGAACCATATAAACAAACAATGTGCTATTCCTTTTTTCAGCCAAACAATACACAGAGCCACCAAGTCGTAAGGTGCTAAATTTTTGGAACCGATTTACATGGGCATTATAGAATGAGTAGAGCAGTGGGCATTACTCTTGGACTTCTGCATGTAAATGCAGCCATGGAAGCAGTCTAGCAGTTCGAAGGAAGAAGCTATTTGAGTATAAAGCTTTACGGTATCTAGGAATCTCTAGTGTAGATGTCGGGGTTTACTGCTTGCCTCGGTTGTCGGGCATATTTACGTCGAGATGGCACTCGTGCTTTGAGGTCGTTACTGCATTTACCATTAAAGTGAGGTGGGCACTACGATAACAGCGTAGTGATTGTTAGTGGTAGGAATATGACCAAATGCGATTATTTTAGATGGGCTCAATACGAACAATTTACATTGGGCATAAAGTCGACCATGTTGCAGTCAACAAGAAAGCATGCCATCTCAACAGATTTCCACAATCGGACACTTTTAACAAAGAAGCTTTGTTGATGGAAGTTGCTATAAAGAATGGTGGAAATATTTCATAGTTGATTAAGCTACATGAGTGATTTTATTAAACATTTGGGGACACCATGGATTGAAGCTCAGATTAGTACTTGGCATGGGAATTATGATAGTGCAAAACCAGCCTCACAAATTATTTATTCTATGCGAGAAAAGTTAGCTAGGAGCGGAACAAAGATTAAAACCACAGGGAAGTGATCCGATAAACTTCCGCAAAGATGTAGCAACAGTTCTGCACGTTCGCACGTATTTTGTTCTTGTAAAAGTAAAGGATTGCGACGGATATGGATATTTCTAGAAAGCTCATTTTCCCAGCAACCATAGCAACAGCTTTGATGCAAGTCTTTTATTTCACATCGTGGAGTAAAGGTCAGTCCTAGAAGTTTATCGGAACGGGGTGCTTCTTTGTGACGGACGTCGTGCATATCAATTTGTATCAAGTGGGGATCAGAGTATTATTGCTTAAAAATAGAAGCGGCATTTTTTTGCTGCAATTTAATTACCCAGTGACACTATGCGCTATTGTATAACGTGCTCATTCCCAGAGAAGAGAGACTCAGAGTTCTTATTCTTTTTGTCTTGGAAGTGCTACCGTAGATGGTAGTTTTGTCTGCATGTATGTCGGCCTCTTCTAGGACTTGTACCGGAATGTACCAGAGTATGTTTATTTCTACGAATAGTTTAACGACAATAAATGTATTTCCGAATAATTTTTATGGAAGTAAAGAAAACATAGAGGAATAATGATTGAAGAAAAAGTACTTTGTTTGAAGTCAAAACCTTTATGGTTATATTTGTGCGAAACATAAAATAATATCACATTTTAAACGGAAGTCCATAATACTTTTATGTATTTATGTTTATTCATTTAAATTTATAAAATCATATATATTGTTAAGTAAATTGCCTCTTGCGTACATGAAGTTTAAACCTCTGTACTAACACCTTAATGTATACTATCTCAGAAATATCTACTCTGCGTATTTATTAGCATGGATTAATGACATATTGCGTACAATCAAACTCCGAAAAAACATTATTTTGTAATAGTAAAAAATATATCAGATTCATGTTATGACTTACATAATCGTCTCTAATCACTTTTATTAACAAGATAAGAGTTTTTCAATATGAAACTATCATGTACGGAGTATAAGGAAATTATACGGGAAATCCCAACGTGGTATTGTGCAAAAGTAAGGAAAAGGCTAAGGCCACCTTACAAACATTGCTTACACAAAAGAACACCGATTTTATTAATATATAACAGTAAATAATGTGTGCTTTTAATAATGCAAGAAAGTTGTGCGAGTTGGGCAATGCAGTCGACTTTATTAAAGAATCAAAAACCATTTTCTTGTCTTCGAATTTATCCTTATTTAATAATCGTTACAGGCCAATTGGATTGTATGTAGACATCATTCTATGCAATCGAAAAGTATTGCCGCTGGCGTATGCTGTAGCGAGATTATAACTTACAAGACTAAATGTAAGGCGTTGCTCCGGTGGCTTTCTCGTTTATCATCCCACTATTAAGTCCAACAGGTCGAGAACATCTATATATTAATACGCTTATTATCATCGATACTTATCATGCTGAGCATCCCTCAAATATAATGGAATATTCCAAACTGCACGACCGTTATTATACTGGATTCTCTTAGAATAAAAATCAAATATTCCAACATGCCTCATAAACAATTGCTGCGAATGGATGATATATTTGTAGCCAGCCAGTGTTTAATCGGTGTAGATCAAAAAAGTTAATATATGCATCGAGCAGTTTCATTTTTTAAATAAAAAGATAAAGGACTTGTACAGTTTTCTAGTCAAGATATAAGTAACTTGCCTTGTACATTTATATATGGAAAAAAATGTAAATATTATCCACGACGTAGAGAAAAGTTATTAAAACCGAAAATAAGATAAAATCATCGAGTAGTATAACTTTTAAATAAGAAATTAGGTTATTTTACAGTATAGAACGCCGATAAAGAAAACATACAAACTCTTAAATTTGAGACGGGAGAAAAGTTAGCACAACAGAAAATTACGTAAAACCTTCAAATAGTTTCATTTTGAATAAGAAAGACGGTACTTCTACCGTATTCTACTCAAGAAAAAAGGAACTTTTACAGTAAACTACTCATATGAGCACAAAGGAAAACCGTCTCTGTGACGTACTTAAAAGTTAGCATAACCGAAAATCACGAAAACCATTGTAGTATTACTTTTAAATAAAATAAGGTGCTTCTATAGTATATTAATTATATGGAAAAACAACCAAAATTTAACCTCTGACGTCTAGAAACGTATCACAATAGAAAATTATGAAAACTCAGCTAGTATTTTAATATTTTTAAATAAGAAAAGTACTTGCACAGTATTAGACCGTACATAAAACACAAAAAAGAGTATCTTACATGTGAAATATATAAAAGTTATTATAACCCAAAATCTCGTAAAATCATCAAGTAGTATGACTTTTAAATAAGAGGTAAAGTGCTCTTCAACGCAACTCAGCTGAAAACAATATAACCTACTTAAATGTCGTGTTCAAATTAATAAAAAACATAGGCGTATTGTGAAGTGTTTTAATCTACGCATGTCGCGTGAGAACATTATTACCTATTATTATTATTATGATATCGTGGGGTTTTCGTTGGCGGCGGGCGACTGTATATTCGAAATATTTCAAAGACTCCTATAAGGATATATGGGATAAAGCGTAAAAACCAGATATATCTTGACGCTCCATTAACCAAATTACTAAGATCAATATTTCACAGTGTAAACAAAAGAGCTACAAAATTGTTGCGGGAACTCAATTATCGCTGAACGTCGAAATATGCCGCTGTGAAATTTCACCAGGCCCTGCGAGTATATATATAAATATAAGTAACCATGTTCGGATATTAATTAATTGATGTTTCGAAATGGAGGGGTTTTGAGTAATTGTCGTTTTGTAGATGAAAACAATATTTTCCTAAAGAAGAAAAATCTTTGCAAAAGTATTTTCATCTCTCATTTTTTTATAATAGTTATATAATAGCAGAGCAATGTGTTTTCTGTTTTCTTTCATATGACTGAACTTGTGCAGTATATTTCCATCGTTGTAAGCCTATTATGTAATGAATAAATATTGAAGCCCATTAATGAGAAAACCTCTGTCAACAGAGTAACTTTACCCGCTCACACCAATAGTGCATTTAAATAACATGGATTTCTTATTTGCTCAAAGCTGAAGCAGTGCAGAATGTGCAGAGAATATTTTTCGGTTAAATGAGGAATTATTTTTAGAATTAAATATATGCCCATGCTTTCAGTTACCATATATAATAACTAGCGCGGAGGGGATAAATTTGCCCGATCGTAAAATGCGCTTAAATATGATAGTTTTACTTGTTAAGATTCCGTATATATTATTGTAAAGTGGTGATTCCAAAGACAAAAAAATGGGGTGTTATCTGCTAGAATCGAACCCGAGATGAAAACTGTAGCCGTCAGAGCTGGTGATGTTGTTACAGTTCCAACGTGACACGCATGTGAGCTTATTAAAATTAAAAAAGTAATTAAGAGAAATGTACAAAATGTATTTTAAAAAAGTTGCTCCATTTTGAGATGAGATGAAAATGAGTAGATGTTTGTTAAGTTACGGCTAAAATGAATTTTCAAGACATATTATGTATGTGATACGGCTAGTCTCGAGAGACAAAGGAAACATCTCTAAGGTAAGTTGAGCCTATAATTGTGAGATATGAATTGCACAATCGCTTATGCCTCTTTTACTTACGTGTCAAAAATTGACTGGCGAGGTTAGTTAAATAATAATTAATTAAATTATGATAATACTTTTTGTTTTAGAGCAGTATACAATTCGTTTGGGAAGTCAACATTTTTAAGAACCAAGTGTAATAAACTGTCATAGATTGCAAAGAGATGGTGACCCGAGAAAATAAAGGATTGGCCTATAAACTGTCAATAAAACAAAAAAAACATCTGCAGGCGTATAGACTATTTCAAAATTATAAACAAATTATATAAGTAAAACAAATTCATTTTGGGAATCCAACATTTTTATCTATAACAATAAAACAAAGTGCAGGTGTTGGCACTAGCTGAAAAATAATAATTTTCGAAATTATGAACAAATATATGTATAAGTTGACAAACAATGTGGGTCGGCCTAACTTGGAATTGAGCACAAGTTTGTGAGGAAGGACTGGGCGGCTGTAAATCGTTCATCAACTAATCACAGTATTGTTCCGTATAGCCCTTCCCAATGACTGCAGCTAATTGGCCGATTATCTAAAACCAATCAGAGGCTAACCAGGGTGATTATTACGACGATAGTCGGCAATCCCTATTGGCTGGCCAATGAAACACTGAATGTTCAAGAATTCGAGTCAATAAATAGAGGATACCCATAGCGAAAAATCGAGTTGGTTCGTTTTTTGTCGCCGTTTAAAGAACCAAATCCGTTACCATTCCGTTCTACATCATTAACTCTGCCTAATTGCAGTTAAGATTTTTTACGCAAATTTTATTCCACAACTCAGCCACAATCACTCCCATTCCGTGGTGACATTGAAGATTGTGTTAATAAACGTTGTTATAATTTATAACAAGCACTTTCTGACATTTTCTTTTGTTTGCTTGGCAACTTTTCTTCCCTCTAGCAACAAATTCAACCTTCGTCGACTGGACCGTACTCATTTCTTCTTTCTACGGATCTTAAAGCAACGTGGGCGTGGAAGTAAACAGAGAAAGACCAGTCGAAGCATGTGGTGATCACGACACCATCGGCCAACTCGGGTTCGTGAAGATATCGTACCGCACGCTCTTCTTTTTGAATCGTCACCGTTTAAGTCTTATCTCAAGCAGAAGTCCAAGACGAGTGGAAACAAGCCTAAAATAAGCGCTAAGCACATACAACACATAGAATTCCCAAATGTTCATCCAATATAATACTAACTTTGCTTTACTTCGGTGATCTAACTGGAACCTTTGTGTCAACATCTTTTATTCTTCTTAACGAAAAATGTCAATGCCGAACAGTCGAAATCTGTTGTTTTTTGTATAATTTTTGTTACTCTGCGATAAAATTATATTTAATTAGTGACAATAACAACAGTAATATATGGAGTAATATGTAGTAATAAAAATTAGTAATAATATACTGACATGTTCAACTAGAAATAAAATAGATTAAAGCTCCTAAAATGTGAACAAAAACTGTTCGCAAGAACCTGTGGCACAGTGGTTGTAGCAAAGTGATATCCTCCTGAAGGTTGGATGATCAATTTTCAGTGTGGGAGTGTTTGATGGAACCAGACCATGCTACCCTAGTAAAAAAAACAATGAAGGGATATTTTGAGTTCGATAAGAAAAATACACCTGAAGAAAGTCGGAGAGTACATCGACCGAAACATGGCGAAAATGAGACTCAAGGTAAGAACAGTAGTCCGATGAATCCGAATAATATGGAATAATTTAACGATAATATAAACATTTTCAAAATGAAAGTTTTAAATATTTAATTATAAAAATATTTCAATTTATTCGCGGATAAATTACATAAATTATTGAAAACAGATTATTGTTCGCTAGAGATCGCATCAATATGATTTAGGAATGCGTTCGTCTACACCGGTTAAAATTCAAATTTAAGATTTAACAACCATCACGTCGTGGGAAAGGTCGAATTAACAATGTATTCGTTACTTCTCTTTTGTTTGATGCATAATGTTGACGGTATCCATTTTCATAAGGACAATAGTAGTTTTCTTTTATTCTCCATAATAATATTTATTTCAAGTTTTAACAGAGCTTTATATCAATCTATAAATTGTAATACCCCGCACCCATTCCAGATCTTTTCTACTAAGACATTTTATAAAATAACCCCAAACAAATCGCACATTTTATCTTTTTCTTGTTTCGCAGTCAGTTTTATTCAAGTGTAAAATAATTTAGCTTTTGCCTTTATAACCCAAACATAGTTTATCAATGTCAGACTTCTTAACGATGCAGCATCTCATGGATGGGGATTTTCTTTTGTCTGCTTAGTAGATCGTTTGAGAAGCGTACAAGGGGGACTAGAGAGTTTTCCTACACCGGTAATTATGTAACTTTCATTTTGATATAGTATATTCCACTGTCTGTAATTGTTAAAATGAAATAGCAAGTATAGATGCGCAAAAGGATCTGTATAGTGCATTGTTCGTGTATGTATATTACGCCTATATTTCGACTAGTTCAAGATAATAGAAAGCGGAAGTGATAGGTCGGCCATTGTGTCTATGCAAAATATGCAGCATAGATAATTGTTGTAGAGTAAAATGTAGAGCTTGTTTGTAATTTCGCTAGCCTCCTAAATCACCACTTAGATGTTCTGTATTTTCCCCACATTTCATAAGATATCTTTTAAGAAAACTGTTTTCTGGATTTATATTTATCCATATCTACTAAATCGTTTATTACATTGAACGTTTAACATCGCTGTAAGGACGCTGATGCGCAAATAATATGCAACCAAAGGAAAAAAAGTCGGCGCTCTCTTACTAAGAGATTCGTTCATTTTACATCTCATACTTTAGGACGCTCGGCAACTATATTTTTTATTAAACCCAAACATAAAAAAGACAGTTGCAACGAACTTCTAATGTAATACAGTTTATACAATTAATAATTCAAAATTTACGCGACTATTAGGAGAAAACCAGCAAACATACGATATAAGATGAAAACAGTTAAACGAAGCTGCGGCATTTTTTTATTCAAAAAGTAAATATTATTGTAATGGGAAAACGATATTCTTTAACATTTAAGAATACAACGACTGAAACCGTTTAATAAACAAGGATGAAACTTGTTAAACATTATTATAATTTTTGATTTTAAAAATTATTGTAACAATAATGTCAGGCATTTTAAGAACTCGGTTTTTATTGTTGAGCACTTTAACGTGTAAATGAAAGTCGGTCACGAACGTCCGCATGCGCAGATTGTTTTGTTATAATCATTAGATCACAATAGACGGACGTCCCGACATTTAATAATAAATGTTTAAATTTTGCATGAATTTCAAGCGGTTAACGTAGGCCGTGTCCTCTGTTCGTAATAAAGATATATATGGCTTCGTGGCCGTGTTCTAATCTTCGGACCGGCTGTAATCGTGACACCCTACACTGATGATTTCTGAAAAGATAAGATACTAGTGTTGTACGTATGTAAAAAGAACAAAATATTATACACACTATATATATATATATATATATATATATATATATATATATATATATATATATAGTCTTTCCGAAAAGATAGTCATCTGCTTACTAATATTATCCGTTCGGCGGAGGGCATAACCAAAAAGGCACCTAAATATTATAGGATATACTGCAAGAAGTAACATTCTAATATTAAGAACATATACGCCTTTGTTTCTATAATAACACTTCATCTTTGCATCTAAAAATTGTCGAGTTAATTAGTGATATTTAGTGCTCAGAATGTATATTTCTACATAGTCACATCAATCTCCAACGCACTTTTTCTAATGACGTCGTTGACATATCTCTTTTACTGACGCAGGTCTACAAAAGAAGTTGATTGCACTAAGCCCTATTTCGTCAATATCTGCAGCAGAGACGTGGAACATTCAGACAATAAATCCAAAAATACAGTAATCAATAAAATCGAATTTGCAATACCCTCTTATGTCGGGCTGAGTAGAACATGGAGACCCTACATTTAAAAATAAGAAAAGCACAGATATAATTTTATATTTTCTTATTAAATGATTAAATTCATTTTTATGATAAATGTACTGAGTTTATATGAGAAAAACACATATTCTTGAATTAGACATTGTTTTATATGTGTTATTTTGTTTGTGTTATTAAAGATGGGGAATGGTACAAATCCGATGTCGTTGACAGTTGACGTAAAATTGAATGGTGGGTTTCGTATGTAGCGCAAATTATGAATAAAGAAACTTGCTTACATCTTAAATATTATTCTCCCAAGATTATTTTCGAAAAAGTTGAAAACCGAATAATATACATTTTATAAAAAGAAATCATTGTGTTTTACACATTATCTTAATAATTTAATTAGGTGCATATATAACATTATTCGCTTTTCTAAATGTTTAACCTTTTTTAAACTTGAATAATAAAGTTATGTTTCTCTATTGGAAAGTCAACATCTGTTGTAAAGTCTGTAGTATAATTTTATTTCTAGAACTAGCGGGGGATACCCGGCGTTATCCTGGTTTTTAGAGGTGTGTGTGGTTAGTGGGTAGTAAAATGAAAACAAAGCAAAGTCTTAACCCTGTTTAAATATTATAAAAACAAACAATGTTAAAACAAAAAAAAACGTGAAAAAGAGAACAATTAAAAAAAATGAATGTGATGCAATATGAACGATCTGGCGGTGCCCATGTGTTTGAAAAATCCAAAAAAAAGTTTGAAGGGTGGCGGTCGAACTCGAATCATTGAGGCGAAAGCCCCCAAAAACCCGTGATAACTTAACTAAAACGTTAATTAGTTCAAATATCATATCAGCAGTGAAGTTTGTTTTAGTTTAGTTTCAGTAGTCACATCACACTCGAATTCTAAATGAATGTTTTTGTTTTCTCGAATTCTAAATGAATTTATTTGTTTTAATTTTAATTTAAGTGTAATGCAAGTGAAATCACGATATCGTTGCGTTGTAATCTCTGTGTAAAAATAAATGTTGAGTTGAAAATACTAATAAATAAAGAACTTCGTTAGAGTCGTTAAAACCGGAAGTAAAATCCGGTTAGTCTCGCAGATTGCGTCTTACACTAACCAAAAAACAAAAAGCAAAAAGAAAACAATAATAGTAATCGCGTTTCGTGATTTTTTTTTGTATTTTTTTATTTCTATATTATTGTGGAAAAAAAAACAGAAAGTATAAATCAGGGGGAAAAGATTAAAAAACGGCATAAGTAACTTTGTACGATTCCAAACCGGTGTGTCTCCTCGTAGTGTTCCTTGTGAACGCATCCGCTGCGGTGTAAATGGGGAGAGGGGAAAGAATGAATCTAATAGAGATAAAAGATGTTGCAACTTCCATTGAATCTAAGCGAGTTTGCCAGTGGACTCTAACCGGACAAAATATAGGAATGTACCATTGTCGATGAATTGTAGAGTAAATAGGCCTCTAGCAAACCTCAGATAATGTGCTACAGTCTGTACGCATTACATTTGCATGTAATGTCATGATGTTTAATCTTATTAAGGTCAAATTTGCAGGGAAAAGTGAGTTCATTTTATTTATATAGGGAAGAGAATAGAAAATAGAGAAGATAGATAAGAAGAAGAAGAGAAGAAGATTACGGACATAACTGAAAAGCAGGGGATCAAAACAACTTTGGTAAGACCTACATATTTCTAGGACACTGATTTACATCACATTTTCTTCTTTCAGTTTCTATTATTTATACCCAGCCCCAAAGACTAAATGGTCGCTTGGTAAGTAATAGTTACAGGGCAACATGCATAAATTCAAATGTTTCTTTTTCCGACATTACAAAAGTGATATAATGCTGTGAGTTACCATTAAATGCGTCGAAAACCAAGCACTTTTATTTACACTAACATCTACCTAACTACAAATAAGTGAAATGATATGCCCCGTTTTGATTACTACCTTGTTTTTACCTCGGTCAAGATTTAGAAAGGAACATTCATATCTGTAAATTGAAGACTAAGGTTGCTGAGAAAACTGTTGGCTACTTATATTATTCCAGATAATATCTGATTGCTGACGACATCCCTGACCTATATTAGAACTACGTCCACTGATGATGACTGTTACCACATGTAAAGATGAGCTTCATCACTGCTTCTATAAAGTACACAACTGCCATTGAACTAAGTTTGCAATATAATTTGAATTCCTTCTTGCATCTTTCTCTCAGAAAATACGTAACTACTATATCTCACTTCATTTCCTTGCAGATGCTCGGATTAGGATCCATTATCTTCTCCTATAAAGCATTTAAAATTGAATTGCGTGTATCTACAACAATTATCAGTCGTTTCTTTTTATGGCTCTCTCTCTTTATGTATTTTTCTTGCCCTCTCTCACACTCTAACTACTTACTTTAAAATAGTGAACATTTCAATAGCATAGTATCTTACTTAGAAGTTCTCGCCGATAGAACAAAATAGTTGCGGCTGCATTCCAGGTTACCCCAATATGGCCATTTTCCCAACATTAACTCATTCTGGTCTAGCCGTCTTCTTCAATAAACAATATTCTGTTCAATCACACATACTATTTTTAGTCCTAACACCGTCCACGTAACTTTGACTTATCTAACCATGGCCTGTGATTTAATTTGTGAAAATATAAAAGTTTAATGCATTACGTAAAGTATTGTGTGACTCTATACATTCTGATTGTTATTGATTAGATATTTAGGATAGCGTGTTTGATTTGTAACAAAGTTTTAACTCTAACCTTATTAGGTAATTTTTCTATCTACTAAATTTTCACAAATACAATTGTATTGTGTTGTAGACTTGAAGTTTTCCGTTTTCAGTTACTTTCTATTTAACAACCACATTATCAGAAGAAACTATTACACAGAGGAGTTGTAAGAAATATACTGTATGTAAGATAATTTAGTAAATAATGCAGTAAAACTTATTTGGTTATAAAGAAGCATATGCCATACGAAATCCGCAGCAAATTGCGACGGATCAAAGAATATTTGATTTTCTAAAATATATATATAGAAATCAATAAATATTTCATGAAGTTATATATTCTTTATATAAAAACAAATTCCAAACAATGGAACGCTCATATTTTATTTATTAGTTTATGCATACGAATATTTATGTATAATATCATTTGTTTATCTGACATTATTTGATGCCGACTTGGAGTCGCTTATTTCTCTGAATCATCTCTTAATTTGTTACGCTCGCAAGATTTTATAAATATTTAATAATAAACACGCGAGACTTGTAGAAATTCCACAGCGGCTCATTTCTTGTGTAATATATTGATGTTGGCATTCGGCGGATGTCAGCGTAAAAGAAGACGCCGTGATATTATTAAAGTTCTCTTGTCAAACTTGCAAACGTATTTATCTAATAAAATAGGAACGCCCTGCGTAGCCCGGTCATAAAGTACGCTTAAATATTATGTTTTAATTTATGAGGATTTCATACCCAATATATAAGAGTCAAGTTTCTATCAATTATTGTATTTTATAAAGTTGACATTTCAAAAGTGAAACTATTCAGCGATATAACGTGGGTGCATCAGCTTGAGTCGAAACCGCAACCAAAGCCTATGAAGAATACTTGGTAAACTTATATATTACAAGAAATAGGCATAACATATAAACGTCATTCACTCGGAAGAAAACAATGTAAGCGTGATACACAGAATAAGACACGCTATCGTATTGATGCATAGAAGAATCTATATCCGCTTCTTGAATGACATATATATAGTACTTTATTATGACAGTTTATTATATATAGTACTTTATTATGAAAGTTTATTTTATATGCAACAAGTTCATTGATAGCCTGAATAGAACTATTTGTGAAATGTTGCGGAAACTATGAGTTTCTTAATATTGCATGGTAGCGTAAATAATTGCACAGTATGTATTTATGTATTACTGGCAGAAACTATAAATATCTTATTTATAATACAAAAATTATTCGCGTTGAACAAATACCGTATTCCGTGTGTATCGCCCCCTCCACCGTCTTAAAAAATGTATGAAATGAAGTAAATATGAAATCGTAAAAAATATATATGGCTTTGTTTTCTTATTTAAAAATTTTAAACTTCGAGTAAAATTTACGTATGATTTCGTTTTTTTTTTTTTTTTTTTTTGTGGGGGTTAATACAAAAACATAAATACATCAGTTGTTGGTGTCATCTATTAGAATTAACATTAAACAGAACCGAGCCTTCAAGCCTGAGGAAAAAAACAAAATAAAAAAATAATGTAAGCTCATGCGCACAAAATACTAAATGTCAGCTGATGTTTAATGAACATTTTATATGTAAATTTGCCGATGTCTGTATACAATATACATGCATGTAAGCAAGGATGTTATTCGCTATAAATCACCCCTAGTGCATGGATATTATTTCCTAAAAATTTCAGTGCTAAGTGATCAGTAGTTTAGTAGTTTACATGTTGGATATTTACACACACATACGTCTACTGTTCTATTTATATAGATTAGATATCCTAAAAACTACTTCATTATTAATTTATACTTGGCATCTTCTTTTTTATCGATTAATACTTTTGTACTGTTTACGAACAGTCAAACTAAAAAAAAAAATGTTAATAATATGAAACTTAAGGAAACTTGAAGCAACGTCAGGAGATAATTTTCTCTTCGAGGCTGACTCATAGTTAATAAAGATTTCCCGAAATAAAATCAATTATATTTGAAAAAAAAAGATCAGAATATAAGAAAGGGCAAGAAACTGACTGTTTACGAATGCAGTTAGCGTTGTGCATATTCAGTAGCCTTTAGGACACACGTATCCTTGCTGAAGGACATATATAGCACAATACCTTCTTATTAGCAATGGGAAATATGTTTTTTTCGGAGTAATCAAGTTTGATATGAAATTAACACGGAATGCACGATAAGTTTCCTGGCTTTCTATACGTAATTTTATGAATATCTATGATCATTATTAATTCCTGTTCGTATCATTTAATATATATATATATATATATATATATATATATATATATATATATATATATATATATATACACACACATATATATATATGTGTGTGTGCATGTGTGTGTGTGTGTGTGTGTCATTTTTATTGCTATGTATATTGTGTAGATGATTATGACACTACTGTTCTCAGGTTGAGTCGCATATTCAAACATTACGACTGATGTAATCTCTGATTTTCTTTAGGTGTAACCTGTCGAACTATGGAATGAGCTAATGACATCACCTTTGTCCAAAAAACTAGAGTGGTTAACCTGATACTATTCTGCCAGTAATTTGCAATTCTTCTATGTATATCATTCGAAAATAAAATTGAACATTAAACTTCAAAACATTGTGAAGGGAATCTGGTCATATCTTCCGCCTGAATGTCTAGGGATTAGCCGCGTTTTGGGTGATTAATTTAGTGATTTAGTAGCTGTAATATGAAATTAGCAGTTGCACATATCTTCTTGTAACACACACACGCGCACATATATATGTATATATATATATATATATATATGTGTGTGTGTTTGTGTGTGTGTCTGTGTGTGTGCCTGACCGAGTGTGTGTATACAATACATTTTTCTATATTTTAAAGCTTAAAGTTTAAAAAATACCCATGATTCAAATATCAATCTACGTATACATTTCAGAGATCTGTTTGCGAGAACAATCAATATTTGTATGTCAACTTGGAATATATTCTGATAGAAAGCCAGTAAAGTGAATAAAAAGGAAAATGCATACCGCATGAAAGGCCAGTGTTTGAGCTGCACTCCTTAAGCGGTTATCTTATGTTTTTGTAAAAAATAAACACATCGTTATTGCTGTAGATTCTGAAACTGGTTAATATTTTATTTTGGTTCCAATTTACTACATTTATATATATATATATATATATATATATATATATTATATATATATATATATATATTATATATATATATATATATATATATTATATATATATATATATATATATATATATATATATATATATATATATATATATATATATATATATACTAGCATTTCAGCCCGGCCTTGCCCGGGTGTTTGGAGGTGTATGTTGAGCAAAAAAAGCGGCCAATTGTTTTTAAATTTGACCCTTATTATAACACCTTTACATTTATTGTTTTGGGATCAAATCAAATTATTCAGTTAAATCCATGTCCAAGGAACCTATATCTAAAATGTCAAGTGTTTAGACCCAAAATTGTCGGGGGAGTTTGGTAGAGTTCTCCAAAGTCAAATCCTTGAGGTTTGACTCCTTAACATCCTAATTTCTGGCTGAAAACCGATCGCATAGATTTTCTTAATCTCAATACCCTGTATATCAAATTTCGAGTCTGTAGACTTTAAATTGACAGAGTTATTACGAGGGAAGTGTGCACACACACACACAGATACACAGACACGTTCACTTTTATAGATATATAGATATACTTTTTTTTTTTGACGAGAACAGTATTATGTTCCCACACAGCAATGAGCATGTTTTGGTCAATGTTTTACTAGTAACATAAGACATCTTAAAGCGATACCGCTTATATAAAAAAAAATTATGCAATAAAAATAACAGATATTCTTTATCAAAGGAGTTTATATCATGGGGTTCCCTCAAATGTTATAAAAATAAAATTCGGTTGTATGTAAATAAGACGCACTATGAATGCGGATTTGAGTATTTGTTAAAATTTTCCAGTTCGATCCTACATCTCAATACAGACCAGAATCCGAACACAAAATGGGTCTTGTTTATATATAAGAAAATCTTATTTTCATAGCATTTTATGAAACCTCCTGATATTAAATATCATTGACAAGTATAAGCTGTATCGCCTAAACAGTTATATATATATATATATATATATATATATATATACATATATATATATGTATACATATATATGTATATATATATATATATATATATATATGTATATATATACGTATGAGCTGTATCGCCTGAAGAATTCTCTAGTTAATAGTAACTAGCAGACTGAAACATGTTAATTACTGTTTAGCAACGTATTACTGCGTATACATAAACAAATAAAGCGTATATTCTTCTCTATTCAGTATTAAGCACTCTTGTATTAACCTCGTGTCATATCAGTTGTTATTACACTCTGGGAAACATTTACATCAGATTATATATATATATATATATATATATATATATATATATTTAGCTTAGTCTTTTACAACTAATTATTCCTATATATGCTATGCCAATTGGTGTTCAAACTGTAAGATACATTTTCAAGTTACATCAGTACAAAACTAATTGTATATAAAACCTGACAAAGGCCAGATAAATAGTTGCCCGAGACGTCGAGAAAACAAGTAAAAAAAAAAGATGAGCATAATTGCCCGCAATAAAAAAATAAAATTAATAAATAATACGCATCTCAATTAATTCCAATTAAAATAATATAATTATATGTACATTAAATGTATCGTAATTGTATTTTGTGGGCGGCCATAATCTGTAGACAATAAATCTATCACATCATTATAGCTTATCGACTTAAAATGTGTAACAGTTTTTGGTTACATGTTACAATAATTATATATTAGTAAACGGTAGTAAACTAATACTTTTTATATATTTTATGCTTTTTACATTTTTTATATTTTTGATATATTTTGTGCTAATTGTGGTGAAAAGAGAATAAGGCATTTTCCAGTTACATGTATTCCTTCATATAATTCAAGACGAATAATCTCGATTAGAGAGTTATATTACTTACTTCCCTTCAATTAAAATAATTGCCTTCTCCGTGTCATATTTTTTTTTTATCAAAAACGGAGTTTGCTTTTATAACATCGGAAATTCTTCGTATTCTTCGATTTAATTATGAAATCACTTTTTCCAAACATCCCTTTTCTCAAAGTCGATTTTTGTGTTCTTATTTTTTTATTGTACGAATAATTTATTTATTTAAGTCTAACGTTCTATATTCTACTTCTACTGTGATAGTAAGTGATTGAGGCCTGTAAAATAATATTCGTTTTTATTCACATAAGTAAGGCTTCTACCATCATATTTTCCTTTTGTTATCTTCTATAGCATTTAACTTTAACTATAATTACCTTAATCATTTTCCATTATACAGCATAATAGAAAAATTACTAGGTGCATGTCCAAAATAAAAGAGGTCCTGGATATGACCTTAAACTATATCAAACATATTAAACAGGGCTTCGGGAGTGTGGAGCCACCCTTTAATTGATATTGCTCCTAGGTCCACTCTGACTCGGAGTGGTAGTACCTGTTAGGGTCCCAACTATGGGTTTAATAGAATACGACCTAAAAAAAACAAATATACTATATTAAAAAAATCGTTCCTCAAAATCATTAAATTCGGTATTAAATAACCTGAAAAGAGTTGATATGCCGTAAAACTAAACAACCAACCAACCAAGATAAAAGAGATCATTCTGTTAACTGGATTTTTTAATACACAAGTTATATGTATATTGACTTACTAGTGTTTTCTAATCGTCTTGAACTTTCCTTGCCAATGTAATAAAGCAGTGCTGATTAAAGAGAGGTGTGCTTGGTAGAGCCCTTACTTTATAATTACGGATGCTGATCAATCGAAGCCATGAAAACAAACATGGATGTATATCCATATACACACACACACACACACAAATATATATATATATATATATATATATATATAAATAAAAGTGAACGTGTATGTGTGTGTCTATGCGTTTGTCTGTGTACATTTCCCTACGCAATAACTCTGACAATTTTCAGTCTACAGACTCGAAATTTGATATACAGGGTACTGAGATTTGCGAATATCTTTGTATTACGTATTCGACCAGAAATTTTCCTTTTATGGGGTCAAAGTTCACGTATTTTATCTTTGAGATCTCGACAAAACCTTCGTCAATTTGTGATCTAAACACTTGAAATTTTAGATATATGTTCCTTGGACATGGATCTAATTTAAGAAATTGACTTGATCCCAAACAATAAAGGTTATGGGGACATAATAGGGGTCAAAGTTTTAAAAAATTGACCGCCTTATTTATTTTATTTTATTTTATTTTTTTTGATCAACATACCCCTCCATACACCCGGAGAACGCACGGCTAAACTGCTAGTATATATATATATATATATATATATATATATATATATATGTGTGTGTGTGTGTGTGTGTGTGTGTGTGTGTGCGCGCGCGTGCGCGTTTGTGTGTTTGTTTTTAATCTAATGGTTAATATATAATGGGATAGAAAAGAGTGTTTTGAAGAAAATACATGTGTCTGATTAATAGGTCAATCGATGAAACGATTGTTACAGTCTAAGAAAAATAAATAAATAAAAAGGAGGCTGAGAAATTTGAGTACCAAATCCACATAGAAATAATCAAGATTCACACAATCACAAAATAAATCAGGCAAGTGTAAAATAACTT
The DNA here is from genome assembly GCF_053919585.1 of Euprymna scolopes. Lineage (NCBI taxonomy): Eukaryota > Metazoa > Mollusca > Cephalopoda > Sepiida > Sepiolidae > Euprymna > Euprymna scolopes. The sequence goes on along the minus strand of NC_136506.1, from coordinate 8,775,449 downwards.
TATACGCGCAGCCGTGTGTGTCTGCTCTCATTATTCTTTGAGTAATGGTGTAGCCGTTATTTATCGAAGTAACAGTTTCCTACTATTTTCTAGTTGTACCCTTGTGCTTATGCTGGATTGCTCAATCTAAAATGATGGACAAAAACAACAAAAATTATCAAAGTGGAACTTGAAGCAGTTACAGTTTAAAAGCAAGACTCGTAACATAAAGAAAAAAAATCTTCAGAAAAAAATACAGGATTTTCCAACCATGTCATTGAGCGATATAATGTTGCCCGTTTTATATAAATGTAAGAGAAAAGAAGCGTGCGTCTGCAACTGCATACGAAATGCAAAATGTCGTCACTGTTAGTGAAAAGACTATATAGAAATTGGAGAAATACATAAGAAAAGGAGACGTACATTCTTGCCATTGACTTTGAATGACTGTTTCATGCTAAGTGAATCGTTAAATATGGTTGAATGTGTGCTTATTTTTTTTTACACAGTGGTCACCACTTATCAAGGTCCGGAAGCCACTCAGCGATAATGGTTATTGCAAGTACATTACGTTAGTGTGGAGATTTGATTAAGTGTTTACTTAAGAGGGCGGTTCATTAGGAATTTATTAACGTTGGAGTTGAACACATCCAAGTTGTAGTCAGGTGGGAAGCAGGCAGACGGAACAGAGTTCCAGAGGTGTGAAGTTCTATGAATTCTCATTGAATATAAACTAACAATAACTTACTAATATATACTATAATGCTTAATACGCTGCACATTACCATTGCAAAGCTGCACAAGAATTTTCGCTAGAGGGGCCCAGTAGAATCCACGATAGTGACTAATGATTTTAATCCCCCCCTGTGCATTGGAGAACATTTATTTGTCACGCATTATCATAATACGTCCATGCAAATTTAAGCGAGAATACAACCTGATTATTTCCGAGATAATATGAACGACCAAACAGAATGAAATAGCAATATATATATATATATATATATATATATATATATATATATATATATATATATATATATATATATATATATATAGGCAGACTTGAAATTGTCTGAAGTATACTGCGAATCAGTAAATTGTCCAACTTCTCTTAGTGCAAATACGTTGTAGTTTACATTGCAATATAGAGAATCAGCTATTTATTTCATGAAACTAGATGATGACTTTCTTTAAAGTTTTACATGCAAGCCCACCAGTACGGTTCAATTGTGCTTTAAATAGAAACATTGATTTCGAACCAGCCGCTGTTTTGGTACAAAGAACTGCATTGTTAATTTAAGGAAATTCTTTTTATATAATACTTTAATTAAAGTTTAACGTACAAAACTAAACTACCAAAGTTCAATTGTGCTCTGAAAATAGATAAGCATTTCGAACGGTTATTTTATAGGCTGGGCATATCTGCTTGTACGCTGATAAAACTTTCCAAATGCGCTTGTGATGTTAGGTTATAATAAAGTCTAAACTTTTGTTTAAATCTGATTTACGTCTTTAATAATATTTTTCGATTATCGTTTTTGATATTTACCAGACGCATCCCGATACAATATACGTTAGAACACTCCCAGGCACATCAGTTACCATCGTGTATATTTTTTTTTAATCGGCCCCAGACGTTTCTATCTCAATAGGAAACAGACACTTTCACACACACACATAAAGTTTTACCTTTATAACAGATTATACAGATATACATATGTATATATATATATATATATATATATATATATATATATACATATATATATATATATATATATATATATATATATATATATATATATATATATACTATCAAAAGTACCCGTCGTTGACTGGGTTCAAAAACAGCCTACAGAAAATGGACTCTGATTTATGAAAGTATGATAGGTTATGAAAAGGAAGGGTTGTAAAGAGATAGCTTCGAATTTGGGGGTATCAAAACCAAAGCAAAATATGATGAAAGTAAAAATAAAATAGATAAACCCCATAATTTATTATACATACCTGTTTACACTGAAACACTTATCACAATATTCTGTAGATCTATATTAAAAAAAAACTTGTTAAACTTTGTGACATATTTACATTCTATAGATGGGAGGTGTGAACGAACATCTCATAATTTTATTATACCACATTTCTTCAAACTGAAACATAATTATCAAAGTATACTTACGCAGATAGATAGGAAAAGTTTTATTAAAGTATATGCCTCTTTCAATTCTATGGAGGACTTGCGCGAACGCAGACCCCACAAGTTTATTATAACATCCCTATTTAAGATAAAACATACCCATCAAAGTATTCTTATGTACATCTATATCAAAAACACTTGTAAACGATTTTTTTTAATTTTAATTTTTTTTAATGTTCATACTTTTTGGACCAGGCGCGAACGCAGACCCCACAATTTTTATGAACCACCGTTCTGCTGGATCAAGCATACCCATTCCTGTGCCTCGATACATGGTCTATCATTATATGTAATCAGTTTTTTAAAATAGTCAACCATATAGGAGCGTATTCGTGACCAGACACACACCCACACACTCACACACACACACACATACAACTTTATATATATATATATATATATATATATATATATATATATATATTATTGGTAGTATTGTTGAGTTTTTAAACAAAAACAAAAAAACAACGTGTGATCAATGTTTAGACAGAGCGATATGAATATGTTGAATATGTAAACTAGTGGCTACACATATGCCAAATAAGCGACACAGTCTGCGTAAATATATAAACGATAAAAACTGAACACTAAATCGTCCCTGGTATCATTGCCTAATGGATTAAGACGCTAGACTAAGATACATAAAGTTTAGGGTTCGAATTCTTATAACAGTGAAGCTACGCAGAAGAAGGGTACGGCCCCGAAACAGGCATGTGCGTAGATTACTGTTTCCATAAATAAATAAATAAATAAAATATTATTTGTGTGCGTACAAAAAAAAAGGGCAATTTCTAATCAAAACACCCGATCTCCAAGCTGGAGACGCTAATCTCAATATCGTTTAAAGAAATCAACAACAAAATCAACGTAAATATATAAACGATAAAAACTAAAAGTAAATCGTGTATGGCATCATAGCGTAATGGATTAAGATGCTGGACTGAAATGCATAAGGTCCAGGGTTCGAGTCCTAATAACAGTCAAGCTACGCAGAAGAGCGGTAGGGCCCCGAAACATGCATGCACGTAGATTACTGTTTTAAAAAAAATGAATAACATATGTTTATATATATATATATATATATATATATATATATATATATATATATATATATATATATATATAAACATGTTATTCATTTTTTTTTAAAACAGTAATCTACGTGCATGCATGTTTCGGGGCCCTACCGCTCTTCAGCGTAGCTTGACTGTTATTAGGACTCAAACCCTGGACCTTATGCATATATATATATATATATATATATATATATATATATACATATATATATGTATAGAGAGAGAGAGAGAGAGAGAGAGAGAGACACGATGTTTTGTTTTTCAGTCTTTAAAATTAGATAAAAATAAGTGTTTCGTTGGAAATGAGACAGTATGAAAATGTTTCGTGCGCAATAAGTGTATGAATATTCTTTTTATGAATTTACTCTAGTGTTTACATTATTTCATGTTTTTATAGATCATCTTAATATATATATATATATATATATATATATATATATATATATATATATATATATATATATATATATATATATACAATTTATTCATACAAGCATTGATCGCTACATATGTGCATACATATTTCGGTAATCACCCGCTATTGGGCAAACTACGTCTTCAGGCAAGGAATTTTCCTCTAAATCTCCTGATACAAAATCATTCCCATATATATGTATATATATATATATATATATATATATATATATATATATATATATATGTATATATATATATATATATATTATTATTATTATTATTATTATTGCTAAAAGTGTTCACTTTTATATATTGTTGGCTATTAAGAATTAAAATATGCACTGAATTTGCGCGGGCAAAAAATTCATTTTTAAGTAAAATGTTTTCAACAATAAGTGTTGCTATTAAAAGTAAAATACTATCTTGATATAATATAAAAGGCATAATTATCTCCACTAATGTGGATTCTGTTTCTGGTCGATTTCGGTGGTCACTGTGTTTATTTCTTTGTTTTTTTTTTCTTTTTGTAGAGGGTAGTGTCCACGTTGCTTTACTAATCATGACAACATAGTGTAAAATTATCAATCATTAAACTCTCTTTGAAATATCAAAGTCAAAGTTAAAACGCACGTTCACAGAAAAAAAGTACCATTGAACTTCTGCTCTACATGAACTATATTGAAACTATTGTGGTCAAACATATCACATAATGTTAATTATAGTTTAAATAGTCCTATCATAGTTGAACTTTTTAAGGATATTTATTTTTCGATTTTCTTTTCAAAATGTGATGCATTTGTCTTATGTTTATCAATAGCAAACGTACATATATTTTATTTAACTTTATATATAAAATGTTTGAGTAATGAATAATTCCATGAGTATTTATTCGGAAGTACTTAATTAAATATGAAGTTGTTAAACTAATATAATAGTTTGCTCTACAATTACGTTGTCAGGCCCAGGTATTCTATATCACGGGATATTTTTTTAGTTGTTTAGTTATTATCAAAATTCTAAAACTTAGTTCATGAATAATAACGTCGTGGTTTCGCTCTTTCGGAAACAAAGTCACAATGTTATTTTGTTTATAAGAGAAAATAAGTTCGCGTATTTATGAAAATACTATTGAGTGACATTTTTTTTATAATTAACATTATTAAACACATAAGGCCCATCTAAATATATATTAAAAGGCAAAATGACCGCGCGCGTTTTTATATTCAAGAAGGGTTTTTCGCGGTGGTTTCCCGGCGAGGTTACTTTTGTAGAGAACTTTCATTATTCTTCCTAGATGATAATATCTACGAATTGCGAACAGACGTCGTCTCTAACTTTATTTTGATTGAGTTTTAAAAAAAGTGTCTCCTTCTCGCCCTTTCGTGTGTTTGTTTGTCTATTTCGTATAAAAGCGAAACTAATCGGAGCGAAGGTACCGCGCCTGCTATTTCGTACCGGCTGCCCCCCTCTTTTTAAAGGGTTTGGCCGTATGGCCAAGAGAAAAGTGTAGTATCTGTATCCACCGTACAGTACATCGATACACTAAGGCTGACGGGGATAGCTTCCGCACATTTATATCGGATCTTCCTCTGCGTTCCATGTTTAAAAAGGATATATTCTCTATAGTATCAGAACTGATGGAATGGTTAATTGTAGGTATAGACCGTTTCATACCCTCGAAAAAGTCCCATGGTTCTCTCCAGAATGTGCTGCTGCCATTGCGCACAGACGTCACTCTTTCAACTGCTTCCAACGTAATAGATGTATGGAAACTAAAACCGGTTTCAGGGCTGCCAGCAACCATTGTAAGAAAGTAATAAAGAACGCAAGAGTGTTGTATGCTCAGTCCGTCAAGTCCAAAGCAGCTGAGCAGCGGCTTGGTTCCTACCAGTTTTGGCAAATTGCAAACAGAATCCTGAACAGAAGCGTGTGCTCTATCCCAACTATCATCAATGAATCTGAGGGAATCTCGTCAGCATCAGCCAAAGCCAAACTCTTTGCCAAGAACTTTGCAGCTAATTCTACCCTTTGCGACCAAGGCCGCCCACCCGCAATAGTTCCTCCTGTATCAGAAAACACGCTATGTGATATAAATATATATGTACGTGATGTTACCAAACTAATCAAAAACCTTGATTCCAGTAAAGCAACAGGCACTGACGGTATTCCAATTACAGTACTCGAAAAACTTAAACCAGAACTAGCACCCATACTTACAAAACTGGTTAAACGTTGTCTTAAGGAGAATAGTTCCCATCACCCTGGAAAATCTCATCAGTATACCCTGTATTTAAGAATTCAGGTGATCGCTCATCCCCCTCTCAGTACAGGTCAATAAGTCTCTTGTGTGTCATGAGTAAGTTGTTGGAATCTGTGTTAAATACAGAAGTTATAAATCATCTTAACAAAAATAAACTTCTTAGTGACACTCGATATGGTTTCCATTCTGCTAGATCTTCAGAAGATGTGCTTACAGTCATATCTCATAGGATTAGCAAATCTCTCGACGGGGGCAAAATTTCTAGGGCAATTGCTCTTGACATATCAAAAGCCTTTAATAGGCTATGGCAAAAAGTTTACTTCACAAGATCTCTAGCTATGGTATAGCTGGAAATGTCTTCTCAATTATTAAATCATTTCTTTCTGATAGGTTCATAAGAGTAGTAGTTGAGGGGCAAAAATCAGAAGCTCACAGTATTAATGCTCGAGTCTGTCAGGGGCCCATCCTTTGCCCAACTCTTTTCGTGATCTACAATAATGATCTACCAAATCACATCCTTTCATCATTTGTAAACATTTATGCTGATGACACTACCATTTATGGTAGCATATCTAAGGCAGTCAACGACCAAGTTCTCTCCGATTCTCTTTCCTCTGATCTTGATCACGTAGTACAATGGGGAAAGGAGTACTTGGTTACTTTTAATGCATCTGCTCAACATCTGACATCAATTGAAATGAATAGCTCTCGTCTTTAGGAGGCCTCAAGTTTTGGGCTTGACTGTTACTCCTGATCTTATATGGAACACGTACATCAAATCTTTTGCCAAGGCCGCTGGAAAAATGTAGGGATCTTTCGATCGATCCAGTAGATATCTCGCTGCTGATGCAATTCTCTATCTATAAGAGCTCGGTACGTCCAAGGATGGAATACTGTTGCCACATCTGGGCAGGGGCTGCTAGAAAAGACTTCTCCTGCCTTGATAGCGTGTTAAATAGACTTCGTAGCTTCGTAGGAGATGTCATTTTCTCTTCCCTGCAACCTCTATCTCACAGAATAGATGTTGCGAGTTTGTCTCTGATGTATCGGTATTTTCATGGAAAGTGTTCGACTGAGCGTCAATCTATGATCCCACCTCTCCAAACTTTCACAAGAAACACTCGTTTAGCTGAAAACACTACCAATAATTCCCCCCACACTTCATCTGTGCTTAAACCTAAACGTAGATTCCATGAGCAAAGCTTTTTTCTTAGAACTGCACGCCTGTGGAATTGTCTTCCGTTTTCCTGCTTTCCGGCTGTCTATAATATGGTTGTCTTCAATCTAAGGTAAACACGTTCTTGATGAGACGTTCCATATAAGTTAACAAATTTACCGAATTGATTACTATATTGCCCAATTTCTACTGTACACTCTTTAATCCTTATCCTCGAGTGGTACCTTGGTGTTGATAATGTGGTGATGCCTGTGCAAAAAAAAAGAAAAAATATCTGTTCAGGCAGATGCTGCAATCAAAGACCATATGTTGGAGTAACCTCACATATAAGACCATTGTTCTTGTAGCAATCAGTTATTGGTCAATGTAGGGGAACCCCTTTATACCAATTGTCATTATCCAGCTCTTCTATTCCCCAAGGGACTGGTCCCTATTTCCGCAATCTCTCTACATTAAAAAACGGCCTTGTGACTAATGTTTTCAGTTGGGAAGCAAATAAATCCCGCCTGCCATTTCGTGCCGGGGCGCCTTGAAGGCAATCAGCTTTGATCAACGCGGGGAAACCCCTTCATATAAGACAATTGCTATTCATTAGGGATTCCCCTGTTTGGGGGAGCTGGTTTTTTTCCAGCATCATGCGAAAACAAATAAATAAAATTGCAGAAAGCCAGCCGTTTATTTCTGCGCCTGCGTGAACTCATTCCCTTAAATATCCTTTTTGTAAGTCAACTTTTTTTTATTGACATCGCTAAATTTGGACGCTTTTCGCTCCCTGTTGCGTCATACCCTAGCGGTAAGATGGTATTTATTTGCTCCCCCACTGAGCAAATTAGGCACAAGGCCGTTTTTAATGTGAGGTAAAAACCAGCTCCCCTAAAAGGGGTCACTCTGGTTACCAAAAATAATAATTGTCCCAGTATAGAGAGTTTCCCCTCCATTGACTGGTACAATTTATCTTAAGTGCAGCATCTGCCGGAACAGATACTACACTTTGATCTTGAGCAAAAGGCCAAGATGTATATACCCTAGCGGTAAGATGCCAACTTTTCTTTCAGTTTGATTTCTGCTTTCGCGTTTCATGTTCCTGCCTGACTACAACCACATTTTTGTTCGGCTCAGCACACGCCTACAAACACCCGGGCAACGCCGGGTACTCCCACTAATAACCTATAAATACTTAACTTCACTGGATGAATAGTTTATGCTGTAGAATGCTAGTCAGTTGAAAAATGAGGGATACTATGGAAGTACTAACATTGGCTCAGACTAGGGATTGCGTTTTATTATTTATGTTTTCTTCTTTAAATAATAATTGTTTTACATTGGATTTAGAGAAAGTAACTTTTAATCAGTAGGTAAGCAGTTCGTGATAATGTGTTGCATAATGTTTTACATAGAAAACACATCTGGAAATAGAATTATTAGTATGAAATCCGTGTCAGCTATAAAAAGTAAACAAATAAATGTACACAACATAGCTGAGCACTACAATTTATACTTGGATATCGATTCATTTTCTTTGCATCACTCTTAAGAGACTACAAATAGTAAGAAAAGCGTTTCAACTAAATACAGATAAGGGTTAATACATGTGCTCATTATTGGAATATTTTTTAATCAGGTGTTGAATAATTTTGTGGCGTATGCAAACGCTGATGATTCAAGAAAATATAAACATAGTAAATGGCAATTAATTACTTGCTTATTTACAAATATATGTCGAACTAGTGTGTTATTACTGGGTTATACTCTTTAAATGTTTGAGGTACAATTCGTTTTCAGAAATAAAGGAAAAATGTGTACAACTATATTATGGTCTTCACTTAGATAGAATTTTTTTTTAATATTTATTATTCCCATATTCGCATGCCTACATCTTAAAATAATCTGAAGTTGCATAGCAAAATAATATTTTCAGGGTAAGTCTTGTGTTGACAATTTTCAAATCGCTTATCAATAAAATCAAAAAAGATAATCATCTTCCAACGTACTTCCGTATAAAATACTGTTCTACAAATCGGCCAGTGCCAATAGACGGCATGATTGGTCGACTCTCATATTCCATCAACGACATTAGAAAAAAACACACACATTAAATACAACAAAACCTGTCTGATCGATCTCTCTCGTCGAAATACTTTTTAAAAGATCGATGCTTACTCTTAAGAGCTTAACGCGTTTAACAGCAAAAAATAAATTAAAAACATAGAGAAAATGTAGAACCACAAGAAAAAAATATACCGACTTTTTCTATTTTTTTTGTGTGTTTTATTTTCGCTGCACACAATGTTTCTTTCCGATGGCCAACAAGATTTTAAAATTGATTTCTATAATGAAAGATCCGTTACTATGTTTTACGCATTACTTTTTCTTCAGTAAGAAATTATACGGTTGTGACGTGTGTATAGGTTACCGATGCCAGCAAATGTACAGTTTTCTTGTCGAAAGGATAATGCGTACATTACGTTTTTATTAGGGTGTCACCTCCTTGCCAAAACCTACAATCTATTCGAGGATAAATGTTAAACGAGTGTCATATGAACAAGTAAACACGATCATGATGATTTGCAATGATTGTAGTTTACTGGAAAATCTCTTCAACTCGAATTTGTTTACATTAGACTTGAAAAAGGTTATATTAAGCTAAGAAAAATACCGAATGTTTCTGACTCATAATCTGGCATTTCTGTAGAATACTATTTTTAAAATAATATGAGCATAAATTAGAAAAAGGATTGTCCTGGCTGTTCTTTGCGAATAAAGTAGTTGAAATAGATGTGCTAAGCTCAAAAATAGTTGTTAGAATGGGTGTGCTAAGCTCAAAAACATAAACTAAAAAGCAGTAGTACCTAACCTTATAAAATAAATGGAAATCCTCAAATATGCTCACATGACCAAGCTCTTATGAATTCTTTTTAACTGCTGATCCATGTATGATTATACAATCATGTGTATATATTGCTTTGTTCAACCAAGATATTTTCTATCAAATATTAGAGTAGATTTTGTCTGTAATATTCGATTTTTTTAAGATTACATTTTCACCCCAAACAAGACACATTGCCACTTTGGTGTAGGGGGCTACTATCAGGGTCAGCAGCTACTGGGGCACTATGTAGGGACTTGGGCAGCAAGATGTCGGTTCACGTTGCACTTGCACTTCTGCATGTCAGTACAGTTAGGGAAGCAGGATCCTGAAATGGAATTTTAGAGTCTAGCGGTTCTGGGGAAGAAACTACTGTAGTAGAAAGATCTTTTACATCTAGGGATCTCTACTGTGTGAGGCTGGGATTTAGCTGCCTGTCGGGTTTGTCGAGGGTGTCTACGTCGTGGGGGCACAAGTGTCTGCAGTTCGTCAGAGCATTCAGCATTAAAATACTTGTAGAACAAGCAGAGGGACGCACCGTTTCGTCCATGGGACAGAGGCTGAAGCTTAGATGCCAGTTCAGGGGCTATCAGATTGGCGAATCTCTTTTGAACCTTGTCTAGGAGCGAGAGACTAGTAGTAGACGCACCAGCCCAGATGTGACAACAATACTCCATACATGGGCGTATGGTGGCCTTATAGCGATACAGGATACCTTCAGTGACAGTAGTTTTCTATCACGGTAGAGAGAGAGAGACTACCTTTTTCGCAGCGGCCCTGGCAATGTTTTCAATATAATTGTTCCAGCTCATGTTTGGCTCTACATCTTTGACGTACATCTTTGCGTTCTACATTTTTGGTTCTACATCTTTGACATACACGAATGTCTTTGCGTTCTACATCTTTGACATACACGAATGTCGTTGCACAAATTACGCATCCTATTTTTAAATTAAAAATGGTAAAGAGCTACGAACAAATAATCGATGCCATTAAAAAGAGCGCCATTTCGTATGATAAAATGTATTTTTCTACATAGCAAATATTTTTCTTTATTCACTCTTACCAGCCATTGAGTACTGCCTGAGCATCGGCGTTCTAAGCGCGATTTGTATTTTACATTTTAGATGCTATTTTGAATTCGACGATTTCGTTTCCTAAATGTACTGGGATCACCTATATTAGATTCAGTCAACAGACTCCGATAAAAATTAAACAAATCAACAAAAAAATCTACGTAAATATATAAACGATAAAAACTAAAAAGTAAATCGTGTATGGACTCATAGCGTAATGGATTGAAGAGCGTTACGACCCCTAAACATGCATATACGTAGATTACTGTTTTAAAAATAAATAAATAAAATATGACTTGTTTACGTTCAAAATAAAAAAGGGGCAATTTCTAAACAAAACACCAGATCTCCAAACTGCAGACGCCAATCTCAATATCGTTTAAAAAATCAACAACAAAATCTACGTAAATATAAAAACTAAACAGTAAACCGTATATGGACTGAAATACATAAGGTCCAGGGTTGGAGTCCTAATAACAGTCAAGCTACGCTGAAGAGAAGTAGGGCCCCGAGACGTGCATGTACGTAGATTATTGTTTTAAAAAGTAAATAACGCACCCACACACACACACACACACACACATGTATATATATATATATATATATATAGAGAGAGAGAGAGAGAGACATATTTCTTGTTTGCTTTTCACTCTTTAAAATAAGGTAAAAATAAATCTCTCGTTGTAAATGAGTAAGCATGAAAAGTTTTCGTGCACAAAAAGTGTATGAATTTTCTTTCATGAAATTACTCTAGTCTTTACATTATTTCATGTTTTTATGGATCATCTTAAATATTAATATATATATATACATATATATATATATACATATATGTATACATATATACGTATATATACATATATACATATACATATATACATATATATACATATATACATATACATATATACATATATATATATACACATATATATACATATATACATATATACATATATATCAATTTATATACATATATATATATACATATATGCATATATATACATATTTATATACATATATATACATAGACACACAAACACGCACGCACGCACACACACACACACACACACACACACACACATATATATATATATATATATATATATATATATATATATATATTTGAATACAAAATTCAAACTTAATCTTTTTAGGACCAAAACTGGTCAGACATTTTTGTTTGTGAGTAAACATATTTATTTATCAACACAATGAAATATTTTGAATTGTAACATATTTTCATCAGGAAAACCCAGCTATTTTTACTTTTATTATATCATTTATTACGGGGAATGCAACTATAAATTGTCGCACGGTCAATTGCTGTTATGGTTTCAGATCATCTGCAATATCAACAAAGGAAACTTGAACCCAAATCTTTCTTTTCACTTCTTAAATTTTTATACATAAATAAAATCCACAATGTATAAAGATTATTTGATACTGGAGATATTCATAATTTCCTCAATTCCCAAAAGAGGGAAGATATAACATAAGTAAAATATTTGGAATCAAGTATCCCCTTATAATTACAATTATTTCAGATCATTTGAACCATAGAAGCAAGTTTTAGTCTCTCCTCCACCAGTGGCAGAGGTTTTTGATATATATATATATATATATATATATATATATATATATATATATATATATAATCTTTAAAGTTTTTAACCTTTAAAACCATACAAACAACATTTTTTCATGCGTTATATAATCATTTTGTCATTAAGTCATTCAATCAGCTGTAATCACTCCATCAACTTGCTCTCTCGATTTCAATATAATAATTTATTTTTTAAGGATCATCAGTTGTTTACCACGAAATACTGTTTCGGGGATATATATATATATATATATATATATATATATATATATATATATATATATATATATGAAAATTATTCTGAAAGTAAAACCTATTTTTAACCAAGAAAGTTCAAGTCGAATAAGAAGGGATAGTATCATTATAACGAGCGAGATTTCGTTTTCAAACAGTTCCCTGTTTATATAGAAAAAGGAGAATCTTTCATGTAAAACTTGAGGTCAACTCTCCTTTAATAGTCATTTTACCGACAAAGATTAACAGTTCTACCAGAAAGTGTTGTTGGTTCAGTACATCCCCCACCACTATACACAAATCATTTGCATGAGCAAGTTAATTGTTGTGGGGGAGCTTATGCGTAGAATTGACGGGAGGATCCGTCATATGTATCTATAAATATATTTGTGTGTGTGTGCGTGTGCGCACACCTGTATTTGTTTCAAATATATTGGCTCTATGATATTCTGTAGATTTTCTAAATGATTCCCGTTGTTCACTAGGAATAATTATAGCACCATTCTCTTAAGGCTACATCATTGCTTCATATTACCCCGTCAGGAAATGCTTTCGACCTGTTCATTATGTATACGGTTGCTTGGACCGATTGGAGAATCCGCCGGTTTTGAGGCAAGATCGCCGGTGATAAGCATTCCGTTTTAACCATTAAATACGTATATTAATGCCACTAAAAGGAATTATGACAAAAGCATCTGCGATTGCACTTAATACTCGGAAATATTCGGAATAAAGCTGCTGCATTTATTTCTATAATTATGTTGTTAGATATTTTGGAAAACCCTTAAGCTTTTAAATTTTCGTAATGTTATAGATAATTTTAAATGAATTCATTTCTCGACAGAGTTGTAAAATAAATGCAACTGATCGGGCTAATGAATACCGTCTTTGGTTAAGTTATAGACTATACTAGGATCAAATTATATCGTCGATTGCTTTCTACTCAGCATCAATAGTTTGCGCATATTAATTATTAGATTCCATCGCAATTTTGGAGAAAAATCGCAACGTTTCTGTAATATTTGTCAATATGTATTTGTTTTAAAATAATGAAAAAGTAAAATCGATGTTCAGAATCTTTAATATGAGTTTGGTTTCGTTGTTTTTCCTTTATTATCCCGACTACTATGCTTATTTGTGTATCAGTTTTTTCAACTTTTCATCGATGTAACCTACATTCTTTGTTTACAATTTTCGAATTCGACAAAGTTATGTAACTCAGTATTTTTCTGGGTCACTGTTGTTCTTTTTCAAGAGCGAATCCCTATGCACTCGGGGAGATATGAAATTTTTTGTGTTTTGTGTCGGGGAATTTGTAGTATAAATTACACTAACAGAATCTTTGAAAAAAAAAACAATATTTTGCACAGCCTACGACTATTGAGTAATCATGTTGGTCCTTTGTATTAAATTGTATTATCTTAATATTTTTTAATAATTTTAGCATACAAGTTTTGAGTAGGAATATGATAAACTTAATATTAGATATAATGAAGTGATTCCGGAACTTAAAATAGGTTGGGAATGTAGACAACCTTTAAGCAAACGATTTATTTCATCGTAGGGAATAGATTATTTCACATTTATTAACATGCTCGGATAACATTTCAAATAGTTAAAAAAAATTACATCGCCTGCGACGAGGATTGCACGATGTAATTTAAATATATATTATTCAACTGGAAGTCATTATTGAGATGAGCATTATTTATTAATTTATTTATTGCGGACTATTATGCTTATCTTTTTAAGTTATTGCTTTACAACCACCTGACGAAGTTCAGCGGAATATTTGACTGAAACGTCGTGAAACAACAACTAAAAAAGATGTGGATTATTGTCTGCAATGAATAATTTTGCACTTTTAATAGTCTTTCTCATTCAGTATTTGCTAGTCAAGAGCATAATCGCGGGGGCATGAAATATATATCTTATACTCCTATGAACTTTTTTGTGTGTGTATTAATATTTATATTAAAATCGCTTTTTTCTATGTATTTAAAAAGTAAATACAACTGTGTTTTATATGAGTCGTGGAATAACACACATCCCCAAAAGATCTAGCGAATTTACATATTCTTTTAAACAATCATTTTAATTAATTCCCTTATAGTCTTTTGTTGGTGTTTTTGTTATTTTATATAGAATGGCCATAATTATATTAATTCAGATTATCTCCATGATTTAAACTTGCGTAAAAGTTTAAATAAAAACTTATATATATATATATATATATATATATATATATATATATATATATATATATATATAATCGAAATAAGACACTGATAAAATTCGGATTTCCAGGTGATTCTAGCCAAAAAGAAGCTCAATATTAAAGAATAGAACGTGGTCAAATTTTTAATTCTGAAAAACAAAATATACAGACATATATTCGATTTAAGAATGTATTGTTTGACAAAAGGAATACATAGAAGGGGTTATTTCAATTTCCTTAATCCATGAATTTTCAACAATGGCTATTACATCAGAGGAAATCAAATGCAGTTAGCAAAATGTTCAGCTGTGAATGGACGCTATTTTGCTTTTCAGCATAATTATTGAAAATAGTTTTTGGAGGTGTTGTGGATAATTATATGGAGAAAATTATACGAAAACAGAAGTTGATACAACCTGGGTAATCCATTATCGGAAGGAGTCCAATGACGTCCAGGGTTATAAATCCAGGTGGGAAGAAAATAGGCTCATGGGAGAAAGTGATATTTCCATATAGCGAAAGCGTATTGCTCCTTATTGATTTTTCGCAAAGTAGATGATATTCAGAACGGTGCGTTGGACGGCTTGCTTAAGGTGTGAGTCTCTGTAGGAAGATAGTTCGTTTTCTTGTTTATAGAGGGTGGAGGAAGCCTTTTAGATTAAGGAAAAGGAGAGTAGGGTTAAGTAGAGAGGGTAAAAAGAGAGGGAGGAGGGTTTAAGTTGGGCGAGGATACAGGTTCTTAATGGAATTTTTCGGCAGGGGGGTTGTATTTTAGTATTCTTTAAAAGGGTTGACCTATTGATTTTAAGTTCAAGTGGCAAATGGATATTCCTGTGATTTTTAATAGGCATGTGCTTGATAAGGGGTGGGTATGTTGTTTTTGTTGTGCGGATGTGTGAGCAAATGAGGTGGAAATAGAGATGAGGCATTGTGTGAAAATATGGAATGTTTGGAGGGTTATTTAATTAAGTGAGTTTAAGTTTGGGTTCTTTTAATTCTGAGTGTATAATTAAAGGTGACTTCATTAGTTGAGATTAGTCAGTTAAATACGCTTGTAGTCGTAATGTGATCTGGTTAAATTAAGTTTTTGTAAATTTTATTTAAAATACATATATTTCTGTTTGGAGGCGAATATCCAGGAGTAACATAATAGCTATTGGTTCAGGTTTAAATGTTAAGCCTTGCAGTAAACACGTCTTCATTGCTCGGGAATTGACATTAAAGGAAAAAGTAAATCCTAAGCTAAACGTTTTGGTTTCAATTCTCTGTGGTGGCTCACGAGTTATATTATTTTAAATTTTAACTATTATTTAATTTTAACTATTATTACATATTGGTCGAATATAATATAAGAGTAAATAGAAAATCAGCATTAATCAAAACATCCTATTAATGTGTATTTAACGACTAGATATGCCGGGCAGCCTTCTTGTTATAGAATAATAATAATAATAATAATAATAATAATAATAATAATAATAATAATATATAATTTACAGTTCAATTTGAAAACTGGCAGAACGAAAAGAATTTACCGCTTCAGATTTAGTAAACGACTAGCGAGGGGTACCCGGCGTTGCCCGGGTGTTTGGAGGTGTGTGGGGGGGGATTAAAAATAAAGTATGAGGATCGAACCCGAACTGTTGAGGCAAAATTGTAAAATAAAGTGTGAAAAAAATATGCGACGTAGACCATTGCCTCACTGCGAGATGCTAACGGAAACACGTTTGAATTTATTTAATTACTTGGATTTAGTAGTTGCCTATTTTAATGAGTTAATGAGGTCAAGTTTGACTGCGGGATGGTATTCATTTACTGCCGAACGCTTTTTTTCCTCGCCCCGAAGATGTTATAAGAAAAAGACTAACCCACATGCGGCGAGCGACACATATTGAATATTTATCCTCCCGAAATCGAGAAAATTAAATAGACAGGCGAGATTCGTTGTTAACTGTGAGATATTACGCTTTATATGTGATATAAAAAGTTTTAAAAAGTTGTGAAGCGAGTGGCCGCTTCTCTGAAAAAAGCATTTTGTTGATATACATAAAAAGCGAACACACATACATACATACATACATGCATACATTTTCGCTTATATATATATATATATATAGATTCCAGTTCTAAAATCTTTAAAAGCCTTCAAAATTGATAGAAAATAAACAAGGTCGAAAAACAAAGACGACCGGGTGTTACCTCGAACAATACGGTGTGAAAATGAGAATCTAAGTTTAATTAACACAATTGATATTTTAGTATTTTTTTTTAAATTGTTGATTTTTGAGCGATAATTGAGACTGCACAGATTACGGTATTATGTCAGCCATTTTTAACCTTTCTAATTTCAGTCTTAGCATAATTTGTTTCGAGGAAAATGAAAAATTTAAAATGAGGTCAAAACAAAACTATATATATAGAGAGAGAGAGTGAGAGAGACAGAGAGTGAGAGAATACTTATTTATCGTGTATTTTATTACGTATTTTTGTGTTATATATATATATATATATATATATAAACATAAATTTATACATATATATACACACGCATGTGTATATATACATTTAAATATATATATATATATATATATATATATATATATATATATATATATATATATACACTCCTTACTCTTGCATATATACATTCTTACTCCTTAGTTTTATATATATAAAACTAAGGAGTAAGAATGTATATATGCAAGAGTAAGGAGTGTATATATATATATATATATATATATATATATATATATATATATATATATATATATACACTCCTTACTCTTGCATATATACATTCTTACTCCTTAGTTTTATATATATACATATATATACACATATATGTATATATATATACATATATGTATATATATACGTATATTTATGTATTTTCTATATATATATATATATATATATGTATATATCTTTATTCGATTGGCAAAATTTTAGAATAATTATAAAGAAGTGAACCATCGCGTAAATTAAATCAACTAAAAAAATGGAAACCGGGGTGAGGAAAAGAAAAAATATATATAATGGGGCAAGTTATATGTACAATTCAATAAAATAAATAAGTCGATTAAAAACGATCGTTAAAGTACACCCAAAGCGCTTTTCGTTCAGACTAACATTTTCAAGGGTCATAAGTCTGAAAATTATTTTTTTTTTAGAATATTTGGTAGTGATATGGAATAAGAGCGGAGAAGAGGTTAAGAGGAAAAAAAACCCTTACTACCCAAATAATTCTAATTGAAGCCGGAGGTTTCTCTGCTTGCACAAAGTAGGGGGTTAGCAATGATGGCAAGTGCTTCGAGGACAGACAGGTGGAACTTTGTGCGTCCTCGGTACAAAACAGAAAAACACTCCGGAGAGAAAACAAGACCGCACTCCTTTTTTATTGACCAAGTGTTGGCCGATGGACGATTCTATCAGTTGAGATTTTCTGGTAGGAGGTTGATGATCTCGGATGAAACCTACTACCATCATTGCTTTTGGTCTTCTTGAGGTGTATCTTGTCAAGCTTGCGAATGTTTTTTTTTTTTCGAATATGGAAATGTTTCCTTCGAACTCGGAAATATTTGCTTCGAACTCGGGAATATGGACAGGATCTCGAACAGAAACTTGTATTTACAGGGGGCCACATGCTGTCGTTCTGTCAGCCATGATTGGATAGAGGTCCAAATAATTCGCAATTGTATTTTTTCATTCGCCCACATTGCGACTTGAAACTTTAGTCAGCAGCACATCAGTTTTACCATTGTTTTTTTTTTCCAAACAGTCTAACCACTGCGCCAGGGGTACTTGCGAGCCGAATACGAAAAAAAAGACCTGAAAAACGTCATATGGTAACATTGAACGGAACCTTGTGAAAATGACTCAAAACAGGAACAAGGGTCCGAAGATCGAGATAATATAAATAACTAATCCTTATCTCCAAAATTCAGAAACCACAACAAAAACGTTGTTATATTCCTGACCAATGTTGCCCTCGATGATTAATATCAAAAATTAAAAAAAAGAAATTCATTCTCTCAGGAGCAACTTGGCCAAATCCCTGCGATGTCGCTATTTCAGCTGGTTTATGAACTAATTTTAAAAGAAAATGTGGACTCATTTCTTTGTGTACTATAAATTTGTCTGCAGATATGTGTCTGATTCTGACCCGCAAGAAATTTTACGGGCGTGGTGGAAGTTGAAATAGAAGATAGCGAATGAAGAGAGAAGAGACTGAAAGATAAACAGATATTTGCTGTAGTCGAAATTTTTATCAGTTGTAAATTAAAATATCTGATATAAATAAATGAGATATTTAGACGCATTAGTCACAATATTTAGGTGTATTAGTCACACTTAATATTCCAAACGCTCTATTGTAACTTATTTTAACTTTTCACATTAAATGCTATATTTTTTTTATATTGCTCATGCATATGCAATCTGATAGGCCCTGAACTGGGATCTAAGTTTCAGCCTCTGTCCCATCGACGAAACGTTGCATCCCTCTGCCTGTTCTACAAGTATTTTAATGCTGAATGCTCTGATGAACTGCAGACACTTGCGCCCCCACGACGTAGACACCCTCGACAAAACGTTACTAGCTTAAGTTCAGAATAAAATCACGATTTTCTATTAACGGCTAATTTAAAAAAAAAAATGTTTTGAACGCTACTAACTGAAGTTCTTTCAACACAGTTTGCAATTTGGAGACGGAATTGTTTTTGTTGAGATAAGTGATTTCAATCATGCTTTTTATTTTAGATTTAAAATATTAACAACTCCATTTTATTTCAGTATTTAATTTGTGTATTTCTGTTTTATTAAATGCTAGCTTTTTTTTCTAGTCCAATACCGGCTTCCATCTTATCTCGAAATTACTTATAACGGCACCAACTTACTTTCGGAAGAACCCCCCCCATCAGCCTTTTCTTTTATATCGTAAGCTTCTTAAAACGTTACTAGCTTAAGTTCAGAATAAAATCACGATTTTCTATTAACGGCTAATTTAAAAAAAAAAATGTTTTGAACGCTACTAACTGAAGTTCTTTCAACACAGTTTGCAATTTGGAGACGGAATTGTTTTTGTTGAGATAAGTGATTTCAATCATGCTTTTTATTTTAGATTTAAAATATTAACAACTCCATTTTATTTCAGTATTTAATTTGTATATTTCTGTTTTATTAAATGCTAGCTTTTTTTCTAGTCCAATACCGGCTTCCATCTTATCTCGAAATTACTTATAACGGCACCAACTTACTTTCGGAAGAACCCCCCCCCATCAGCCTTTTCTTTTATATCGTAAGCTTCTTAAAACGTTACTAGCTTAAGTTCAGAATAAAATCACGATTTTCTATTAACGGCTAATTTAAAAAAAAAATGTTTTGAACGCTACTAACTGAAGTTCTTTCAACACAGTTTGCAATTTGGAGACGGAATTGTTTTTGTTGAGATAAGTGATTTCAATCATGCTTTTTATTTTAGATTTAAAATATTAACAACTCCATTTTATTTCAGTATTTAATTTGTGTATTTCTGTTGTATTAAATGCTAGCTTTTTTTCTAGTCCAATACCGGCTTCCATCTTATCTCGAAATTACTTATAACGGCACCAACTTACTTTCGGAAGAACCCCCCCCATCAGCCTTTTCTTTTATATCGTAAGCTTCTTAAAACGTTACTAGCTTAAGTTCAGAATAAAATCACGATTTTCTATTAACGGCTAATTTAAAAAAGAAAATGTTTTGAACGCTACTAACTGAAGTTCTTTCAACACAGTTTGCAATTTGGAGACGGAATTGTTTTTGTTGAGATAAGTGATTTCAATCATGCTTTTTATTTTAGATTTAAAATATTAACAACTCCATTTTATTTCAGTATTTAATTTGTGTATTTCTGTTTTATTAAATGCTAGCTTTTTTTCTAGTCAAATACCGGCTTCCATCTTATCTCGAAATTACTTATAACGGCACCAACTTACTTTCGGAAGAACCCCCCCCCCCCATCAGCCTTTTCTTTTATATCGTAAGCTTCTTAAAACGTTACTAGCTTAAGTTCAGAATAAAATCACGATTTTCTATTAACGGCTAATTTAAAAAAAAAAAATGTTTTGAACGCTACTAACTGAAGTTCTTTCAACACAGTTTGCAATTTGGAGACGGAATTGTTTTTGTTGAGATAAGTGATTTCAATCATGCTTTTTATTTTAGATTTAAAATATTAACAACTCCATTTTATTTCAGTATTTAATTTGTGTATTTCTGTTTTATTAAATGCTAGCTTTTTTTCTAGTCCAATACCGGCTTCCATCTTATCTCGAAATTACTTATAACGGCACCAACTTACTTTCGGAAGAACCCCCCCCATCAGCCTTTTCTTTTATATCGTAAGCTTCTTAAAACGTTACTAGCTTAAGTTCAGAATAAAATCACGATTTTCTATTAACGGCTAATTTTAAAAAAAAAATGTTTTGAACGCTACTAACTGAAGTTCTTTCAACACAGTTTGCAATTTGGAGACGGAATTGTTTTTGTTGAGATAAGTGATTTCAATCATGCTTTTTATTTTAGATTTAAAATATTAACAACTCCATTTTATTTCAGTATTTAATTTGTGTATTTCTGTTTTATTAAATGCTAGCTTTTTTTCTAGTCCAATACCGGCTTCCATCTTATCTCGAAATTACTTATAACGGCACCAACTTACTTTCGGAAGAACCCCCCCCCATCAGCCTTTTCTTTTATATCGTAAGCTTCTTAAAACGTTACTAGCTTAAGTTCAGAATAAAATTACGATTTTCTATTAACGGCTAATTTAAAAAAAAAAATGTTTTGAACGCTACTAACTGAAGTTCTTTCAACACAGTTTGCAATTTGGAGACGGAATTGTTTTTGTTGAGATAAGTGATTTCAATCATGCTTTTTATTTTAGATTTAAAATATTAACAACTCCATTTTATTTCAGTATTTAATTTGTGTATTTCTGTTTTATTAAATGCTAGCCTTTTTTTTTTTTTTTTTTTTTCCTCGTACATATGTTTATTTATCCACCGAGTTGATAGCAAAAATTACGAATTATACTCATTTTTAGTTCGTGTTAGGGGAATCTATCACCATACTTTCCCTTAAACACGTCTGTTGGACTTTTATTAAGTACAATACTTAATAGTTTTTTTTTTTTTTTGTATTTTTTTTTTTTTTTAATGGAGAGTAGAAAACGCATTGTGGATGCGTTATCGGCAGCTCCTGTTACTCTCGCTTCTTCTTATTTGTCCCTCAGTCCTCATTTTTTTAAATGAGTGATTTTTCGGACAAAGGGAGAAGAAAAAGCTGTTTTCTAGGTTGGCAGTATTTTTGCGAACAGTTGGCTGAGATGGCGGAAAATTTCTGTTTCTATGTCTATCCTTGTAGCCATGTCACTAGTAAGGGTGCTGGAGGTAAACGTTTTGTCTGGGCTGACGTTATCCGCCTGATAGTCAGGGACCCGAACCTTGGATTAACCACTAAGGAGGCTGTCCTATCAGCAGGTGCAAAGTACTGGGGCTGCTGTATTGCCATTTGGTGAATGGATTCTGGACCATGCAGTAGCTTCTGGTGGGGCCTCTCGATGCCATACTAGTGGGTAATTGTTACGGCTTTACCTTATCATTAACTACAAATAAAGAAAAATAAAAAATTCTTCGTTTCTTTTTCTCTCTTAATTTCCCCTCTCTGTCCTGCTCTAAGTAAATCTGTCGACCTAGTCCACAAATTCCAAAATTTCATCATGACAAGTTTCAAGAAAAAATACACGATTAAACCCGGTTCCCCAACTTCCAACGTAGACCCCTACTACCATGTCTCCTTCTCCAACATCAGGGGTCTTCGTTCTAACCTTCCAGAGGTTGAAACCCAATTACAGGAGACTAAACCAGACCTTTTATTTTTAAGTGAAACTGGCATTGGACAGGCTATTTCCCTAGATGAGTTTGCAATTTCAGGATACTCTAACTTAACTTCTAAATCTGACCCCCAAGATCGCCATGGACATGGAATATGTGCCTATATTAAAGATAGCTTTCCATGTGGGAGGGACATCTCCAGGGAAGATCCTAACTTACCCTATATGTGCTTCCGGGTTGCTTTAGCTCACACTACTGCATTTATATTTACTCTCTATCGCCCCCACAACAGTGGAGTTACTATCTTTCAAAGCATATCTGAGAAAATTGACCAAGTCCTTTCTACTTATCCTTCAGCTAACATTCACGTATGTGGAGACTTCAATGTTCACAACGTTGAATGGTTGACCCACTCAAACAAGACCGATGATGAGGGGAGGTTCTGTCATGATTTCTCCATTGCCTATGACCTCACTCAGATTGTTCAGGAACCTACCCGTGTGCCCGATAATGATGGCCAGTATGCGAGCCTACTAGACCTTTTTCTCACAACTTGCCCTGAACTATGTTCAGTTTCTGTTCTGTCGCCTCTTGGATCTTCCGACCACTCTGTTGTATCAATTAAGATAAAAATGAAATGTAATAAGTCCCCAGATGTACCTCTTCATCGTACAGTATATCGATACACTAAGGCTGACTGGGATAGCTTCCGTACATTTATATCTGATCTACCTCTGCATTCCATGTTTAAAAAGGATGTGTCCTCTATAGTATTAGACCTAACTGAATGGTTAATTGTAGGTATTGACCATTTCATACCCTCTAAAAAGTTTCAGCAAAAACCTAACAGCCAGCCATGGTTCTCTCCAGAATGTGCTGCTGCCATTGCGCACAGAAATCACTTTTTCCACTGCTTCAAACGTAATAGATGTATAGAAACTAAAGCCGTTTTCAGGACTGCCAGCAACCATTGTAAGAAAGTAATAAGGAACGCAAGAGAGTTGTATGCTCAATCTGTTAAGTCCAAAGTAGCTGAGCAGCGGCTTGGTTCCCACCAGTTTTGGCAAATAGCAAACAGAATCCTGAACAGAAGCGTGTGCTCCATCCCAACTATTATCAATGGACCTGAGGTAATCTCGTCAGCATCAGACAAAGCCAAACTCTTTGTCAAGAACTTTGCAGCAAATTCTACCCTTTGCGACCAAGACCGCCAACCCCCAATATTTCCTCCTGTATCAGAAAACACGCTATGTGATATACGTATATCTGTACGTGATGTTGCCAAGCTAATCAAAAACCTTGATTCGAGTAAAGCAACTGGCCCTGATGGTATTCCAATTATAGTACTCAAAAAACTTCAACCTGAATTAGCGCCCATACTTACAAAACTGTTTAAACGTTGTCTTAAGGAGAATAGTTTCCCATCTCCCTGGAAAACCTCATCAGTATGCCCTGTATTTAAGAATTCAGGTGATCGCTCATCCCCCTCTCAGTACAGGCCAATAAGTCTCCTGTGCGTCATCAGTAAGTTGCTAGAATCTGTGTTAAATACAGAAGTAATCAAACATCTCAACAAAAATAACCTTCTTAGTGACACTCAATATGGTTTCCGTTCTGCTAGATCTACAGCAGATGTCATTACAGTTATATCGCATAGGATTAGCAAATCTCTCGACGGTGGCAATCTTTCTAGGGCAATTGCTCTTGACATATCTAAAGCCTTTGATAGGGTATGGCATAAAGGTTTACTTCATAAGATCGCTAGCTATGGTATAGCTGGAAAAGTCTTCTCAATTATTAAATCATTTCTTTCTGATAGGTTCATAAGAGTAGTAGTTGAGGGGCAAAAATCAGAAGCTCACAGTATTAATGCCGGTGTCCCTCAGGGATCCATCCTGGGCCCAACTCTTTTCCTGATCTACATTAATGATCTTCCAAATCATATCCTTACATCATTTGTAGACATTTATGCTGACGACACTACCATTTATGGTACCACATCTAAGACAGTAAACGACCAAGTTCTCTCCAATTCTCTCTCCTCTGATCTTGAGCACGTAGTACAATGGGGAAAGGAGTGGCTGGTTACTTTTAATGCATCTAAAACCAAGCTTCTCTCTTTACATCATCAACATTCTAATCCACATTTGTCATCAATTGAAATGAATGGCTCTCGTCTTCAGGAGGCCTCAAGTTTTGACAAGCTTCTGGGCTTGACCATTACTCCTGATCTTAAATGGAACACGTATATCAAATCTGTTGCCAAGGCCGCTGGAAAAATGGTGGGATCTTTCTATCGATCCAGTAGATATCTCACTCCTGATGCTATTCTCTACCTATATAAGAGCCAGGTACGTCCAAGGATGGAATACTGTTGCCACATCTGGGCAGGAGCTGCTAGAAAGGACTTGTCCTGCCTTGATAGAGTTCAAAATAGACTTCGTAGCCTCGTAGGAGATGTCCTTTTCTCCTCCTTGCAACCTCTATCTCACAGAAGAGATGTTGCGAGTTTGTCTCTGATGTATCGTTATTTTCATGGAAAGTGTTCAACTGAGCTTCAATCTTTGGTCCCCCCTCGCCAAACTTTCACAAGAAACACTCGTCTAGCTGTAAACACTATCAATAATTTCCCCCACTCTTTATCTGTGGCTAAACCTAAACGTAGATTCCATGAACAAAGCTTCTTTCTTAGAACTGCACGCCTGTGGAATTGTCTTCCGTTTTCCTGCTTTCCGACTGACTACAATATGGTTGTGTTCAAGTCTAAAGTAAATAAGTTCTTGATGAGCCGTTCCATATAAGTTATTAAATTTACCAAATTTTCATTACTAATGATTACTATATTGACCAATTTCTACTGTACACTCTTTAACCCTTATCCTTGAGTGGCCTCTGGGCCTTGATAATGTGGTGATGCCTTTGTAAAAAAAAAAAAAAAAAAAAAAAAAAAAACCCGATAGGAAGCTAAATCCCACCCACACACAGTAGAGATCCCTACATTTAGAAGATCTTTCTACTACAGTAGTTTCTTCCCCAGAACTTCTAGACTCTGGAATTCCATTCCAGGTCCCATCTTCCCCAACTGTACTGACATTCAGAAGTTCAAGTGCAACGTGAACCTACATCTTGCTGCCCAAATCCCAACATGGTGTCCCAGTTGCTGCTGCCCCTGATAGTAGCCCCTACACCACAGTGGTAATGTGCCTTGTTAGGGGTGAAAATGTAATATATGCGATATGCGTCGGCAGATTAATTTCCGTATTTAATCTTTAAAAAGTCATTTTTTAATCAACTAGTTTGGTTTCTTTTTTACTTAATAGTCACTTTGATTTTTATGTAACAAATACACGTTTCCCAATATTTTTAATGTTCTCCATAAATACCTAACATTGCCTTTATTTAATGTGTAAGACCTGATTTTCAACAAGTCGAGATATGCAATAAAATTACAAGGTTTTAAGCCATTCATTATTTTCTTATTTCACAATCAAATTTAAAAGATACATGGATTGGTATAGAAATAACAAAAATGTCCACGTGAATAAAATTTAAAAGATACATGGATTGGTATAGAAATAACAAAAATGTTCACGTGAATCAAATTTTAAAGATACATGGATTGGTATAGAAATAACAAAAATGTTCACGTGAATCAAATTTTAAAGATACATGGATTGGTATAGAAATAACAAAAATGTTCACGGGAATCAAATTTTAAAGATACATGGATTGGTATAGAAATAACAAAAATGTTCACGTGAATCAAATTTAAAAGATACATGGATTGGTATAGAAATAACAAAAATGTTCACGTGAATCAAATTTTAAAGATACATGGATTGGTATAGAAATAACAAAAATGTTCACGTGAATCAAATTTAAAAGATACATGGATTGGTATAGAAATAACAAAAATGTTCACGTGAATCAAATTTTAAAGATACATGGATTGGTATAGAAATAACAAACATATTCACGTGAATCAAATTTAAAAGATACATGGATTGGTATAGAAATAACAAAAATGTTCACGTGAATCAAATTTAAAAGATACATGGATTGGTATAGAAATAACAAAAATGTTCACGTGAATCAAATTTTAAAGATACATGGATTGGTATAGAAATAACAAAAATGTTCACGTGAATCTTTATGAATTAAAGAAGACAGTTATGTTCCCTGTTTACAACAAAGTCGCAAAGGAAATATCTATTAGTTTATAATTTTATTTAAAGTTTTATGTTTGCGAAGCGAATATGGATACGGAAATTGCTTATATTTTTTACGGAAATTAAGTTTCATTTTATTTTAAACAAATTATTCGTAGTTTCCGTGTACATTTAAAACTGTATTTTACGTCATGACGTTGTAATCAAACTCCTGTTTCGCAAAAGCATGGAACCAGAAAAATTTTCATGTTATTTTAATTTTATGCTGTCTTTTTACAGCAATTCTGTAAACTAGAATTATGCTATTTTTTATTTCTTTAAACATGTCGTTGATAATATTGCAATCTGGTTGAAGGTAATTATCGGACAATCACGCTTCCCGAGACGAATTAACGGCAACCCTAATCCCTGAGTGGCTTCCGGGCCTTGATAAGTGGCGACCAACGTGTAAAAAAAATCCGACCGTATCCAGTCCCTAAACACAGAAGCTAAGCATAAGTCCCCAAATATACAAACTTATCTTCGTCTAGTGATAGACACTTCAAAATCTAACAAGATACTTTTCCTTAGTATGTTGCAATGCCTTTATCACGAGAGTTGGCTGTTCGTTGTCAGACGATGTGATTATATTTGTTCTTGTAGGTGAATGGCTGGTGTATCGCTTCACTCAATTCGACAGGCAATTAACAATTAGTGATAATTCAGAAACCGTGTTATTATGAAGGAAATAATTATGCATAAGATATTCAGGTACATATCATACGAACAAAGTAAAAATATCCGGGTGTTTTACGATTTCAAAATGCAGGATTTGTTCAACGTAGATTTCTTCAGCTGGTTTATCAGTCAAAAGAGGGATAGCTCTTTTGAGCAGATATCCAGTTTTGGGTTTATGCTATATGTAATTCTCACGCCCATCTCTCCTAGATTAGCATCTCCTTTTATTTCGCTTAGAGATTACCCGCTCTTATATTATCTCTTCTCTTTTCTGTTATTTATTCTGACTCTTTTTTTCTTTCTCTATCCTAATTCATATCTCATTTTAATTATGTGTTCCTCTCTCGTAAAGTCTTTCCGTTTATCAAGTGTATACTTATCACTCGCGCTAAATATAACACACGTGGCCTACTGCCAACATTTCGAATGGATGGCAACGCAACCCCCATCGCGCTCAATGTTCACTTTACTTGGTTGAAAAATTACTTTTTTTGCTACAATATCACAATAAAAACTCATTCTATCATTTCTCAGAAATCTGTGTTCTATTTATAATACTTGTCAAACAACCCATCTAACCGTAGACAAGGTAATTTGTCACTGCTCGGTCACGCAACAGCATTACAATATATTTATCTGAAAAATTAATTATATTTATTAATACGATTGATATTCTAAACGTAATAACTTTCAGTTTTCATTCAGGGGATTGTATAATAAACATGTATGAATATTGACCACATGTATTAAGCACATGAACATTTCATCTCTCTGTTGCAGCTACTGACATATCAAACTTCTAAGAATGTAAGAACATTAATGGACTTACGTCAGAAGCTTATATGCATCATTGAATTATTTCATATAAAAACATAAAAATTGAGCCGATCACCATCTAACGATACCTAGTGAACATTGAAAAACCGATGCAGTTGAATTTAACAGAGTTAGAAAAAATAGACGATTTTACAACAGCGACAGATTTGTGAGAGAGAATACTCGCTCTGGACTTTTACGACCGAAGCTTTAAGTAGGGCTGACATGAATGCAATAATAATAGTCGTGCCTATGAAGAAAACAGTGTAAGTCACAAATGTTAGTTTGCTTCAATAGTACAACTCACATCTTCGTAGTTTTTCAACGTTTAAGTTTTTGAGGTCTTATTTTTGAACGACCTCCATATTCCGCTTGTTACTTCGTTCAATTTTTTCTTTGAAAAATAGTTGGCTTCTCTGAGTTAACATGAGTATGAAGGTTTTTTTATAGTAAGCTGCAGAGACTTATATAGAATTGTTCACTGCATAATAAGGGATTGATAAGGATAACTTGTTACACTTACCTGTAGAAATTTTCTCATAAATTACTGAATTGATCTGGTTGGAATTTTTGAGTATTTTAGTATCAGTTTGATGGAGAGTCATAGAGAAATATGGATTAGGGTTAGGGTTAGGAGGGTTTAGTTCAAAAATTAGCACAAATCTAACGATATTCAGCAATCAATTCCACAAAATCCCTCATTCTAAGTAAACGAACGATGGCTTTCCCTTTTTTAACGGACTAATTTTATACTAGTTTTATACTGGAAACATTTTCCGGGCACATCCCTCTGTGTATTTATATTTTTTTATAAATTAGAAAACAGATATAAAAATTAACTATTAGTATTATTAATTGTATTGTTATTATTATTATTATTATTATTATTATTATTATTATTATTATTATTATTATTATTACTCCGTGCTTCTATCATTCAAAATTCTTATACTAGATTATATACTTATGTAACGAACATGACACCTCTACTTACTTCATATTGTTGAATATCTAAATGATAAAATAAAA
This sequence comes from Euprymna scolopes, assembly GCF_053919585.1. Lineage (NCBI taxonomy): Eukaryota > Metazoa > Mollusca > Cephalopoda > Sepiida > Sepiolidae > Euprymna > Euprymna scolopes. Next base: position 8,745,735 of record NC_136506.1, on the reverse strand, counting down.
GCATCGCCATTGCATTTCACATTTTACAGCATCACTAATTACCATATTGTATCTGTGCTAAATAATCAGTATTCTCGCACAGTAATCTCTTTTTCTGCATTCGTCTTGCTTTTTTGGATATTGTTAAAATGTATTTTATTCGACGCCATTTTGAAATGAAACAGCCTCCTTAGAGGTTAATCTAATGTTCGGGTAATTGACTATCAGGCGGATAACATCAGCCCAGATGAAACGTTTACCTCTAAGACCCTTACTTGTGATATGGTCACAAGGATAGATATAGACCCAGAAGATTACCGATATCTCAGGCTACTGTTCACGAAGTACTGCCGTCCTGGAAAGCAGTTTTTCTTCCCCCTTTGGCAAAAAAAATCACTCATTCGAGATGAAGACTGAGGGGCAAATAAAGAGAAGCGAGAGTAACAAGAGCTGTCGATAACCAATCCACAATGCGTTGTCTACTCTCCATTGCGTTGTATACTCTCCATGCGTTTATTCAGCGCAACAAAAGTAAATAATCGACAAAACTTGTGAAAGAAATTGATTGAGTTAGTAATGAACTATTTCTAGATTTAAGACTAACCATTTTTACGTCAGATGCGTTTGATAACGATGAGGTTATTGAACTACATAAAAAAGATTTTGATCTTCTTATGTAAATAAAGTTTAACAATATTGTGCATAAAACTCTAATAGACATTTTATGCTATTATGTAATAAATTCAGACAACCGACAAAAATAATAGATTCAGAAAAATGCTATTTTCCTTAAAATGCGTCTCAGCAAACTTGGAATAATCTCATTTTTAAAATGATTAAATTCATTAGCGTTTACGATAAAATATTGTAAAATTCAATTTCACCTGCTGAGTTTCGATTCCATCATCTTCAAAGGTTTGGGCGTCTTTTTGCGGCAAACTAAAATCAGCCCCTCCCTTTCACTTTTACTTTGCGTTGCTCCATGCGAGACGGTTAATATTTTACAACACGATTATAGAATACATGTTGCCGGAGACTGGATTGTATATCAAATAAATGAAGATTTCTCTAATATAGTCGTTATTCATCTTAATTTCTTTTTCCATCTGAAAAACTCTAGAGCTTAGAAATTAATATACACTATAGTGATACGCACATATTATTTTCCATATATACAGCAAACTCCGGTTGACACATGAGCTCCACTCAGCTCACTGAAGTTAAGCAACGTTTTTCCTGTTCAGTATTTAAATAGGTGGCTATTTGGGAATTCTAGGCGCTCTATGCTCTTTCTGTATATCATGGCATTGTTTCAAGACAGTCTCGGACATCTTGCCACTTGACCCCACCAGTGCAGATACTGTAGCGGTGTTTTAAGGGTTGCGCAACAACTGCCCTACAATTATACGCGCAACTACGTTTATAGGGATGCGTATTGTCTCCTGAATACGTTATCTCAAATCAAAGATAGTCCAAAATAGTTTTAGAAACATAAATAGTAGCAGCCCGATATATATGCTATTTCTAAAACTTTAGCGGCATATATCGAAGGCAATGCTCTGTAAGAGTTAAAAGTTACGGCCGACGACAGTACACTTTCAAATACAAGCGTTACAATGTAACCTTGAATATAAATAAATAGCGAGGGATCTTCTTTAAACTTAACAGTAATGGGCATGCGATCTATATTTTTTTTAAAACTGAATATAAACAAACCCCTGTTATTTCGAACTTTTATATGAAATTCTAAACATGTTATACTCGTATGTAAAAAAATATTTTTAAAAATTGTAATTCTAATTAGAAAGCGGTTCTTACAAACTCCGCAAACGCATTATTGCAATAATTAATTTCCTAAACGTTAATTAACTTCCGATGAAATATTGTGTAATTAATTTGACCGATCGCTTTCGATTATATTGTCCTCAAAGGCCAAATCTTACATTTTGCAGCTAACTATATTAATCGTATCCCTTTTGGCCTTTATCATTGTTTGTTTTGTTCCCGGTCAGACATTCCGGATTTAGCCGTCAGACCATAAGAATAATCAATTCTGAACACTAAATTTGATATTAAGCAAATTAAATCGTCTTGATTTTAGTTGTTATTTATCTCAAAATATTTTTCAACGTTCCAACCCCCCTAGCGATTCAAAAGTATGCATACTGTAAATATACGCGATAGAATATATCCGTTTAGCGATAAACTGATAATTATAATATATGTGTGGTACGGATTAATTGCTATATCAAGCCTACGTATAGATTATATTAAAATATTGAGATAGAAAATGTTTTAAACAAGATCTTAACACAGCGATAGATATGCTATTTCCAACCAAATTCTCACACATAGACGAGCATGTTATTTTATACTTGGGCGTAAAAAAAGCTGAGTATTATATAAATATAATCGCTACCGAACTACAATACACTTCTAAATTAAGGATAAAAAACTGACGACAATTTTACTTCAAACTTAACTATGAAAATCCGACGAAGATAGCATCTCACGCCTAACCGTAATAGAGCAATCACAATATCGTTTCAAAGTTTAAATCGAAATAGATAGACAAATATATTATCTACCTGTAACAAGCCAATGGCAATGATATTTTTCACTTAAGCGTAAGAAACTGCCAACAATCTGATTTAAAACGTAAGTTTAAGCAAACGCACAACGATTCTATTAAAACCTTTCAATCATGCGCAGTTTACATTAATCTTAAAAAATGTCCTCAAAGATACGGCCAAAAATGTTACTCAAACAATAAGCCTAAAAAGGCACCAAAAATAGTATTTTTCTTAAATGCAACAAACGAAAATGTGTAGTCCTTCCGAAAAACTAATTTAAAATTCCCCTCCATGCAATACGACTTTACACTGATATTCAGGGCTATTACCAGAATAGTTTTTTTTTTTTTTTAGATATTCACAAATATCTATTGTGATTAACACAAAATATTTTTCGACATATATAGCAATTCAAGAACCCATAACTTAACATGCACTCGATAACAATATAAAGTTACACCCTGCATGTACCATGGAGAAATCGTTAAAAATCTTCCCACATCATCTGTCTTAATGAGTAGGTAAACAATTCCACATTGCGAATATTGAAGCCTTCACAGAATGTGAATGTTCTCAGATATGCTCTTAAATATAGTAACTCTGTTGTTATGGGTACGATAGAGGGCAAATATAAACGCATTTGTTTGAGGAAGTGCAACCCAGAAGCACATATAGGGTAGTTTAGGGTCCTCCTTTAAGACGTATTTACGACATTAAAAACCATCTCTAATGTAGGCACATATTCCATGCCCATGGCGGTCTTGAGGTCAAATTTTGGTTGTTAAGTAAGAGTATCCTTTTATTACAAACTCCTCTAGGAATTAGTGGATCTAATGCCAGTTTAGCTTATGAATAATAGGTCGTGTGGTATCTCTTTTAATTGGATTTCAACTTCGGGAAGGTTGATACGTACACCCTATATGTTTGAGAAGGAGACATGATAGTGGGGGTGTATGTTGGAAGTTGCAGTTCTGGGGGTGATCGTCTAGTTTTTTCTGGCGATTTTTCATGAGGGAATTTGGCATTTGTAGAACAGATCGACACACATTGTTAATGCAAGGAAAATAAAGAGAGTAAGAGATAAAAATAAACGAAGGAATAGTTTTGTAGCACGTAATAATGTAACACCATGAGGATTACCCAACAAAGATGGCATCGAGTAGCTCCACTAAAACCACTGTATGGTCCAGAATCCATTCACCAAATGGCAGTAAAGCAGCCCCGGTACTTTGCACCTGCTGATAGGACAGCACCCTTAGTGGTTAATACAAGGTTCGGATCGCTGACAATCAAACAGATCACGCCAGCTCAGTTAAAACCTTTACCTCCAGCAATCTTATTTGTGACAAGGTTACAAGGATCGACATAGAAACAGAAAATTCCCGACATCTCACGTTATAACAATATTCTGGCCTACATTACGGCTTTTTCTTCTCCATTTGTTAGAAACATAACTTGTTCTAAATGAGGCCTGGGAGATGAATTAGGAGAAGCAAGAATTACGCGAGTGTCTACTGTCGATGACTCTAATATTTCAAACATTTGTTTTAAGGTGCCTTGTCTTCTTCAGACCCTCTGGCTAAACTCACTGCTACTTTTTTGCCTAGCTCGTGTGAAGCTTTGGTGTATTGGTTTTTAACAATTCTCTGTATTCATTGTGCATGTTGGAAAAACTTCATAATGCAGTAACTGCTTTCCAAGAACGTTAGGCTTTTGGAACTCTCATCTTTATGTATATTTCCCGGGTACACATCTTTTAGTCTATGGTGATTTATTTTGGGGCGATACTTTTAATTCGTTTATGTTAACTCCTTAGATGAAGTAGCTTGAGGACATTTTCTGAAAAAATTCACATGAAATAGTAAATGTTAAAAAAAATTAGTTTGTCAATAAACTTTGATTCTGCCACTTGAATAAAATCTCATGGATTCCAAATTTTAGACGGGTGAGTTTCTAAAGGTAAGCGTAAATTTTCATTTACCATTTTCATCGGAAAATTTTAAAACATGTAAAAATATCCCCACTTGTCTCCTGCTGTGTATGTTGCATATTTGCCAAGATAATATATAATTTCAGAGTTTATCAACGGTCATCATCGATGGGTTACGATCGAATGAAACGATAGACTCGTGTAATGTAGGGCATCAACTCTGACTGGCGTGTATTGCTTGTTATTAAGAAACACTTTAGCTGAAATCAGTGTTTCATTATAAGTAAAGCAAATATTGATTTTTGTAGTTTTCCTTATTTGATTCTTTCAAACGTTTCACAAGTCTCAGACATATTTCGATTACAACCCCCCATAATCTGTTTTCTAATGCATAGGGAAAACACAATTCGAAATATTTTTAATGGTCTTCGTTTTCTTTGCTAATACTTATTTTTTGTCGACACTACACAAAATTGTTTAAATTGTTTAACTATAATAAAAGTATATATACTTCATAAATCAACGTAATTAATTTGTTATTTTTTTATTTATAATATTTTTTCTCATCTATATTAGATTCGGCTATATGTTCAATCCGCTAGAAAATACTTTTCCTGCCTTGATAGCGTCTGTGAGAAATTAATCTCAGAAACTCAATACTCCCTGGTTGAGGACAGAAAATTCCACATTTACAAAAAACATACATTTAAACTCCAATTTTATTCAGTTATAACGTCAAAGAAAGGTTATTGCTCCGGACACAGTCCTTTCAAAACGGTGGGCCAGTTTCGCGTCCCTAATTGGGAGCCAGTAGTTAACTCCTTTTTTTTTGAGTGGTTGCTTGGTTTTCTTTCGAAAAGGTCCATGGTAATTCATGTAATTAGGCATGACTCGAGTTTCATTGGACCCTAATTGGAATAAGAAAAGTTCAAACATGTAGGTGATATAAATAGGACAAAAAATGTTCAAGTGATGCCATTCTCTAATTGGAATATCTTCGGCCCAATATAAAGCTGTATCTGCTTGTAGAGATTTCAAGTCATTTTCCACCAAGCATTTAGGTGATTTAAACATGAAAAAATTGTTGCGGCTCCATTCTCGATATGGCATTATTCTCGGAGCCGACTTTTGGTGAGTCTTGCCGAAGGTTTTCGTAGACTAAAAAACAAATTGATGTTTACAAAAAAGGCGCCAAGCAATTATTTTAGCCAATACAAATTAACCAACCACAGGCTACTTACAAGAAATGTGCGTAGGCTGATTTAAACATTAAAATGGCATTGAAATGTAATTTGTCAAAAGTTCAAAATAGATTTCGTAGCCTTGTAGGAAATGCCTGTTTTCTCTTCCCTGCAACCTCTTTCTCACAGAAGATATGTTGCGAATCTCTACTTTCTCGTTCTTTTCATGTCAAATGCGAATATGAGCTCTAACCTATGCCCCCCTCGCCACACTTTCACGAGAAACACTTGTCTAGCTGAAAACACTATCAATAATTTCCCCCACTCTTTGTCTGTGCCTAAACCTAAACGTAGATTCCATGAACAAGCCCCACTGTGGCATTCTCTGCCGTTTGCCTGCTTTCCAAGTGACTACAATATGGTTGTTTTCAAGTCAAACGCAAACAAGTTCTTGATGAGCCTTTCAACTTTAGTTAACAAATTAATCGAATTCTCATTAATAACGATTACGACATTATCAAATTTATTCCGTACACACTTAAATCCATCTCATCGAATGACCTCTTGGCCTTGATCGATGTTAATTCGCATGTAAAAATATCTGAATATTATTGTGTATACGTACACATACACATGCATATATATATATATATGCACACATATATATACGCACATATATATGCACACATATGTATACGCACATACATATATATATATAAATATATAGATGTATGTACTTCATTTACTCACATAAAATTAATATACGAAAGTATAAATTTATGCGTAAACTTTAAGTATTTACTACAAAAGAAGTCAATAGGTAGGTACAGCTAGTTAGTAAGTTAGAAAATAAATACAAGCCTAAAGAGTCTTAGAGTGGACGAAACGCGGAATATTCAGTATAGC
>NC_136506.1:8626666-8736666 GCF_053919585.1 Euprymna scolopes | reverse complement strand
ACAGGGTGCGAAGTTTAGATGACAGTTCAGGACCTATCATATAAGCGACTCTCTTTTGAACTTTGTCTAGAAGCGAGAAACTAGTGGCAGATGCATCAGCCTAAATATGACAACAATACTCCATACATGGATGAATGGTGGCCTTATAGACGTATAGGATACTTTCAAGCGTTAGTATCTTTCTAGCACGGTAGAGAGAGCCTAGCTTCTTCGCAGCGGTCCTGGCGATACTCTCAATGTAATTTTTCCACCTCATGTTTCCTGAGAGCGTTAGGCCGAGGAGTTTAAAGGATTTACTTTCAGATAAAGAGCCATTGGGCATTGCTATTGATGGCAGTTTCTTGTAATTATTGAAGCAAACCATTTTAGTCTTGGCAGCATTGAATGTGACCATATATTTATGTCCCTATTCCACTACAGATCGGAGGTCATCCTCTAGGTTTTCTGCCATGTCTTTAGATATGTGTTCATTTGTTTTCCTGTAACGTCTGTTATAGAGGGTGATGTCGTCAGTGTATATACCTATCTCACAGACAATTTTGTCAGTGAGGTAGTTTATGAATATTAGGACCACCATAGGTCCTAGGATAGACCCCTGAGACACTCCCGCATTTATATCATATTGTTTAAATATACGACCGTCGAGGGCAACCTGGATTTTTCTCTTATCTAAGAAGGATTTAATTATGTCATGTATTCTTCCAGTGATACCATATGATCTGCTTTCTTGAGAAGACCTTCATGCCATACCCTGTCAAAAGCCTTAGATATATCAAGAGCTACCGCTCTACTCTCCCTCGCCTTGTTCCAGTGACTGGTATATACGTTCTGAGATTACAGTTAGGATGACTACTGTTGAACGGACTTGCCTAAATCCATATTTTTGGTCAGTCAGAAGTTTAACATATGTAAGGTGATGGACTAGAGCTTGGTTAATTATGGTCTTAAATATTTTGGCGAAAAGTGGGATGAGGCCAATGGCGCGTTAATTTACTGGGTCATTTCTTTCACCAGAATTCTTGAAAACTGGTACTACAGAAGCAGTTTTCCAGCAGGCAGAAAAGCAAGATTCGTTAAGCCATTTGTTGTAAAGTTGGGAAAGAACTAGAGCTACTTAGGCGCAGCACTTTTTAATAGCGCAGCTGGGATGAGATCAGGTCCACATGCTTTTGCAGTGTCAAGATTTCTTATGATAGTATGCACCTGAGAATGGGTGATTTTCATATCGACTAGTGTGGCGTCTGTCCGCAAATGAAAGTCAGGAAGGGGGTGGTTGGCAGGGTCCAGTGTGGATTCTGAGGAAAACCGACTGGCAAGCATCTTAGCCTCCTCAGTTGCAGAGCAAACAACCTCGTGATTGTTGGTTAGCGGGGGAATTGTTGATTGTCCATTATTTACTACACTGTTGTAGATTTTCCAGAAGTCACGATTTCCTAATTTTTGTGCTTCGATGCGTTTTTTAGTGGTCTCAGTAAATTTTCTCTTAACTGTCTTCTAGATTCTATATACTTCTGTTTGTTTGACCTGGACTTATGTCGGTTAAATATGCGGTATGCCTGCTGCCTTTGAGCAATGGCAGTTGCGCAAGTAGAAGTAAACCATTGGGGAGAGTGGGGCTTGCTATAAAATTTCCGTGTGGGAACTTATGCTTCAATTACTGTTTTGAACCATTCAGTGGTCTCATTTGCGCACTGTTCTGCAGCAAGTGAAAAAAATATTTTGCCATTGGGCGTCCCTGATACTATCCCTGATGGCTTCCCAGTCAGCCTTTTAATAATAGCCTGTTGATTTGAGCAGCGCCTCTTCAGTTTTGGCTCTAAAGTTTAGGGCTATTTCAACTATTACCGCTGCATGATCACCGTTCCCAAGTGGGTTGTGGGCATTAGTTACTGCCCTAGTCAGGAAACAAAATCGACCACTGAAGGTATGTCGACTCCCTGTGATTCGACCCCTACGCCTAGCTAATAGGCAAAGAAGGAGTATGGAAGCCAGGCGATTCACAGTGCCTATCTACTCCTTAAGCAGTTTAGGTTTGCAGACCGGTAATTTGTTTGAGTCACCAGCTCCAGTGAGATTGACATCTAAAACTGGAGAGGCCTTCCTCCCCTTAGGTTTAGCTTCAGAGTTTTCCTTATCCTAGAGGATTGCCTAGGAAGATCTACGGTCCATCAGCACCGAGAGGGTTTTCCCCCGCCTGGGTCTTAATCCAGATATTTCCCGCGTTGGTTGTTAATGTTAACGGGTTAGTTTATATCAACTGACAACTTATACTCCTCAAAATGATTACAGGGCATTGCTATATCATTGTTTGTAACCGGAGGAGGGACTGAGTAAGAGTTGATGCAGTGGAAACAGCTATATTTTCAAACAGGTCTGTTGGAAGGAGTTAACATTGTTTTTTTTTTCATTTAGGTAAAAAAAAAGAAAAAAAAATCATTTTGTTATTTTTATGTTGACTTAGGAATAGAATAATGCGTTCCAGAATTGCATGATATTACGAATTAACTAGAAAAAATTCTACAAGCTCTGGATATTTTAGATTGTAGGAGGGTTAAGTTGTATATTCAATCGATACAAGTAATGTCATTTTTATATGAAGTGCATTACAGTACACGTATAATTGGGAGTAAATTATATGCTGTGCCGTATACAGTATGTATAGTACAATAAATAGATGTGTGGGCATATTTCCAGTAGATGCGAATATATGGAGATTGTATCTATTAAGTAGGTTACCATTTCTAATGAAGATATCTTCAGCCTTCGTTTAAAAATCAGGAAGTTGTATTTTGCATTATAGAGTATCGGTTCAGTTTTTGTATTTAACATTGCTTAGCTAAGGACGGGACAGCTATTGCTATGTAATATAGATAGTTGTAAATCTAAGTACAGACTGTTGTTAGTGAGTAACCACCTGGATAAGAATAGACTAATGCATGCCTAAGGGGTAGAAATGTGCAGATGTTTTGTGATCATGACTTCCAATCGGTCAGCATGAGAAGTTTAAGGACTGAAAGCTAAATACTACCATCTTTAGCGGGTGTATTGTATGAGTGTAAGAGTTCATGTTTCCCTCAATGAATTGTAACCCTCCAATACCTGCAACATTCATGCTGACCCAGATCATGGCATTCTCACCGTCATACTTGACAGTTTTTTTTTTGTACTCCTTCCCTGGTCCCTCCTACACATGCTTTCGGCCAGCAGAACCAAATAAACAAAATTCCGTCTCATCAGACAACAGGCCATAGTTCCAGTAACACATTGGCTTTGTTGACATGTCCTCATTAAACTGTTGGCGGGCTTTCTTGTATATTGCCTTCAGAAAAGGCTTTCTCCTGGGGTGACAGCTATGCACACTAATTGGTTTATTTAAATACATCTAAAACAAAGGTCGTCACTTTTCATTATGATCATTCCAATTGGACTGAATGGTTCTTGTCTTGAGGAATACACCATGTCTTAACAGGCTCATGAGACTAGCCTTCACTTCTCGAACACATACGTTGAATATGTTGCAAGGAAAGCTGGAAAACAGTTGCATCATTCTATCGTTTCACAAGGTATCTTACTACCGCTGAAAGTATCTATCTCTATTAAAGCCATAGACGCTATAAAATGGAATACTTTTGCCGAATCTTGTCAAGAGCCGCTCGGTGCGTCATATCTTTCCTTGAAAAGGATTATAACGAGCTTAAAAACCTACTAGGTGATGCAGTTTTCTCTTCCCTGCAACTCCCTTTACACAGTGGAAACGGTGCGAGTTTGTCTTTGATTTAGCGTTATTTTTATGATAAGTGTAACTCTGAGCTCCAATAATGTGTCCCCCATTGCAAAACTTTCATAAAATAAACAGACTACAACAATTATAAACGTGTTTCCCCACTCTCATATCCGTGCCGAAATCGAAACGCCGATTCCATGAACAAAGTTTCTTTCCCAGAACTGGTCGCATGCCGAACATTGTTTCATTGGCATTCTTCCTGGCCGATTACAATATGGAAGCTTCAAGTCCAAAGTAAACAAGCACCTGTCTAGTCGTCTTCATGAATAACCCAAATTCTATCCTATCTACCCCATCTACCACTACTAAACTTAAAGTTCATCAACCTCTATCCTCGATTGGCCTTTGATAATTGGTAAGTGGTCACTCACTTGAAAAAATCATAAACATTAACATATTTATAAGGTCTATAACACATACATTACTTTTATCTTAATGCAAATAGGCTATTTTCCTGTACACTGTATAGGATCAAGTTCAATTTCTAACAAGTACTGTTTTTACGAGACTTTTAGATAGGTTAGTTTATATAAGCACACATAATATCGCGTAAGTTTTATACCTCTTGTGTCACAATAGTACAGGTGTTAGCGGAGAATCAATAGTATTTATGTAAAAATAGATGTAACAACATTGCAGAATACCTGATATAAATAACAGGAATAATAAAACTAAGACTAACACCACGAAGTACATGAGATAAAATAGCACATTTATTTAAACTCCAGGTGATCACAACTGCCAAAAAATGTTCGAAAAAAAAAAAGAAAATGACAAAAAACTAAAGCAGGCATCTTTTCTATTTCCAACACGACTGATCAAATTTTAAATTCACGTTCTCTCGTTTCCGGTTAAGTTTTGAGGTTGCCTTTTTATTACTGAATTTGAATACTTCTTTCACTCTAGACGAAGAGACGAAAAAAATTGGGTTCATCAACAAATTAGCGGTAACCGATGTTCATATACAAAGAAAATATAAGGAAATACATTTTTTACCTGAAGTTATTTTCACTACACATGAAAGCAGAGTCTTAATACAAGTATTAAAGTTTTTTTTTCCTCAAAGGTTTCACATAAAATTTTTACAAAAAAATACGAAACTGTTTAAGATTTTAGATTTGAAGTTTTCATTTGCTGTGAGCATCAAAGCATTCGTATTTTTTGTGAGATCTAATGAAAGGGTGTGACTGTTTATATATATATATATATATATATATATATATATATATATGTGTGTGTGTGTGTGTGTATGTGCGTGCACATATATGTGTGCGTGTATATATATGCATATATATATGTGTGTGTATATATATGTCATATCTGGATAATAAATAATAATACATAATTTATATATGTAAATACAAGAATATATAAAATAAAAATTATGCACGCACTTATGCAGATTTAATATAGAGCATGCTTACAAGAAGAGTTTTAGTTGAGTTACTCGTACCAAATGTATTTTTGAATACTGAAAAGGAAACACTTGATAAGTGGATAGTCCTTAATCCACGGAGTTTCGAAAGCATACTTTCCTTCTCATCAGAGGGTCGAATTAGTAAAATGCGGGGTCCGATTTTGCATTTTATTTTATTTTATGATCATATATATATATATATATATATATATATATATATATATATATATATATGTGTGTGTGTGTGTGTGTGTGTGTATATGTGCATATGTGTTTGCCCGTTAGCGTGTGTATTTGTTTACTATTACTATTATTATGCGTTTTATAAATTTGATCGCAGTGCGTATGTAAGCTCGACCTTGCATAACATGCTATAAAATAACTTGCCAAAAAAATCTACAGTGCAATAATGTAAAAGGTGAAATTCATGTTTCATCTTTGATAAAAAAATATAGTTTCTTTTTCTAACCCAGAAGCCAGGGAGTAGAAAGATGAAACTTGTAACTTACAACATGAAAGGAAAAAAGTAACAGTGTTTTGTTAGCTTTCTCATAGTAAATATACGCTTCTGAAAGAAATGTTTAAAACTAAACCGAATATGATATCTGAAATAATTAAACATATGCAACACTGTGTTAATAGATTTATGTCAAGGCGTATATGTGAGCAAAAAAGAAATATTTTGATATTTCAATATTTTCATAACATTTTGTTAACTTTCTTATAAATCCTCTTATATTGTCATCGTTTCTACCGATGTAAGAGTGTAACATAGTGTTTTTGAGCGAGCGAGAAAATATCCGCAGCAGCGATGGATACTAGGCTTACCGACAGATTAGCAGCAGGAATTGGCCGAAAAAAGCGCATATGACCGCCTATTCACAGGATGAAAAAAAAAAGAAAAAGAAAATATCGAAAAATGCACCACCTGGTCTGCAGACACAAAGTGCGCGTCGCAGAAATATACGTGTAAAATCGAGGATGAGAACAGGCCCGTTGTGGCCAGCATACGGTTGGAAGAAAGAAGTAGTTGGACATGTGGCAGCGAGAGAATTTGTAAGTTGTCTTGAAACGGGAGATAACGGTAATAAAATATTTGGTTAGGAAAGAAAAACTGTCAATCCGGAGTTTTCTTTCTTTCTTTCCAATTTTAATGTTATGAATTACTAAAATAGACATTACAACAGTCAACTGTTCATGGTGTGTTCTTGCTATTCATATAACCGCTCCTGGCCACTAAGAAGTGTTAATTTAGGCAGTGGGTAAGAGCAAGCTATGCTCGTTGATGAAATAAATTGTTCAGTGAAAAAATCCATACATTTTTCTCGATTTGATATATTCACAAACTGTTTTCTATATATGTATTTATGTATGCGTATATATAGTTGTTTAAAAAATCGCACTCCAAAATCATGTAAGGTTTTGGTGTACATACATAAAACCTGATATATGAGATATTCGCATACATGTGAAACTTTATATTTGTGTTTTAACTGGAGAAAATCGGCGCAAAAGAATGAACATTAAATGAATTTTGCCAGGTGAAAGTCGAACGACGCCATTACAAATATGCCTGCGTAACCTAATAGTTATGGATTTTTAGCATTGCAGCGAATATGTCTTACTAGCCGAGGCATTAACCTAAAGGAAAAAGTAAATCCTGAGCTAAGCGTTTTGCTTTCGATTCTAGATGGTGGCGCATTTTTAAATACTTTTTAAATTATTACTGTACACTAAATCGAACATCATCTATATAATATCTTAATTGAAGGAATTTCGCCCTGGACAAAATATACTACTTTCTGTCTTGAATATTAGCCACTATTTTATGTAACTTTAGAACAACATTTTAGATACGTAAAGTCGTTGTAATAAAATCGTGCATTTCATACAAGAAGCAACATCATCACAACCCTACCTTTTTACACTAACTAGTTCCTATTTTCCCTTTAAATTTTAAGTCCTAACACAACCGCAGTTATCACCGAAAGGAATATTCGCATTACAACGGTGTTGTCTTGGCGCCCTTCGTAACTGGATCATTTCATCAGAGAACTTCAATTATCTTTCCATTTATCGATCCAAAATTATTAATCCCCCCTATCAGAAATTCCGGCAAGTATTATTTGCTCAGATCTTAAAAATACATTATTCCGGAGTACACAGCTTGTTACAATAACGAACGCGTCAAATATTTACAAATATGGCGGCTCTCTCTACAGGAAGCAATTATTTTTTTATAAATATTAAACCAAATACAAAAATATTAACCGCTTATAATCATAAACTTAATTACTGATACCATCACAGTTTTCTACACACATTTTAACAAAGCAACTACTCCCTTACAAAAAGCAATTCCTGAAATACAAAACATACCATTTACGGATAGCATTACTTTTTTGGTTTCGATTTCAAATTTAATTTACGCCAAGGCCGATGTTTTTTTTTTGTCTTTTTCATTTACCTTATTTTATTTTTTTTATTCTTTATTTATATGTTTTCTATATTTATTCATGAATTATCATCGCGCAAATACTCCTCCCCCAAAAAGAGATAAACACAGTTAACATTGAAACATAACTTTATATTTACGCGCACAATTGAACGATCTGAGATTGAAAACAAGCACCTAAACAGAGTGAATAAAATACAATAACTATGAAGGCGGTTTGACACAATCTTTAAAATGTGCAGTTCACCATTATAATTTAGCTATGAAAACCATTCGCGCATATGCATTCATGAAACAGTTAGCAAACAGATAAAAATACAATCTGCACATCCCAATCTTTCAAGTGTGACTATTTAGTTTCCATTTTTCCGGATGAAAACAGATTAAACAAATGTTCATATAGGTGACTATCCTCCATATACTAAATTCCATCCTGTAGATAGCTAGTCCGTTCGGTTGAGACGTGTCCTCACACACAAATGCTCACTTTGATAGAGTTATAGATAACATACAATATGAAGTTGTCTGCATTTACCCGGAGTTTAACAAATAAAAGTCCTATCTAATAATTACCCTGCAGTGTCAACATCTAGTCGTTTAAGGTTGCATTCTTAGAAGTGGAAACTGTTATACTATAATTAATAATGCTTAAGATTTTTCCTGCTCCTGATTCTCGGAACGGAAATTAAATTACTCGCGGTTGTAAAATAAATGTATCTAGTTTAAATTATTCACTTATTTCTTAGTTGAAAATAGAGACTTTTGATTTTGAATAGTGTTTTTCCTTAATTTTTCGTCCATAATAGAACAGCTAGACGAACGGTTACATCATGCCGATATTAATTATATATTATGAATTAAATATATCAAGGCAGAGATAAAAAATATTAATTAAAAGGGAGGAAACCGATCAATGCTTTTATTATATAAATAGAATCTTTTTTCAACACATAATTAACTCAGAATTAAACGTTTGCAAATCGATAATTCTTTCATCCTGAAAGTTTCTATGAACGAACTGTCAGCGCCTAAAGCGGTTCTGTGTGTTTTCATTTGATATCAATTGTTTTCCTTTTTCCTCCGTTGTGATTCACACAATTTAAACGTCAGATAGGACACATATTTGATTCATTATGCGTGTCGGGGGGGGAGACGCATTCAAAGCTAGGAAAGGGGCAGTCGTTGGGGAATTTTCAACGGGGCCATTTTTTAAGCTAACGTTTACCGAAATAACTAATTTCACTGGTCGGTACTTAATGTACCTGGCAATGCTCTTGGCTAAATTTGTATGAGGAATGCTTCCGATAAATGTCGGATTGAGAAACAGTCATCTTCTATAATATAAAGCTCATCTGTCTGTTTTAATGTATGTATATATGCCTTAAACTTTCGAAAGAGGCGACGGATTTAATACAATATTGGTATCGTTTTAAGGCGCGACCCTTCGCACGACAAATATCGAAGATTTGGCTGAAAACATTAACTCATTTAACCTCAACTGAGTACTGTTCTATAAGGAGGGGTCGCTTTTTCGAAGATATTTTGGAAAGTCTTTTAGATTGATGTAAACCTTCGCCACTTCCGATTTAGCGATGGACGCAACGGCAAAACCGTCGGATTTTTGTTTTATCACGTGCTTTTCCTCCTTCACAGTACGGGTTCGAGCTTGCCTGCCTACTTCCACTTATTTATTTACTTGCTCAACACACACTTCAAAACACCCAGGCAACGCCGGGCAACACGGCTAGTATTAAAAAATGTCCGATGTTTACCAAAGTTAACACGTTTACACAGCCGAAAACCATGAGTAAATTTGATAAGTGTTCTCAACGGACTAGCAAAACATCACAACGTAAATATGACGGTAAGTTTTTTTTTGTGTGTGTGTTAACTTTACACAATATTAGTTTCGATACATTTTAATAAAAGATTGGGCACTGTCGGATATTTTTTTATATTCATCCATTAAATCTGTGGGATTATTAAAAGACACTTTTTTCTTAAAATCTAAATCGTAATTGACCTGTCGACCGATCTGTCCGCACACAGGAGATTCGTGAACGTAACTAAAAATGAAAAAAGAATGAACAATGCTGGTCAGAAATTACTGTCAGATTAGTGATAAGGTTAAGTGGAATATAACACAACGAGATTAGACTGGGAATCAACAATAAAGAATAAGAACGCAGACGCACTTTGCAAAAATGCTTTGCACGAATGAAAGACCAAGTGTGAGGAGACAATTTTCCACAAAAATTATCTTAGCATCTTCGATAGTAAAATCTGAAGAGAATCATCTAAAAAAACTTATGTAAGCAAGGAGACGAACAATGACTTATTTGATTAATAAATTATTTGAATGACGTCACAGGCTGTTATGAATTTAAAATCTCGTTTAGTTTTGTTTTATTGTCTAGGTGTTCGTTTCCATTCTAATTATTGTAATTTAAACATTCAGTTTATTTATAATGTCCTTACTGGAGTAGAGAATATCGTAGTATGAAGCATTCTGGTCAGTTATAATAGCATGTACAAACTACATCGATTATTTGATACGTTTGAAAAGTCTATATTATCAATATACAGCAAGCAATCGAACTAAATTATACTGCGATGTCTTGATAAATATGTAAATCAAAACCATGATTAGGGCACTCGATGGAGGTCATACTCCATAGTTTTTTCTCATTGATATTTAAATACTTTATGATTCTAAATAACTTACGTTGTATTACCAAAACAGTAATTGTGAAATGTCAATTTTATTAATAATGTAGGTCAAAGTAATATTCTGTTCTGATGATGCATGTAGCAAATTATTGGCATCGATCTGTTTCAGAAACAATGGAGTTTCGTGCCTCTAATTATTCCATTGCAATTCTATCCTGAAATGTGCTACAGCTGTGAAGAATTATTTCAGTTTTACAAATCAATTAATTTATTCCTTTATTTACGAATCTGTGACCAAATGGTAAAAATGATACTAGGCAGCGAGGGGTGATGTCACAATTCTTACCATCACTCTGTCACAGAAGAAAATATAATTCTGCATCCAATATAAGTATCTCAGCTGGCTGGGGCTGTGCAATATCAGAAACAGATCCTAGCGCAAATCTAATAAAACCCATTGAAAAAGTGCAACAAGCTATATAAAATACTGTTCGAAGATGTGTATATATATATATATATATATATATGTATATATATGCATATATATGCATATGTATGTATATATATGCATATGCATGTATATATATGCCTAGTAGATATATATGCATGTGTGTATATATATGCATATGTGTGTATATATATATGCATATGTATGTATATATATGCATATGTTTATATATATGATTATGTTTATATATATGATTATGTTTACATATATACATATATATATGTATATATATAACTACTTCATTTACTCACACAAATTTAATATACGAAAGTATAGATTTATGTGTAAAGTTTAAGTATTTACTTCAAAAGTGCTCAATACGTAGGTAGAGCTAGTTAGTAATTTATAAAATATATATGGCGATTAAGCTACACTGAATATTCTGCGTTTCATCCACTGTAGGATTCGTCAGGCTTATGCGCGAATTTCGTTGTTGCTTCTTGTTTTTATATATATTGAGGATTTCTAGTTTGCCAATCCGCTTTCTAGTATCCACCGCGCCCCCTCCTATCAGCCAATGGGCATGCATTTTATCGAACAAAGGATCTGTTTTAGAACTAGGTTAGTGGTTTAAGATAGATCGTTTCCCTCCTTTATATATATATATATATATATATATATATATATATATATATGAATATACATATGTGTACACACACAGATGCACACATATATACATATATATATATATATATGATCGTTTATGTATAGTCATGTTTATTTAATTTATTTATTTGTTTGTTTTCTATTGTTATCGTTAGTTTTAAAGCTATTTTGTATCGCTATCCATTACAAAAAACTAGACACAAACGAATGCGACTACATAGATATAATAAATACTGAAAGTGAACAAATTACTGATGAACTAAAAATTAGCGGTAAAGTTGGCAAATTGAAACCTAGAGAGTCATACATTCTGCTTAAAGACCACAAATGGGACTTTAATAATAATCCCAGCACCCGTCTGATAAACCCAACTAAACCAGAAATAGGTAGAATTAGCAAAACTATACTTTCTAGAGTAAACAAACAAATCAAACAGGACCTATAACTAAACCAGTGGGCAAATACTACCGGAGCAATCACCTGGTTTAAAAATATAGAAAACAAAGATAAATGTACGTTTATACAGTTTGACATCATAGACTTTTATCCCTCGATATCCGAAGAACTTTATAACATTGCCCGAGAATTTACCGACGCATACACTGATATATCCTCAGAAGAAATCAACATCATTAAAAAATGTAGAAAATCAGTTCTAATAAATAACAATAACCAATGGATAAAAACTAAAACGAAAAATTCGTTCGATTTGGCGATGGGTGCCAGAGACTCTGCAGAGGCATCAGATCTTGTGGGATTATTCATTCTATATACCCTCACAAGCATATTCGATACTACGGATATCGGCCTATATAGAGATGACGGACTAGCTATAATAAAAAAAAAACTCCAACAAAGTCAAGGGAGAAAACTTTAAGAATATCATACACAAAGAAATGAAAAAATTAGGCCTAAAAGCGGACGAATCAGCTAACATAAAAATAACAAACTTCCTGGACGTCACGTTAAACTTAGATAAAAACACATATGAACCATACTTAAAAGATAACGCTACTCCAATTTACGTAAACCCTAAGTCCAACCACCCACCATCAATTATAAAACACATTCCTAACTCGATCGTAAGTAGACTTAGTAATAACTCAAGCGATGAAAATGCATTTAACAGGTCAACCAGTATCTACGAAACAGCCCTAACAAATAGTGGATACAAAAATATCGATATCAAATATAAGCAACAAAACACCAACAGCTATAACAAAATTAAAAATAGAAGAAATAGAACTATAATTTGGTATACGGCCCCATACAATCAAATGTTAAAACCAAAACTTGGCAAGAAATTTCTAGATCTTATTCAAAAACAATTTCCCGCAACCAACCCCTTGCACAAAATCTTCAATAAAAATACATTGAAGTTACCTTACAGTTGTTGCGAAAATTAAGAGATGATAATTAAAGCACATAATAACAAAATACTAAATGAAAACAATGTAAACAACAACAAAATAAACAATAAAAAAGTAGACACCATGGCAGAAATAAAACCAACTCTAGCAGAAATAATATTAATAATAATAATAATAATAATAATAATAATAATAATAATAATAATAATAATAACAATAATAATAATAATAATAACAAACCAACCTCGGACAAGAACAACCATACCATAAATAATAATACTAATAACGAACAAGATAAATGCAATTGTAGACACTGCTCAATTTGCCCAGTCCAAAATAAATGTCTAACAAAAAGTGTAGTTTATCAAGCAACAATATTTGCGAAAGAAAACCCGAATAACAAGAAATATTACGTAGGCATGACTTCCTTAGATTTTAAAACCCGATACTATGACCACAAAAGTACCTTCAAAAAAAAAAAAAAAAAACACCGTATAAAAACAACACTAGCGAATAAATACTGGGAACTCAAAGAAAGCGGGCATTCGCCGGTAGTCGAATGGAAAATAATGAGACAAGCTGCCACGTGCAGACATTTAGACGACCCATGTAAATTATGCCTCCATGAAAAATTCGCTATCTTGTACTTTAAAGAACCTCAAAATCTATTAAACTGTAGACAGGAAATAGCAAACAACTGTGTTCACAAAATAAAACTTACTCTACGATAGCGATACAAAATAACTTTAAAACTAACAATAACAATAGAAACCCAACAAATAAATAAATTAAATAAACATGAATATACATAAACGATCACGCATATATGTATATATATATATATGTATATATGTGTGCATGTGTGTGTACACATAGGTATATTCATATATGTATTAAAAAAGGAGGGAAAAGATCTACCTTAAACCACTAACCTAGTTCTAAAACAGATCCTTTGTTCGATAAAATGCATGCCCATTGGCTGATAGGAGGGGGCGCGGTGGATACTAGAAAGCTGATTGGCTAATTAGAAATCCTCAACATATGTAAAAACAAGAAGCAACCACAAAATTCGCGCATAAGCCTGACGAATCCTACAGTGGATGAAACGCAGAATATTCAGTGTAGCTTAATCGCCATATATATTTTATAAATTACTATATATATATATATATATATATATATATACATATATATATATATATATATATATATATATATAGTTTAATTTAAAAGGAACATAAAAAGTTCAATTCCGCAAAGGAGACTTATCCAGATAATGTCAACCTCAACAATAATTATTGAAGCTTATACAGTAGGACAACAAGAATATGAAATGAAGACACAAAACTATATATTGGTAAGTATAGAACGGATATATTTAATAATGAAATAGAGGCAAATTTTGGGGATAGAAGGGACTCTTTATGTCAGCGCATTTGGAAGCCTAATTTTTCTAATTAGAAGAGTAGAGAAGCTGTTAGGTAGGATGGGGAAGATGCGGCATCTAGCGTAAGGTGCATTAGGGCCGAAAGAGATTAAGAGGAACTATAGAATGTTGGAGGAAGGTTTATTAAATTCTAAATAAATAAGGATAAGCTTATATTATATAGTATGATGTATAAGATTATGTATGGCCTTTAACATAATGTTGAGATTCAGGGGTATATGTATTATGGCTTAATAGGAGGTGTATTGTTTCTGTGTGGTAATTTATTTTAATCCCTTCTCAAATAACAAGTACAACCAGGGAAAACTGCCGTCCTTAGCCTAAACAAGGCCATGTCCTCACCTTGACAAAGGTAAACGCATGTCAGATTGCTTTTTCTTCTTTTTTTGGGGGGGGGCTAGTCTATATTCTGCTTGACAAAATTTACGTTAGATTTGGAGGTCAGGGAGAGAATAATTACGTTATATCATCACATAACATAATAATGCGTGTATATTTAATATATAAAGTTCGATATTGCCATTAATATAAGTTATAAGTTATAACTTAGAGATCCACAAAGGGTGCAAGATGTTCATGGATAAACCTACACATTATTAATTATAGCGAGGTAGCTTTATGCGTAGTTTGCGTTTTTGAAAACTAGTCCAATTTTCACGTTATTTCCTTTCTACGTTTGTGTTTTTTTAGTTATTCCCATGTATTTTGTATTCACGACTATTTATTCTATGATATAGTCTGCATATCTCATGCATTTCTATTTCTAGTAAGAATACCAAATTGTGATTATATATATATATATATATATATATATATATATATATATATAATGTGTAAAAGCCAGTTAGCTAACGAGATGCACACGGTAGTTCAAACCAATACTATTTTCTAAAAGATAAGTAAATTAAATGCGAGAATTCCCTGCCACATAGAGCGAGCTGAAATCTTGCCAAACCGCTACGTTGTACTATTCATTTCTTGTTAGTGCATAACTATCCATTTCTTGTCAGTGCATAAATCTCAAAAAGAACTTTACGTTTTGTCAAGCCTTGACGTCATTTTGCGAGACTCACATTATGTCGTATTTTTAGTCCACTGTTCTTTAAACTTTGATCATCTTTTAATATTTTCTTCCCTTTGACCGCTTAAAATTAATGATTAGTATTCAATCACATAAGAATTTTGACTAACTTGAAATTACTTAGTTTTTTTCTTCTTGTTACTATAAAAAGTTGCGATTCCGTGTATATCCTTCTCCTAGTGCCAGTAAATAAAAGAAGACGTGTCTCTTCGTGCCTGTGTATTGAACAAAACCGTGCTAAATCCTTTTTTTATGTCGAGTGACTTCTACGGTCCGAATCCTATTTAAAACAAAGTATGTTTTATTTGATTCTTAACTTTCATAATTAAGCATCAGAACTAACATCTCGTAGGTTGTTAGCAGTCCTGCGTTCAAATGAGTTCTTATGGGCACGAATGTTCGCGACACAATTGTCCAATAAATTTATAATAACTAGAAAGGAGAATAGATCGTGCTATCTGACGTTACTATTCTCAATAATAGGAGAAAAGAAAATGACGTTAGTTATTTAAAACTTTAGTACATTTTAACTTTGCTTTCAGATTTTAATTTAAGTTTGAAGAATGAATGTTATTGCAATATGGATAGTTAAACCGGTTCTAATTTGAGGGTCTCTAATTTTTACGGAGATCAAATAAAACGATAATGGATGATTTACATGCCATGTTTAAATGGGACGATTTGACTAACCCCTTATAGCTTACGCCAGCACGAACATTAAGGAACGACGTTATTTCCAGAGATATGTTCTTGCATTTGGCTGGTGAGATTTTAAGCAACAAAGAGGTATTAGAAGTTGTATTACCAGTGGGTAAGTATAAGAGTTAACACAATATAGTGGTCTTATCTTTTGAATTAATTATTCATCAAAAACTAAATATCGGCCCCCGAGTGACTGTTACTGCTGACTAAAAATCACATGATTCCGAGCAGCAACGAGTGTATAGCGTTTATACACTTACTCTTTTTAGTATTTACTTTAATTAGTTTTAAGAGATCAGGGGGGTCCGTGCTTGGGCAAACACTTGAGTTAATTACGAGGTAAATTTATATTCGAATAGATAGTCTTCCTTGTAAGTGGGCTATCTGTATTTCTTTTTAGCACGGTCTTCATAGGACTGTTTCACGTATTTGTTAAGATATTTTTTTATATTAAGACGATTGTTCCTTTAACAACCGGCATAAAGTGTATTTCTTTCAGAGATCATGTTACTTAAATATCATCTTTTACGTTCTGATATTTTGTTTGTTTTTTGAGTTGAACTCTATTAAGACCATAGTCATTTGGGATTGTGACATCCTGTGTGTGGGAATGCATTACACAGTAAAGATTATCACCTCTGTGTAATGAGCTACTGCACTTATTAACTTTTTGCCTTTCGAATACAGCATTAGACATATTTCTATTAGGGTCAAAGTCTAGGGTTCCGCTTTCTGAAGACAGGATAGATGTGTAGTTAAGCTTATTCGAGTGTGTTATATACGCTAACGAGAATATTCTGTATAAAGATTAACTCCAAGGCATTTATAATAACTAGCTGACCACTCGGCGTATCCGCTGCCGTGTCGTAACATACATTTAAATATGATATATTAATTTATTCATATTTTCTTTTACTAATTATAGAGCACAATATCCAATGATTATGATATTGTACATAACATATTAACGTATTTTTAAACGTGTAATCAGCGAGAAACAAGACCCAAATATTTATATCATCATCGTTAGCGAATACCATAATACCTAGTGATGGGTATCAGAACTTTAAAAAATAACGAAGTCTTATTTATAACTCTATATCTGTATATGAGTAAAATAGGACCTTAAGTCGACCTACGTCTCGTAAGTTTCGATTTTTCATTTTTGACAACTTAACGGCCATCTTTACCGGATAAAAAAAAACATATCGGATTTCTTCCACATATCAAACTCATATTTATATCAGATTTTTGTCTGTTGATCAAAAATTGGGAGAGATGTTTGGCAGAGGCAGTTATTTAGACAGACAGACAGACTAACAGACAGACAAGGAACTTTAAATAAGTGATTCGTTATTTATATGCTAAAATATTGCTCACCCCTATAAGTTCCAGTTGAGGTTGTTCATGAGAACTATGTGGGCGACTTAGCGTGCCTAAGCTGATTTTCTGTTACTCAGTGCCCAATCCATCAAGTCATGCATTCCTCTAATATTTTAAAAAATTTTGGTCATTGTATAAATTTAATAAATTCTTACAATAAATATCTGTTAGCTTTATACAATGCCTAGACGTGTCATTCGTTTTGGTTTATTTACGATGTCGACTCGAAAATGTTTTCGGTTATAGTGTGTATTATGCGATTATACACATCTCTGACGACGCGATCTCTAAACCATTATTTAGACATTATGAACCCTTGTTGTTGTGTATTCATGTAGCGCACGCCGTCGCATCTATATTTGATGCTTACGTGTTCTTTATTGGTTCGGCTTCCATTTCTTTTTGTTTGGAACACGCTAGCATTTCCGCAATTCTATACTTGCAGAACTAGTTATTGATTTGCCTACTACCATGGACCGGTTTTCAATATATTTTTTTCAGCAAAAGGTCACATTGGCTGAAAAATGTGTACTCTATTTTTAGTCTGTTTCCCTTTGTAAAAAACATTTCTCGAAACTTATATACAACTGGATAACAATAGAAATATTTGAAAACATAAAAACAATACGGAATGTGTATAAATCTGGAGTTTTATTTTTATTTTGCATGTTATTCTGCCGACATTTCTATCTAAGATCTTTAGCTTCGTCTTATTGAATTCTGGAAAATTTATAGCAAATCAGAAATTTATGCAGATTTTTAAATTGAATCATTTATTAAATCCATAGTATTAGATGTCTTAATCTTAACAATCGACTATAATCTTTATTTTTAATTTTAATTAATATCACGTATTGAGCAGAATAACCTTTATGTCAGCAGATATTAGAGAAAAGAGACCAGCATTAAAAGCAGCATTATATATAAGACTTACCGCTATCTGACTAATTTCTGCATCGTTTCACTGTTTTCCTTTGAGTGTTGTTTTTTTTTTTTTAGATAGCTGTTTTGATTGACAAGATTAATTATCCAATGTAGACACTTAGAAGAATTCTGCATTGGTTCAATATACAAGAACTTCGTACATGCCGGAGTTATCTTAATTTATATCTATGTAAAAAAGAACACACCCAATAAAGAAGTAAAAAATATTAGTCATCATTAAAAATATTCCAAACGAAAATAAAACAAAAATGTTTAGTAGTTTGTATGGAAACCTTTAACCGACGCGGCCAATACAGCGCCGATGCCTTGTTTTGTTTTAAAGTGTTTATATACATAATTATGAAAATACATCGATGCGTCAATCTGTTATGTATTAGGTGACATAAAAGGGTAAACTACGAGATAGAAGTGGCGGATGGAAATAGAAAAAAGATAACGCATCAAGTTTATAATGTAAACGATGTGAATTCAATCTCGCTGCAAAATACGCGTTCATTGTCATATCAGTTCCTAGGTATTTATCTGCTAAAGAGAGTAGATTTAGAATAATGAAAGTCGATAGTTTAATAAAGTAAATTCACCTCTAAAGAATGGAGTATTCTAGATGGAAACGGGGACTATATCCTTAACGTTTTCGTTTATTGATCAAATATAGATTAGATAATTCATTTTAACTCAAGCTTAAAAAATTTTAAGACTATAAACTACAATCAATATTCATAATTAACTGTTTAAAACAATATTCGTTTTATACAATTTTATTTATAGTAGCTGGATGTCCAGCGTTTTCTATTATTCAATATGATTAAACATATTTTATTGAGTACGTATTATTAAAAAAATAATTCTCTATTGAATAGTTAATATA
The DNA here is from genome assembly GCF_053919585.1 of Euprymna scolopes. Taxonomy (NCBI): domain Eukaryota; kingdom Metazoa; phylum Mollusca; class Cephalopoda; order Sepiida; family Sepiolidae; genus Euprymna; species Euprymna scolopes. The sequence goes on along the minus strand of NC_136506.1, from coordinate 8,717,430 downwards.
ACAAGGAATTATTTTCCTTGTAGACTTATTAACAAAGATAAATAAATAAATAATAATGATAGTGTCGTTCTTCAAATTCAGACTGTGTTTGATTACAGTTCCACCCTATCTGATATTTGGATTTGAGGATGAATGCCCTTGAAAAGTCACTTTATGCTTAGTTTAAACATATGCAAACGAAGAAATCGTTACCGACGATTTTAAATGACACCTCCTCTGTGATCGTAAATTGAACTCATTAATAAGTAACAATTAAAATAAAATGATAGACAACATCCGGGATCCGTTGTTTTGTTTTAGAAGAAATGATTTGCTAAGCTTTTCGTATCTACATTGCCGATGTAAGGGTACATATTCCCCTGCAAAAATTCTTCTTAAGTAATTATAAGAATGAAAAACTAATTTTAGGATCTGGAATTTCAATAATTATCGGATGTTTTTTCGGAAACATATATACAAACACTGGCAGACATATAAATTAGTTTTGTGGAAAATCTGCAAAAGATAAACTCTGACGCTTCGAAACCGTATGATTATGGAACTCATACACATGCACAAAGTTATTTTTATATAATCTTAGAGATATATTATTTACCGAAAATACTTGTGTTTAATCATGATCATTTTCAATTTGCTATTCTATTAATAAGCAATAGTTGCAAACATTTTTTTATTTGACGATAAATCATCTTTGTTTTTACGGTAAAATAAAACAAATGCAATTTTGGAAATTTATTAAAAGTTGTAGTGTTTCAGTCAACAAATATTACAACTTTAGTTCCGACCAATGCATTTAATACTGAATAAAAATGGAATTATTTACAGCAGCGACACTACATTAATCGATAATCACTGATCGAACGGCACAATTTTTTAAGTGTTTAGAATGTGATAACGCAGCAACGAACATATTAATGCCGTAATATAGTATTATCTACATTTTTGAATCAATCGTTAATGTAAGCTGATCTTTTTTAAAAACATAAATACATTTTCGCGTGGAAAAAAGTATATTTTAAATGCATTATTGATTCATAAGACTGTTGCATTTCCCTCGGGTAATGTGAGGTAATTATTCATGAATCAAAATCAATACATTCCGAGAATTTTAATGGTACTACAAATAAACGAGTTTCAGTTGTCTAAAGCGTTTTACAGATCCTAATTAATATTTTATCAATGTATTAATACGTCCCGATTAGGCGACCTACTTTCCATAATATAACAAAATGCATAACGAGGCAGTGTGTAAATCGCACAATTATTTTCACAGCAATCTATATATAATGTATATAAGTTCTTGTGTGTATGAAAACGTACTAATTATACGAACTGCCTTAGCGAATTATAATTGACATTTAGAGACTCCCTTCTATTACAAAAGCATAATGAAAATATGAACCTAACATTAATAATATTAACAAGATTACAATAATAATGATAATAATAATTATGATATTAGTAACAATTGTTATAATTATAATACACATAATCATAATATAACTATGGCTGTGACAACAGAATGTCCTTTTCATTCTTTTGAGTCTCAAGTATATATCCGGCGCAGTAAGACACACTCAACTAACTGAAAAGCACAGCAGTCTATATAAAAACAGATGATAGAAAATGAATAAATGAGCATAATATTAGAAGTCGTTTTTAAATATATATATATATATATATATATGACAACTTTATTTACTCACATAAATTCAATATACGAAAGTATAGATTTATGCGTAAACTTTAAGTATTTACTTCAAAAGTGCTCAATACGTAGGTAGAGCTAGTTAGTTATTTATAAAACATATATGGCGATTAAGGTACACTGAATATTCTGCGTTTTATCCGAATCCTATAGTGGATGAAACGCAGAATATTCAGTGTAGCTTAATCGCCATATATATTTTATAAATTACTATATATATATATATATATATATATATATATATATATATATATATATATATATATATATATTACTAAATATAAATTAAACGCAAAATAAAAAATGATCTGGTATGAGTTTTTTTTTTTTAATCTGAAAATAATTAATATAAAAAGTTATTTGAATAGTACATGGTTTGAATACATTCTTCAAATATTTTGTGTTTACATTCTTGTTTTATAAAGGGTAACAACTTTATTTAAATAGATAATAATTTGTGTTCAGAAGGTAGAATACCCGGTTCTACCGCGAGGTAAAATACCAAAGTGAGAATTTCATTATGTAATTGTAATAGTAACCAAATTCGATAGTATAAAATCATATGTATGTGAAAAACACCTCTATTAAAAGTAGTTTACTTTCAAACACAAATAAAAAGAAACCAGATAGACCGTTCAAGTGGGTGATAATATGACCTTTTAATCGTTTCGTTTATTTGTATATCTCCCCAAAAGTAGCAGATAAATTAGAGGTTACCAAAAGTCTTGCCTGAGAAACGGGGGGCCATTACAATAAATACAATAAAGAGATATGTGAATAACAAACAATCAGAACGGCTTACCAGCAAACACAGTACCACAGACATACATCCAACGACGAAGCAACATGGTTTCTATGAAATAGCCTGACGAATTTTCACGAGAATTAAACGCAGAAAATTCTGTGTAGCTTATTGCAAAATATATTTCCAAAACTTACTACAAAGCTCTACTCACATATTGACAACTGTTGAATAAATATTTAAAACGGATATATACATTTTATGCATACACATAAAATTATCTCGTATATATATATATATATATATATATATATATGTATATATATTCACATTTATATATGTAATGTTTATATATATATATAATTAAATGCATTCACACACACATGCACACACATACACACACACACGCACACACAGACTATATATATATATATATATATATATATATATATATATATATATATATATATATATATATATTTGGGTTGAGCACTTTGTAAATATATTTTCACCCGACGCGTATTCAAGCGAATAAGTTTGAGCCCTCTGCGAAGGGCAAATGCTAATTTAATAGGCATTTGAGGAGAAATATTTACGGGCACTAATTCGTGATCTAGTGTTTAAAGCTGCCGACTGTCAACACGATGGTTGTAGGTTCGATCTACGGCTGGGAAAAGGTGTATGTCTAGCCACACTGATGTGTTGGGATACAACGAAACAGTACTGTATGTGGATGCCTATATCTATATATTGATAAAAGTGAAAGTTTCCGTCTGTCTGTGTATCTGTGTGTGTACATTTCCCTACGCAATAACTCTGTCAATTTTAAGTCTACAGACTCGAAATTTGATATACAGGGGACTGAGATTTGGGAAAATCGATGTGATCCGTTTTCAGCCAAGTATTTCGCGATTAAGGGGTCAAAGTTCAACGGCTTTTACCTTTGAGAACTGTACCAAACTCCTCCGACAATTTTCGGTCTAAACACTTGAAATTTTTGATATAAGCTCATTGGACATGGCTCTAACTAAATAACTCAATTTGAGCCCAAAGCAATACATTTTAGCGGGTCATAATAGGGATCAAAGTTTAAAAGATTGACCACTTTTTTTTCTAAACATACATCTCCAAATACCCGGGGAATTCCGGGCACACATGATAGTATATATATATATATATATATATATATATATATATATATATATATATATATATACATATATACACATATATATATATACATATGCATATATATACATATACATATATATATACATATATATATATATATACATATATATATATACATATATATATATACATATATATACATATATATATATATATACATATATATACATATATATATATATATACATATATCTATATATATATATATATATATATATATATAAATCAACGAAACGATTTAAAGGTCATATTATCACCTGCTTTAACGGTCTATTTTTGTAGAATCTCGTTCTAATCTTCGTGCATAACCGCCATTCGATCATTCATTTTGTTTTGTATACTTTCGACGAAGAAAATAGTTTGTTCGAGCAATCCTACGAATTATTGTATACATTTCTAAAGGTCGGAGTGTTTCCATCGTACTCTGCTAAAAAGAAAAGCTCCCCACACAGCTATGACATTTTGGTTGAACAGAAAACGCGCTTCGTTAGAGATTAACCTCATATAACAATGAACACCGGAGGCTATTTTACAGAAAAAAAGTATTAATGGAATAACCATAACGTTGACAGTTCGAAACGATTGGCGGATTTTTACAACGCATGTAATGATTTTGATCAGAGAAAAGAATCCACTTTATTTGTCAATATATATGCTTTCTAGAAACGACTGCATTTAAATTATTACTAAATAAAAAAGAAAAATGCGCATCCATAATAAAACGACCGAATAAATTAAATGATTTGAAGTAAGTACAGGTCGTGTTTTTAGAGGCGGCAAACATTAAATTTACAAATCTGTTCTTCATTGTTATTTGGCTACTATGTTATTTTGTGTTAATGTGGTTTGGCAATAATCATCAAGGGACTGACACCTGAGCATCGGTTACAAATTGTGCGAATCTATTATTAAAATAATATTGAAACAGTTTCTGAACAAATAATTTCCAGAAAATTACCTCTCAACTGGCTATTTATTCAAACATGTTATCCCCATAAACGTGTGTTCTTTGGTGACATATAATGTCATATGTCTATATTTTTTCTGGGTTTTAATTTAATGTAAATATTGCCACTTCCAGAAAAATAACATTATATCAATACCACCTAGTTGTCCGATTTAACAATTTTTGTTAAAATATACAGTGACTCTATTTTAATAAAACTAGATAGTATTTAGTAATAGATTAATAAAAGTGTCATTCGCATTTATTACATTTGTAAAATCGTATTGTAATACATCCTTCTAGACTAGAATAAGGATTTATTTAAGTATAACTCCATTAATTATAGGGGAAACGTACTAATTCTTCACACAACAATCTCTCAGTAAAGTTATTTATTTGATTTCAAAGAAAAAATGGAAAATGGTTACATCTGAAATAAAATTAAGAACACCAGATAACAGTTATTTAAATATGTTTGTATATTTGTAAAAACAAAAACTACTTGTTAACGATAGAAACGACAATGAAAAAGCAATACAACCCTTTCCAATCCTCTACTAATTAGTTTCTTAGTCTGAATATTTTTCCAAATAGTTTACAGTTTATGTTAATAAACATATATCATTAAACCACGCGTTTTTTTTCATCAGGATGCTGGGTTACAGTGTATAATACCTCGTAAAATGCGCAAATCATTATTATTATTATTATTATTATTATTATTATTATTATTATTATTGTTATTGTTATTATTATTGTTATTATTATTGTTATTATTATTATTATTATCATTATTATTATTATTATTATTATCATTATTATTATCATTATTATTATTATTATTATTATTATTATTGTTATTATTATTGTTATTATTATTATTATTATCATTATTATTATTATTATTATCATTATTATTATTATTATTATCATTATTATTATTATTATTATTATCATTATTATTATTATTATTATCATTATTTTTATTATTATTATTATTATTGTTATTATTATTTTTATTATTATTATTATTATTATTATTATCATTATTATTATTATTATTATCATTATTATCATTATCATTATTATTATCATTATTAGTATTATTATTATTATCATTATTATCATTATTATTATTATCATTATTATTATTATTATTATCATTATTTTTATTATTATTATTATTATTGTTATTATTATTGTTATTATTATTATTATTATTATTATTATTATTATCATTATTATTATCATTATCATTATTATTATTATTATTATCATTATTATTATTATTATTATCATTATTTTTATTATTATTATTATTATTATTATTATTGTTATTATCATTATTATTATCATTATTTTTATTATTATTATTATTATTATTATTGTTATTATCATTATTATTATTATTATTATTATTATTATTATTATTATTATTGCTGCTGCTGCTGCTGCTGCCATATAGAGACTCGTCTACTTGTATGAGAAAACACTTGTATAATTATAAGCTGATGCTCCGGAAATGCATTTTTCGCTGGCATATAATATTTCAAACTCAAAATTCAATTTCATTTACACTATGGAAATGTTAAGCGAGTTACCAAACAAATTAATGTAGCATCTGGGAGAGGAGTTAAATTGTTGATGTATTTCCTTGACTTCTCCGGTAAAGGTCTCGTGTGAATGAACGAGAATGTGTCGTGCAATGACCCTTGGAGGTAGAAAGACCACCACCTTCTATGTGTTAAGTGTTTAAATCCGTTGAGTATAGTTAATGGCTTCGCGCTAATTATTAATATGAATTTGAGTGTTAATATCGAAGTGCAGTGTCATTTCTGTTAGAGCCCAAGCGTGTACAGGTGATGTGCGGATGAATGGTGCTTTTCAACGAAAATTAAACAGCTTCCAAAGCCAGTTTGCAATAGGTAGTCGTGCAAGCATATTTTCTGTAGGTTTTAAATAGTATTAAACCCATCAATTTTTTTTTTGCTTAACATAGACCTCCAAACACCCAGGCAACGCCGGGATGAAATGCTAATATATCTATAAAAGTGAACGTGTCTGCGTGTGTCTGTGTGTGTACATTTCCCTACGCAATAACTCTGCCAATTTTAAGTCTACAGACTCGAAATTTGATATACAGAGTACTGAGATTTGGGGAAATCTTTGTGATCGGTTTTCGGCCAGAAAAATTATATGCATCATTATACCCAGTTTATTTAAATACATTTTTGTCAACAATCGCTTAATTGTAAGTAAAATGTATAAAGCTTATAAGAACAATTATTAAAATAGAAAACAGCCACATCAAAAAGCCTTCTTCCTATTACCAATTTAACAGTTTTTATTTCTTTCCCACGGTTTATTTAAAACTAAATGAAAATGGCGTGAGCAAGGTTATTTCCATAGAACTCCCCGAGTTTGTAACACAATACGGCAGGGCTGGTTCCCGTTTATTAAAACATTATGTTTTTAAGTTCGGTATAAACAAATTCTCGGCTTCGTATATAATATTTTTGTTATTATCACCAGCATTATTATCAATCATAACGATGTTTTCCCATCCAACTCCAATCTTTTATCCTTACGTTTAGCTCTTAATATGTAGTGGTATCTTAGTGAGAAAATATTACGTTATATTAAGAAGTATCCTAGAACCAACTATTTCATAGATTATGTATATCTCTTGAACACTTATTTTCTTCAGGTACAGTTTACATTACGATATCATTTTTTATATCGATTAATATAGACATTATATATACTATAACCCCTATTAAATCAAACAATTGGTAGCCTTTCGAAGAGAAGGCATCGTGAATGTTCTATAACACTGCGATATGCACTACTTTTTCTTAAAAATTGTCACTCATCTTACATTAATTTGACACACTAAGGGTTAAATGCTAAGCATAACTGAGATTTAACAATGTGATGCTCAAGTTGCACTATTTAAAGTTTGGAAACGATTAATAATATACATGATTTCACGAGAGCTACTTCCTGACAATGGACTCGAATACGACCATGTATCAGACTTTATGAAACATTGCCGCGGTAACCTTTTAAATAGCTGGAAAATGTTTAGAAATAATATCTTTTCAAGTTATGCAAAATGCATTGTTCGTCTTTCCTCCGTCCTATTTTTTCTTTCTGATTTCATTACTGATTCTTCCTCACATTCTTATTGGCTTTTTCATTTTTTTTCTTTACTGTTTTAAAGACACCCTACTTTGTTTCTTCTTATAATTCTTCCTCCTCTTCTTCTCTTTCTTCTTCTTCTCCTTCTTTTTTCTTCTTCTTCTTCTTCTCTATATGTTTCTTCTTCTCCTTTTTCTCCTACTTCTTCTTCTCCTTCTTTTTCTTCCTCTTCTTCTTCCTCTTCTCTTCTTCATATTCTTTTTCTGCTTCTTTTCCTCCTCATTATTTTCCTTGTTCTCCCCCTCCTCCTCATTCTTCTTCTTCTTCTTCTTCTTTTCCTTCTCATTCTTCTCCTTGTTCTTCTTCTTCTCATTCTTCTACTTCTTCTTCTTCTTCTTCTTCTTTATAGTTACAAAGTATTATGCAGCACATTTTTGTGCAGTGTTGGTAGTAAGATATATTGTTGCTAAGCAAATTTCTCAAAGAGACAAGATATTGAAACTCAGTTAAGCAACTGCTTGATTAAATATCCGTTTATATATATATATATATATATATATGTATATATATACTTATATATATATACTGATATATATATGTATATATATATGTATATATATACTTATATATATATATACTTATATATATGTATATATATACTTATATATATATATATAGAGAGAGAGAGAGAGAGAGAGCGAGAGAGACAGAGAGAGACAGAGAGATAGAGAGCAATGTATCTTCTGTCGTAAGTGGAAGAGATTAAAGTAAGTGTCTACCGGATAATCACAGAATAATCACGTTGACCAATTGTAACCTTTTAAATACAAAATGTGCAACCTCTTATATATATATATATATATATATATTTTATATATATATATATATATATATATATATATATATATATATATATATATACACTTGTGCCCGATATTATTCATACCCTTTGGATCTTTGAGATTTCTATAAGAATATTGCTCAAACCAGAAGGTAGACAATATTAAAGGGATTTCAAACAATAAATCAAGCATAAGCATTTAATTTAAACTCAACAAATAAATAAATTATGCAAGTTTGAAACATTATACAAAGAAAAACAATAATGGCACTAGTTCAAAATTATTCATACCTCTCTTACTAATAGTCAATAGCATGCTCTTTATTCTTAATAACTGCCTGTAACCGTTTTGGATATTTATCAACAAGGTTTTTACAAGCATCAACACTGATTTTTGACCATTCTTCAATGCAGTAGTTCTCCAAATCCCTCAAATTTCTAGGTTTCCGCTTTTTAACCTCAGTTTTCAATATGTGCCAGAGGTTTTCGATAGGGTTCAGGTCGGGACTCTGGCTAGGCCATTCGAAAACATTAATTTGATTATCCTCAAACCATTTCTTGACTATTTTGGCAGTATGTTTTGGATCATTATCCTGTTGAAGGACCCAGTTTGGTCCTAAATGGAGCTTCTCCGCAACCTGTCTAATGTTTTTTCTGGAGTATCTCCAAATATTGCTCCTTCTTCATGGTTCCATCTTTCTTGACCAAACTACCTGGACCACTAGCCGAAAAGGAGCCCCAAAACATTAGGCTACCACCACCATGTTTCACCGTGGGTATGGTGTTTTTTGGGTTGTAAGCTTCTCCTTTCTTCCTCCAAACGTAAGAAGCATCCATATGGCCAAACACTTCAATTTTTGTTTCGTCAGTCCACAAAATACTTGAGAAAACGGACTCTGGAGAATTCACATGGGTCCTAGCAAACTTTAGACGTGCTGCAAGGTGTTTTCCGATGTGCAATGGAGTCCTTCTTGGTCTTCTTCCTTTCAGACCATTTTCATGCAGAGTCCTTTGCAATGTTTGCCTTGATATTTTTATGCCAGAAGACTCCAGATTTTCTAAAATGTCCTTAGTAGTGGTGGTTGGATTTGCATTAACACTTCTTACAATATTCCTGGTGGCTCTAGCAGACAGTTTCCTTTTCCTTCCTCTACCAATCAAGTTGTTTGTTGGAATTTTTTGATGATGCTCTGTACTGTTGCTGTAGGGACCTCAAATTTCTTGGAAATTGACTTGTAACCTAAACCATCCTTATGTGAATTCAGTTTTTGTCCTAAGATCATTACTAAGCTTTTTTTTCTTCCCCATTCTAATAATTTTTATTCTTTTATTGGTTTTCAGTTGATATAATTTTAATTTCTGAAAAATGCAAAAAACGAAATGAAATTAATCAAAGGTTGTATAAAAGCATTCAGAATAAGAATCAAACAGGAAAAAAACAGTCAGAAACTGGATTAATACTGAAAAAATAAGGGGGTATGATTGTTTTTGAACATTGCAGATTTTATAAATAGTTGTATATTTCTTTTATTACAAGTATCCCGAGATTTTAAAATGACGAACATGATCAGAAGAGGTTTATTAAGAATATATATCAATATGGACGTAAACAATAAATTCTTACAAAGTTACACCTAATAAACTCAATTTTCAAGGGGGGTATGAATAATATCGGGCACAAGTGTATATATATATATATATATATATATACTAGTTGTTCTACGCATTCAAGTAAGCAGTGTGTATAATAATTTCATATATTAATCTATATAATACTAAAACTCTATGGATCTTGTATGTTTGCAATCAGATTTTCGGTTTTCAACATCCGGTTGCGAATGCGTAAATAGCAACGTCTTCAATCCGTTATTCCAATTCCGGAATTTTTATATCGCTTTTAATACAAACAATTTCATTTTAATTTGATCAAATAGTTTTTTTTTTGTTTTTTTTTAACGGCTAAACACATTCAACTTCGTAAAGTCTGTCGCAGTTTCAAAAAAACTTCTCCCTTTTAAAAAACAAAAGTAAACAAACAAGAAAAACAACACTCATTATTAATAGAAGCAGCGGCGGTGAAAGAAAACACCTCTCACTTTCCCTCTAATAGATTTCAACATTCCTACTCCCTCTGTTTTCGTTACGTACGCGAGAAATCTTTAATTCATGTCATTATAAATAAATAATTTTATAACATCAACCGTAGTTTTTTGTTTTTTTTAACGGCTAAAAACATTCAACTTCGTAAAGTCTGTCGCAGTTTCCAAAAAACTTCTCCCTTTTAAAAAACAAAAGTAACCAAACAAGAAAAACAACACTCATTATTAATAGAAGCAGCGGCGGTGAAAAAAAACACCTCTCACTTTCCCTCTAATAGATTTCAACATTCCTACTCCCTCTGTTTTCGTTACGTACGCGAGAAATCTTTAATTCATGTCATTATAAATAAATAATTTTATAACATCAACCGTAGTTTTTTTTTTTTTTAACGGCTAAAAACATTCAACTTCGTAAAGTCTGTCGCAGTTTCCAAAAAACTTCTCCCTTTTAAAAAACAAAAGTAACCAAACAAGAAAAACAACACTCATTATTAATAGAAGCAGCGGCGGTGAAAGAAAACACCTTTCACTTTCACTCTCATAGATTTCAACACTCCTACTCCCTCTGTTTTCGTTACGTACGCGAGAAATAGTTACGTGTATGTGTGAGAGAGAGAAAAAGGGAGCGATGTAAAACTGGATAGAGTTATCCCCCTTAACTAATGCAGACCTTTTTACTAGAGGGCGTTATTACAAAAACATTTCTTTTTCTTCTTCCCATGTTTTTTAAAGTCGTCTGCTTACATTTCCAAACGGAAAGCTGAATCGGTAAATGCACACATTTCAATTACATTAAATAGTGTTTTCCTTTGTTGTTTTTAAACAGCAAATACTTGAATCATATGTTTTATACATATTAAATCCATTTTTTAAATCCAATATATTTTTTAAATCCAATATTTTAAATTCATCAGAAGTTTTTACACAAAAACGGAAAGCCGCATTGCTAAATGCACACGTTTCTATTACATTAAATAGTGTTTCCTTTTGTTGTTTTTTAACAACAAATACTTGAATCATATGTTTTACACATATTACATCCATTTTTTAACACATTTAATATTTTAAATTTTTCAGAAGTTGTTACACAAAGCTGTAACAAATTATTTTACATTCTTTGTAGAACTTTACTAATATGTCACACAACCAAATAAAAAGTAAAAACCCCAAAATCAACGACGAAACCAATGTGGATCAGCAACAAGCTGGTCCCTCTGGCATGCCACAACTTACTGAAACTGAACAACAAAGACGAACTCGACTGATTCGTTCTAGAGAAACGTATAAACTTCAAAGAGCTTCTGAAACAAGTGAACAAAGAGAAATTCGCTTGAAAAAACAAAGGGAAAAAGATTATAGATATCGAAATTTAGAAACGCCGCAGCGAAGAGAATACCGACTGAGCATGCAAAGAATGCGAACACAAGAGACAAGAAATAATGAAACAACAGAGAGGAGAGAAGAGAGACTGAACAGGCAGAGAATTAGAGCTGAGCAAAGACGAGCTAGCGAGACAGCACAACAAAGAGAAGAGAGATTGAGTAGCCAAAGAATAAGAGATGAACGAAACCGAGGTGACGAGAATGTTGTGGAAATAAACAACATACTTGCTTTGCGAAATAGTCAATATAATTTACAGCGCAGAGCAAACTTACAGGGAAATGTTGGAAATTTGAATAAGCTATGTTCTCATTGTAAAGCAAAACTTTTTGTTGGAGAAACTGCACATTTTTGTTGCATGAATGGCAAGGTTAGATTGCCAAAGTTGCACAAGTTGCCACATGAACTCTATTATTTGTATGCTGATCAAGGTGAAGAAGCTCGCCACTTCAGAAGACACCTGAGACAATATAATATCCTGTTTCAAATGACATCTTTTGATTGCAAAGAAATCAAGCCACAACACGGATGGAATCCATCTATAGTTATTCAAGGGCAGATTCATCACTATATTGGATCATTATTACCTGAGCCAGACAATCAAGCTCAGTTTATTCAGATATACTTTCTTGACAAAGAATATGGTATTGATGTTCGGATGAATATGTACCCGAACATTGAGTTACGTCGGAATATCATAGAAAATATTGAGTATATTCTAAGACGTGCTAATATCTATGTGACTACATTTCACCAAACTAAGAACATGATATACAACATACCTAATGCAGTTATTGTTATAGATCCTACGAGGAAACCGATTAATGAGTATGAAAGGCGATACAATAATCAGATTTTTAATGAAGTAGGAATTATTATTCAAAATAACAATGAACAGCAAACAACATCACGCCACATAATATTGAGAGAAAAAGGTGGTCAGCTTCAAACAATATCGGAATATCATCGATCATATGATCCACTACAGTATGTACTGTTTTTCCCTGATGGTGAGGATGGCTGGCATCCCGAGATGACAATGACAAATAACCGGAAATTAACTGCTATGCGTTATTATGCCTACCGCATTATGATCCGTGATGATGAATTTAACCAAATATTAAGAGGTGGGAGATTGTTTCAGCAGTATGTTGTGGATATGGCAGGAAAAATTGAAGTAGATCGTTTGAACTACATTAGATTGAATCAATCCTCTCTTAGATCTACAACATACAGAGGTTTCGTCGATGCGTTACATGATAATGATGATCTTAGTAACATAGGCAGAAAAGTTATTTTGTCATCAACATTTGTTGGTGGTCCACGATATATGATGGAAAGATGTCAAGATGCTATGATGTATGTTAGAAAATATGGGACTGCAACTTACTTCATCACAATGACATGCAATCCAAATTGGCCTGAGATTAAGGATAATCTCATTGAGAACCAATTTCCTCACGATCGACCAGACATAATTGCAAGAATTTTTGATTTAAAAAGAAAACTTTTCATTAAATATTTAACAGGAACACAAGGTCTGTTGGGTAATTGTATTGCCTACGTTATAAGTGTTGAATACCAGAAAAGAGGTTTACCACACCTACATTGCCTGCTATGGATGGAAGAAGAATCTAAACCCAGACCCCAGAATTATGATGATTTTGTTCAAGCTGAAATACCAAATAAAGTCGAACATCCAGAAGAACATGAATTGGTATTGACGCATATGATACATGGACCAAACTGCAACAGTACATCTCTGTGCTGGAAAAATGGGAGCTGTTCAAAGAGGTACCCAAAACCATATAGTGATGAAACAAGATGTGGATATGATTCCTACCCTATTTATAGGCGAAGGTCACCAGAAATGGGAGGTCATCAAGGCTATAAAGAAGGTAGAAATGAACCTATAACTTCCAAATGGGTTGTACCTTACAACATGACTCTCTTGAAGTTATTTAATTGTCACTTAAATGTAGAAATATGCACTTCTGTAAAATCAATTAAATATGTAATTAAATATACATTAAAGGGAAGCGATCAGGCAGTTTTCAGTGTAAGCAAAGACGAAATTAAGCAATACTTGACAGGAAGATATATTGGACCATCAGAAGCAGTTTCGATGATACTGGGATTTCCAATTCATGTTAGAGAACCTGCAGTTGTTTGTTTTCAGATACATCTCCCTGATCAACATATGATCTATATTAAAAGGACAAGCAACAGGGACCTTAATAGAAATGCTTCTTGCACAACTCTAACAGAGTTTTTCAATATTTGCCAGAATGATGAATTTGCCAGAACACTCTATTACTCGGATGTCCCAAAATACTATGTGTGGCAAAATAAGAAATGGCAAAGAAGAAAAATGGGTAGAAGAATAGTTGACCACCCAGGAGTTTTTGAAGCAAATATTCTTGGTCGTATGTACACAGTCTCACCAAATAGTGGTGAATTGTACTTTTTGCGGCTACTACTTCACCATGTAAAAGGACCTAATTCTTTTGAATCTCTGCGAACTGTAGCAGGTCATATATGTCCGTTATTTAAAACTGCTTGCAAAGAAAGAGGATTACTGCTTCATGACAACCACTGGATACAAACAATGGAGGATGCAGATAAAACGAGAATGCCAAGAGCGATAAGGGATCTGTTCATTGTGATACTTTTAAACACAGAATGTTCAAATCCTCTTGAGTTGTGGGAAAGATTTTCCAACTCCATGGCAATGGATTACTACAATGCAATGCAAATCCAAGTCAACAATCAGAACATGGTCAATAAAAATGCCATCAACAACACGTTGAGGTACATAAATGATAAACTTTGTGCTGCTGACAAATCACTGCAAGATTTTGGATTGCCTTTGCCTCAGAATTTACCTAATGTGATTCACATAAATAGAGCCATAATGGATGAGCAAAGTTACAATATAACAGAGCAAATGACATATGTAAAGACACATCAACATTTATTAAATGACGAACAATCGATCATCTACAACTTTATATGCAGTTGCTTAAACACAGACTCTTCTTCATTGATTTTCATCGATGCTCCAGGAGGCACAGGAAAGACCTTCTTAATAAAACTTCTTCTTTCAAAAGTAAGGAGCTTAGGACAAATTGCACTGGCTTTAGCATCATCAGGTATTGCTGCAACATTGATGCCTGGTGGTCGCACTGCTCATTCCAGATTCAAGCTTCCTCTCAATGTAAGAGAAAATGATGTTTGTAATTTTGATAAACAATCAGAAACAGCCAACTTGATAAGGGCAGCAAAACTTATTATTTGGGACGAATGTCCAATGATAAGAAGGGAGAGTTTAGAGACGTTCGATAGGACTCTCAAGGATATATGTGGAAACAATGAAACATTCGGAGGGATATTGACGGTGTGCAGTGGTGACTTCAGGCAACTATTACCAGTCATAAAAAGAGGAAATGATGCTGACATTTACAATGCTTGCATCAAAGAGTCGTTTTTGTGGCGTAAATTTAAGAAATTTTATTTAAAACAAAACATGAGAGTTCAAGATGATAATGATGAATACTCTAAATTTATTATAAAGATTAGTGAAGACAAACTTGAAAAAAATGAAAATTATGAGATTGAACTGCCTGAAGATTTGATAATCCGTGCAGATAATGTTGACCAATGCATTGAATACATTTATCCTTCGTTTGACAATCTAAAAATGTTTGCGGAAAATTGCATATTAGTACCATTTAATGATACAGTTAGAGCAATAAATCATAATTGTATTGAAAAATTTCCTGGACAAGTCAAAGAATATTTGTCATTTAATTCTGTTCTTGAAGGAACAGAAGCTACACATTACCCAACAGAATTTCTTGATTCGATAGAGTTATCAGGATTACCTCCACATAAACTTGAACTCAAGAAAGGAGCTCCAATCATATGTATGAGGAATATTGATCCACCACGCTTATGTAATGGTACAAGACTAATAATAGAGGAGCTGTATAATAATTTGATTGTTGCTAAAATTATTGCATCACAGTTTGAAGGAGAAATCGTTTTAATTCCAAGATTGAAAATGGTCTTATCTGAAGGTGACAATATTCCGTTTGCCAGAGTCCAGTTTCCTATACAATTAGCATTTGCTATGACTATTCATAAGTCTCAAGGACAGACCTTACATAAAGTTTTAGTTTATCTAGACAAACCTGTCTTTCAACATGGTCAACTATATGTTGCACTCAGTAGAGTTAAGCGAAAGGAAAACATAAAAGTTTTTTTAAAACACTCAAATTGTACAAAAAATGTTGTAAATAGAAAAGTATTGTCTTAGTTTTAGTGACCTTATTATTAGCATATGAATACAATATTTATTTTCTGTACAATAAGTGCTTAAGCACCCGTGCTTTTCAGCGATACATATTCAATAAAATAAATTTATTAATATAATTAATCTGGATATAAGAGAGTTAGCACCTGATAAGAAGTCTCAATTAAGCAAAAGGATAACAAAAGTTTTCTTTAAAAAAAATTAATTGTACAAAAAATGTAAATAGAAAAGAATTGTCTTAATTTTATTGACCTTATTATTAACATACAAATTAAATATTTTACACAATGGGTACTGAATGTTTGCTTAAATTAAATGAAAAAAGTTACATTTTATTTTCATTTTCTATTTAAAAAGCCATTATTAACATGTGGAGAGTGTTTTTTTTATTATTCTGTACTTTCAACTAACAATTTCATTTAAAAGATGATATATCAAAATTTGAATTTAACTATAATAAGGATTATGATACCTGTTCAGTGCATATTTACCTATAAGTATGACCAACCACTTATAATTCAGTAACTGTAATTTAAAAAAAAAATAACAATTATAATAAACAGAACGACTCATAGAAATCTATCTATATTCTTTTTTCATTTTAATATACTTTCTATAGAAATGCTTCTGTTATGTAAAAAAAAACTATTTTCTTTATGCCACAAGTGTCACGCTCATACATGAATTCCATAGCTAATATAACGTACTGACCCAACGGGTCACGGGTGGTCTAGTAATAATATAATATTATAATAATTTCTACGTCATCCTTGCGCAAGTGTTATCGTTTATTAACATTCTTGATATTCTTGTCGTATATATGATTTCTCAGCCACGTCGCAGCCAATATACCTAGGTAAAGAGGGGGTTCTTGAATAAGTAAACTAGAACGCGGAAGCACTTTCATTCTATGGAGTCAAAATTAAACACTTGCTTCCAATTTGCAATAAGCTAACACGGATTTAAAAGCGTTAAGAAAGCTGTCAGGATAATGACCGTACTCGTAACTCTTAGAACTTGAATGCCTACTTGACACAGTGTTTGAATGTCTAAGCTATTTAAGGGGTTTGACAAGAAAACATAACACGAGAATATTTTTACCTATGAGTAAACCGTGAATAAATATTATAAATATTGCCATTAACATAGTATTAGACAGCCAAATAATATCTAATAGATATGGTTTACAAACAGTGACTTATAGAGGAAATGATGTCACTTCCATAAGTGCTGTTTCCTAGCTCTAATCCCTAAGTTAGATACTCAAAACTAAATTACATCTTGTCCTGGAATCCAATAAGACTAAGAGACCACAGGAAAGAGTTACTATAATATATCTAACTGCTCAATTGGACAGCGGAAAATTAATATTCAAGAGATTTAATTAAATGTATGAATATAATGAGTATATATGTAATCTGATAACCCTTAGCGTCCCCTTCATTTCCGATAATTTGCATGATATAAAAGGAAACAAAATAAATCACAAATCAGAGAAAGTGAATATAATATGTTTTGGTACTCATGCACTTATTGATCCATGCTGAAATAATAACGGTATTATTTAAAAAGCCATTCTTAACATGGGGAGGGGAGGGGGTTTTGTACCTATTCTGTACTTTAACCTTACAATTGAGTATAAAAAAACTTTAATTAAACTTAGAAATACGATTAAAAAATAGCGCGGGTCAGTAAGTGCATTAGCACCTATTTTTTAAATGCCATATAAAAGCGCTAATGAGACTATGATAACGCAAATATTACAGAACAAGTATTTTGAATTCTTTACATAAACTTTCAACAAAAGAACTTTACTGAAAACTTTGCCACATATCTACACATTACTTGTCTTAAAGATATCACTCACGACTTTAGTGTAAACATATCGTAATCTCACCCATGTGATATGACATTTAATAATTATATCTTTTATGAGATGATTGAAAAATTTCTTGCGATTGTCTGATACCTACAAGTTAATCCTCGACCGGAACAGTAAGTTATTTAAAATCTTGCCACTTAAACTATAACATTTACAGCAAAATTTTGCTCGTTCCTAATTGTCGGTGTTCAGTCAATCGTCAAAAATAATCACCGGTTGCAAAAATGGGTTAAACTAGCGGAATAAATGGGTCCTTCAGAAAGATATTAATCAGAAATTTAAGGCCGGTCTAATAATACGCCATCTAATCGAAGCGACCATCGTTAGGTCAATTGTGATTAGTACAAGAGGATTGGATGACTTCCAAGCGGCTAGGACAGTGTCGGTGAACAATTCGATTATTTGGTCTACTTCACAATCAACACCCAAAGATTAATCGTTTAATTTTACCTCTATCTACACCCGACGCCGTTTAATTTTTCCTCTTTAGACGCCCAACCAATAATTCTGTGGGACATTGCAACTGAAGTGAGTGTTTGATTGAAAGACAGAAAAATTGTGAATGCAATACAAATCTGACAAATAAGTTCACATAGGAATCGATTTAAACGTGGATATCGAAATGAACTTGCCTCATTCAAACAAAACAAAAAGAAATAAAAATGTAAAATATTTCTAAAGATGTGTAAATTGTAATATGCAAATCGAAAATAGTATTAAAACGTTAAACCCAAAGGAGCTATGTAACCTTTTTGAAATTGTTTCCTTTGTTTTTAGGATTCCCTTCTTTTTATTCGCCTTAGTCATCGCTGCTCCCCTATAAATTACTCCGGATATTACACATAGCTTTCCGCTTTCTGATATGTCATTACATATTTTACTGTAATTCTATTTCAATTAAAAAAAAAATTACTCGTGAACTACCACTGAGAATAGATACCAAACCGTAAAGCTTACGATTAACATTTTAGTTTGACGTTTATGCCTGAACAATGAAGAATGTTTCTTCAGGCATAAAATTTAAAAGGTGAACCATAGATATTACGTAACACATGCATATGTGTAATGCCGTCGTTCGACTTTCACCTGGCATTTTTTTTCTAATATGTTTACCGACTTTCTTCGGATAAAACCCAATTATAAAGTTTCGCATGGGGTTGAATAATCTATATATAAAGTGTTATATTAATGGACAAAAAAACTGACAGAGAAGTGTGGTATGCTATTTTTTAACAAATACATATGCATACACACCCACAGACACACACCCATCCACCCCCACATATATATATATATATATATATATATATATATAATCGAGATAAAACACTGATAGAATTCAGATGAAAATCTTAATATACATTACTTGAAGTAAGCAGATCCTAGCCGAAAAGGAAAAGCTCAATATTTAAGAATAGAGCAATATATAAATTTAGTGGTTTTATTTTAAATTCTGAAAAAAAAACAACATATAGAGGCATATATTCGATTTAAGAATTTATTGCTTGACAAAGGAATATATAGAAGGGGTTATATTAATTTCCTTAATCCATGGATTTTCAACAATGGCACCTATCATCAGAGGAAATGAAATGCAGTTAGCAAAATGTTCAGCTGCGAGTGGACGCTATTTTGCATTTCAGCTCAATTATTGAGAATAGATTTCTGACTGGTTGTGGATAATTATATGGATAAAATTGTACGAAAAGAGAAGTTCATGCAGCCATTATCGGAAGGAGTCCAATGTCATTATATATATATATATATATATATATATATATATATATATATATATATATATAGTAATTTATAAAATATATATTGGTGTAAAGCTACACGGAATATTCGGCGTTTCATCCACTCTAGGATTCGTCAGACTTATGCGCATAAGCCTGACGAATCCTAGAGTGGATGAAACGCCGAATATTCAGTGTAGCTTTACACCAATATATATTTTATAAATTACTAACTAGCTCTACCTACGTATTGAGCACTTTTGAAGTTCACGCATAAATCTATACTTTCGTATATCAATTTTATGTGAGTAAATGAAGTAGTTATATATATATATATATATATATATATATATAATGAGGTCTATATATACTATAAGCTTTTTTCGTAAACATTACGCTAATATAAGTCATGTAGAATATTTGGATTAATGCAATTAAACGTAATAGTTAGCTAATGATGATAATGGCATAAGAAAACCGAAAAACGACAGAGAATTAAAATGAATGTTTACAAGGATATGCCAACTAGATAGAACTTTTGCAAATAAATATATAGTAAAACTGTATGCTTTAAAATAAATAAAAATGGATTTTTGATATGAATATCAATGCACAAGAATACACAAAGTTATTGTGATATAGAGTATTTTTTCAATTTAGGTAAACAAAATTGCCATTCGTTGGGACTTAAAATATAGGTTTAATCTCCAAGCAACCGAAGCCGCAGGTTTACTTGGTTTACCTAAAGTAAATAAAATAATATATGCATCTCTTTATATAACAGTTGAACCGCGAGAACTCGAGGGTTTTTTCTCTTGGATATGTTTAACCTTGAATATATATATATATTTTTTATTTCACCACTCATCAAGGCCCGGAAGCATCTCGGTGATAAGGGTTATTGCGTGTACAGTAATCAATGGAATAGTATCATAGTAATCATTAGTATTGGATATTTAAGGGGCAGTCTATCAGGAATCTGTTCATGTTGGACTTGAAGACATCCAAGTTATAGCCAAGTGGGAAACAGGCAAACGAAAGAGAGTTCCACAAGCGTGCACTTCTAAGAAATAAACTTTGTTCATGGAATCTACGTTTGGATTTAAGCACAGATAAAGAGTGGGGAAAATTATTGACACTGGTTAGTGAATCTGACTCTTGTCCAGATGTTGCAGCAGTACTCCATCCTTGGGCGTACTTGGCTTTTATATAGATAGAGAATTGCATCAGCACTGAGATATCTTCTGAATCCTATAAGGGTCCCATCATTTTTCCGGCGATGTCAACGAATGATTTAAGTATGTGTTTTGGGAGATCATTGATATCGATCAGGAGGTTAGTTGGACCCAGGATGGACCCCTGAGGGACTCAAGCATTAAGACTGTGGGCCTCTGATTTCACACACACACACACACACACACATACACACACACATATATATGTATATATATATATATATATGTATATATATATATATATAGAGAGAGAGAGAGAGAAAGATATTTATTTAATAAATATTTATATATAAATTTATATAGATCTGTAAAAAAAAAATTCGATAAGCTTACTAAAGAAAGTGTCCATCGCCTGAATAGGTGACAACTTCCAAGTTTGACAGATGCATGACAACAACTCAACAAAACTGTAACTAATGATCGCGCGTACTGTGTTATTTGAAATTTTGCTAGCTTTGCTCCTACTAAGAACAGTACCTTCATAGTCTAAGCATTTTGTTGTGAGGAAGATAGTAAAATAATATTCTTAGAGCTACTAGGTTAACAAGGATTTGCTGACATTCCAGAGAGAGAGAGAGAGAGAGAGAGAGAGAGAGAGAGAGAGAGAAAGATAGATAGAGAGAGAGAGAGAGAGAGAGAGAGTCGGTATCAAGTTCCCCTGCATCTGGTAAAGCACATATTTTCCCGCACAGAAATATAATAAATTGGGATTGAGAAAACTTCATGTGTTTGTGTTTATGCAGAACTTTCTTGATTTCACATACAGCTTATTGAGCAGGTGTCGGGAGTAAAAAGTTCCAAATCTTACAAGTAAACGATTAGATGTGACTAACAAAACGGGGATCATGCAATATATTCCTTGGGCACAATTAAGTGCAAAAGTCAGATTCACTAACCGATATGTACAGAAAAACAATCAAATTGCAGTAGATCATCATCATCATCGTCATCTTCATCGTCATCTTCATCGTCATTATCACCGTCGTCATTATCATCAGGACGGGCTCCTTGCCAGGATCAATGTAACTCTTCCTCTCCAGATTGTCTTGTCTTCTTTCAGCAACCTTAGATCTTCAGATTCACAGTTGGCATCGTGCGCTATTTGCTTGATATACGTGGATCTAGGCCACCTTTTACTTGCGCGTTCGTTTATTGAAGTCCATAGCAATAGATCCCTCACCAATTCATGCTTGCTCCTCAGAGAGTGACCGGCAAATCCTATCCCTGATGGTATAACATATGGCGGATTGGTTGCCATAAAGTTGTTGGTTTGTGAGATGACCTTGCCAAGATACATTTACTACTATTTGTAGCATACGAGTGTATGTGGCGTCTAGTTTTCTTTCCTATCATTTAACATGGACCCTCACTAAAAATTGTCAATAGATATAACTGTTAACATTATAAAAGCAAATGGCGCTAATATAAAAAAAACGAAGTTATAGCACGGAGTATTTGCATTTCAATCAATAAGTAAACAACCAAGACACATGCATTTTTCAAGTAATAAACATATAATTATAATAACAGAAGAAACAGTTTTAAGAAATTATATTAATTTATTAAAGCATTAAATTAAAAATTATCCAAACATAAGTCTGCAATATATAAACTGCCAAAATCGAGAGCAACGGTATTCGCAGAATTAAACATGTTTATTAAAGCTTACTATATCTACATACACTTTTGTGTACGTGGATAATCATTAATAAACAATACGGTATAATGTTGATATATAATCAATGGGAATGCGAATCTTGTATTCGTATTGCATTTTATCCCCGATATTAAGTTAGCCCTAGTACTTTCTTATACTGCATGTAATGTAATATTTAGAACCATAAAACTTTTCCTGAAGTATTATTACATTCTTTAAGTGTAGAAAATGTAATCATTAGAAGAATGTCAATTTTCCATTCTCGTTTTGCTTGAGATGTAGATATGTACTAGCCGTAAAATTCAAAATTCACCCGGAAGTCGCATCTTTCAGTTTATATATATATATATATATATATATATATATATATATATATATATATATATATATATATATATATATATATATATATCTTCTATAAATTCGTGTTTTTTTGTGTGTGTATTGATATTCATAAAAAAAACTGTCTTTTCTATTTATTTAAACAGAAAATACCATTTCATTATATACGGGTTGAGAAAGTGCATTCACTAGCAGAAGATCAAGCTTATTTGCATATTCTTTTAAACATTCATTGTTATCAATTCCCTATTAGTTTTTACGCTTTTGTTATGGGATGATAACCTTCAGTTTATTATTACGTGTAATTGAATTCAGGCAGATATTCTACATGATTTATACTTGCATAATATTTGCATAAAAAGTTTACAGTACACACAAAAGTATGTCTATATATATTTATGTATGCGAATATGTGTTGTTTACTCTATCTACTGTGTGTATAAAAGTGAAGTGTCTGTGGTTGTCTGTGTGTGTGTGTGGGTGTGTATCTGTTTGTGTACATTTCCCTACACACTAACTCTGTGAATTTTAAGTCTACAGACTCGAAATTTTATATACAGGGTATTGAGATTTGAGTGAGTCTTTGGCTGTTAAAGGGTCAACGTTCAATGATTTTATTTTTGAGAACTCTACCAATCTCCTCCGCCAAATTTGGGTGTAAACACTTGAAATCTAGATATAGATTCTTGGACATGGATCTAACTTTATAACTTGATTTAAGCTCAGAAAAATAAATGTTAAGGAGTCATAATAGGGGTCAAAGTTTAAAATAAGTGACCGCTTTTTTAAATATTTGCTCAACACATACTTCCTAACACCTGGTTAACGCCGGGCTGAAATACTAGTATATATATATATATATATATATATATATATATATAAGCACCACATATATATAAGCTTAAACACACATATACATAAGAATACATATATATATATGTATCTATATATACAAGAATAACCATATATATATATATATATATATACATATATGCATAGACATTTTATATATGTATATACACATACATATATATATATATATATACATATATATATATATATACATATAAACATATATATACATATGCACAAACATATATATATATACATATACACAATTATATATATATATATATATATATATATATATATGTATACATAGATGATGATTGCACAGTCTTGTCAGACGAGTTCCACTCCCTCAGGCACTGAAAGTTCATGAGACGAAAATGACTTTAGTCCTGCCGGCAAAATTTACACGCTCAAATAGGCATTAGTATACATACATATATATACCTGCACGCATACATATATTATATACACATACACATACACACATACATATAAGATGCATATATGCATACATACATACACAATACATAATACACATACATATACATACATAAACATACACAAGACGGTCAATGGCATACATACATATATATAAATGCAAATATACATATATATATATACATACACACATACATATCTGTAAACATACACGTATATAGATATATAGATGCACAATGCATAATACACATAGATACGTACACATACACACGCATACATACACATGTACATACATATAAATACACACACGCATACAAATACATACCTATATATACATACATATACGTACACATATGCACGCATATATATACACACACTTACCTAAATATACATACGCATACATGAATATGCACTCATACACAAACATGCACATACATACACATATACATGCATATATATATACATACATGCATATATACACATACACACCCATGCATATATGTACACACACATGTATATATACACATTTACACAAACAATATATATATACGTGTATAAATACAGCCACATACATATATAATACATATACACATATACATACATATACACATAGAGGTACATATATATATATATATATATATATATATACCTGTACATGAACATGCTTATACATACATAAATCCATATAATGATGGCATATCAATTATTACATGCTTCCAGCATTTCAGGCCTACAGACGTCACAACTTTTCCATGGCTGAGTAAGTATCTATACACAGATTATGTTACAGCGTTTTAGCTTTGTGCCACAGCTAAATCTCTCTCCCGGTTCAAAATGTTGACATCCAGCAACAAGCAAGAGCAAGATAGCCAGCAACAAGTCAAACTTCAGATCAGCTTAATGCGGGTACTGATCTCCCGTTTTATGTTTTTTTTTTATCTAAGATTTACTTTTCCTAGAGGGGTTGCCTTCACCACGACTTACGGGAGCCCTCTCCACCCCCACATTCACATGACAATAAACACATGCGTACATACATATGTACGCCAATATGCGTATGCATGTGCACACACATGCAACTATAATCACGTAGAGGCAGACAAATACGCACATACATGCATATGCTTATATATACGTACACGCATATACATGTAAAATACACATGAAAGAACATTCCAAAAGTCATACATAGTAAGTTATCAGCGACTGGATCGTTTTGGTCCCTTTTCCTTCCTGATCTTTTTCCCCCTTCCTTTTATTTTCAAAATAAAAAAAACTTTGTTTTAGACTCACACATATTCAGTACATGATAATGATGATGAACATATAGCCAAATTCCCACATAATTTTCCAAATAACTCAACGTACGAACCGACGAAAAACAACAGTCCAATTCATATGATTTACAGACGCTTGGATTTTTTAAAAATAAAAAGTTTGTTTTAGACTCACACATATGCAGTACATGATAATGATGATGATCATGTTGACAAATTCACACATAATTACACATATACACACACACACACATATATATATATATATATATATATATATATATATATATATATATACATATGATGATTGCAACGTCTTGTCAGAAGAGCGACACTCACTCAGGCACTTAAAGTCCATGAGCCTAAAGATGACTTTTTTTTTAGTCCTACCGGTGAATTCAAACACACAAACCAGCATGACACTGAAAACTTTCATTGAGATCAATTATCTTTTCAAGCCTCCACACGTAACAACTTTCCCATCGTTACAGGACTATTTCTATAGACAAATGCGTAGGGAGTATCTATTCACAGATGATGTTATAGAGTCTAAGCTTTGGACGACAGCTAAGTCTCTCTCTGAGTTTAAAATGCTGAGATCCAGCAACAAGCAACAGAAAGATTGCCAGCAACAAGTAAAACGCGGGTATTAGTCCCCCAATTTATGTTTTTTTTTTTTAAATCAGAGATTTGCTTCTCCTAGAAAGGTTGCCTTGACCACAGCAAAGGGGGCCCACTCCACCCCAACACACAGATACATACACACAAAAACACACGGTGCTAGTTCGCCATTGATCCCGAAAAAGGGTTCATTCGCGCGAATATATGAAATATATATATATATATATATATATGTATGTATATATATACATATGTATACATAGATATAGCTACACACGCCCATATATATATATATATGTATATATATATATAAGAATTTATTGAATCAACGCCATCAGAGTATATTTTGCAACACGCTAACAATGTATAACAATCACTAAATTATGTGTCTTTTGTTTACAATCATATTGCAAGCTCCTAGGTCGACACTGGTTTTATCTTTCTTTCATTGGAACACATTTGACATCTTGTTCGAGAAACTTATTTTATGCGTCGACTTTATTTAAAATTCTTGCTTTTTGAAAGCTTGAGCCTCGATCAATATTGATAATCGACAGTAGTAAAACGAACATTATGACAAAACTTCTCCAAGAACGTATTTTATCTCTTGCGATAAAAATTGTCATATTTTTATTTGCCCTTCCTCAAATTAATAGACAATGTTACTGATGTATCATTTCTGAAATAAAAAAGGGGTGAATTTCCGATATATCTGTAGAGTCAGTATCTTTCAAAATTTTCCTTGGGTGCATCACAGTGTGATAAGTCGACAGCGTCCCCGTGTCTAAGATTTCAATTACGGTAATATAATCGATAACAATCTCGCCAAGTTTAAGTAGGTGAGAGAAAAGAGAGAAACTATATAAAAAGAGGAAAGCATTTATCAGCAGAACAATACAGAAAAAGGTTGTTCACCAAGGTACACAAAAGAAGCTAAGTATGTTTATAAATCAAGGTATTGAGCACAAAAGCTGGACATATTTAACATCTCATCTCCGTCGTTTTTCAGAACGCTTCACCACCGAATCTACACGACTTCTTCAGTCTCTTGATCTCGCATCCCAGTTTGCAGGTTTCGAACACATTTCAATCCTATGTCCTGTAGCAAGTTTTCAATGCAGGTAATTCTTCTTCTACCGCTGCTTAGGTGTTCATCTGCAGGTATCCAGAGAACTAGCTTCCTGGCCCCCTCTTCGCTGTGTCTTATGCAGTGGCCGGCTACTCTCATCCTTTTCCCCTGTACTTTCAGTGATAGTGTTGGTTTGTTGCGTGATTCCTAGATAATGTAATGAGGGGCATACTGAGCATCATGGTATAACAGCCATTCAGTGTCTTTATGTTGAGAGTACGTTTTAAATAACTGTTCAGTCAAGTAAGCAGAATTGTGCCCAGTTTTGCGATTGGGATCGTTAACGACAGAAGTTAGTATATGTTTTTAGTTAGACGCAGTAGAACGCAACGTTTGTCTTGTAACAGATCGAAATGAGCTAACGGCGATTGGCGATCACTGCATTCACATAAATGATATATTGTTCCTAGCCTGTCCAGGAAAAAAATAATTGTGCAACTGACATTTGCAGATTATACGGAATAATCACGTTTGTTTCGCGTCAGATCACCGAGGTTAAGCAACGATAAGCAACGATATATATATATATATATATATATATATATATATATATATATATATATATATATATATATATATAACACTTGTAAAACTCTGTGCTCTTATCTTGACAGTTGCCAATGTGAGATACCACAAAACTAGAAGAGGCGATTCTGTATAAGACGATTACGAAAATTACGTTGGGACGCGATGTTTTTGATCTGGGAGTACGTGTTCTTATGACGTTATCGCATAATTCCTTCTGCGGTTGTTTAGTTTTATATGTGAATATCATGCACAGACATGTTTGGATTTTGCTATAATGAAGATATCCACATTTGTATGGTTTAATTTTATCGACTTCCCATTATATGAATACAATTATACAAGAAATATATATTTTTTTTTAATGCAGGAAAATGCAATTTCCACAAAAAGCGCAATTATGGCTTTAAATAAATTTATCTTTTACTGAACAAGGATAAAATAAATGAAACACCGTATATAATAGACACTTCACCGTATATAATAGACACTTCACGTTTCACTTGACACTAGATAAAGGTTAAGGGATCTATTTTTGTTCTTATGTCTTATTAATCATGTTCTTCGAAAAACCGATGTAAATAACATGTGCTTTAGCTCCTCTTGTATCATTAAGTATGTACAATCAAATATTTATGTTTAGGGTTTTAATGGACAATAAATAGGTTTATTCTTAAATGAAACCCTTTTGGTATATATATATATATATATATATATATATATATATATATATATATATATATATATATATATATATATATATATATATATTATAAAAAATACTTCCGACAGACACATTTTCTCTTTAAACCCATTTCTGATTTAATACATAGAATTCTGTTGGGTTTTTTTTCGAATTCTTCGGAACATCTTCCATTATCGGAATATCTTTGGATTTCTATCTTTGGATTTTTTGTTTTATCAGAATTTTGATTTTCCGCTTTTGATTTTTCCACTCGTCATTTATTTGATCATCCATTCACATTAAATATTTTTTTTATTTTTCCACAATCCCTCTGCTTTCCAATGTTTTTCATTTTTACGCATGTATTATCTGCTTGATATTGCAGTTTCATTAAATATTTTACAAACAAAACCCTTTTCTGCATTTTGATAACTCCTCTCATCTGATGAGAAGGCTAGTATTTATTCTGTAACTCTACAGAGAACTGACAATCAATTATATTTGTGTTCGGCACTGAGCAAATGCTTTACACTCTTGGTAAAATGTAGATTTTTTATATGTTTTAATATTTCTCTCTCTCAACCAATAATCATATATATATATATATATATATATATATATATGATTATATATATATATATATAATTAATGCTTAACTTTTTTAGAAAATAGCCGCGATATTGAGTTCTTCCTATCTTTTTGGCCATACCATCTCAGATAACTCTGCAGTCCCACCGCAGACTTGCACATCTTGAAATAAATGTGATATACAAATTGAGCAATTTCCGCTTAGTTTACTTCCTTTGGGTTTGAAGGTATTCATATGAACAATCATATGTCTTCTCTAAGACGCAGTAGACATCCAAACCCTGCTACATATCTAACATATGGTTTGCTTAGACTAATAGGCACAACGTTAACCTGAACAAAAATCCTGTGAATTAATGTGGTTGATGTAGCCAGCTTTTTACATAAGCATTCGTTCACAAGTACTGCATTTCAAGCTCCGTGTGCCATGATTAAGGCCACCAATTAAACCTTTGCAAAGTCCTCCCTCCAGATTTCTGTGTGCCTGTTTGGTTTTCTCTAGAGCATCATAAATTTCATGTACAAGTTTTCTCTCTTTCGGCTTTTTCAGAGTAAGTTCTTCGTACGTGTCCGTGTTGATTTGTAGGAGTTTCAAATTGTTCTTTGTACAGTTCTTGACTTATGCTGAGGGCGTTTACCATTTCCTATCTGCCCGTAATAAACTGTCTCGGCAACCTACAATCTTTTATTCGAACCACATGACCCGTCCAACGCATGTGAAATCAAAGGTCTCACCACTAGAGCAACATGCTCTCACAAGGACCTCACTGCCAGGTACTTGTGGTTTCAACTTAATGCTTAAGATATGTATCAAGCATATGTGGTGAAATCGTTCAGGACATTTAATGTGCCTTTCATGAACGGTCCATGTATCTGATGAATACAACAACTTGGTTAGCACACATGTCTTGTAAACGCAGAACCTTGTCCTGTCTTTGATGCCACAGTCAGACGAGTCTCGATTCCCTTACTTTCAAAAAGCTACAACACCCTTCTGAATTCGTCTCTGGTTTTCAGTATAAATATATCTATCCCTTACCAAAGAAATACCAAGAAAGACAAACGCATCGACTACCTCTAGCCTAACACCGCATACCATAAGGTTTGGCTCCGCGTATTATTAGTCCGGTGCAGGAGTGAACATCACTTTTGTTATAGACACTGAAATCCTCCGACCGAATTAAGTTAAAGAATCAGCAAAGCGATCCATTATATAGTGTATATCGGCCTCAGTGTGCGACAACAACAGTATCGTCTGCATGCCGAAGCTCTTTAAAAAGATACATGATGCAGCTTGGTTATGGCATTAAACATTCTAAGATAAAAAATGACACCAGTGGTTCTTAACCTTTACATGACACCCTTATCACAATCCTGAAACGCACGAGCAAGCAAAGTAGCAGAAAATATAAAGAACACGCAGGGGAAGGAGTATCACCTTATTTAATCGTCAACTGGATTTTATAAATTTTCAGTAGCAGAAGACTCGAGTTATGTGTTCCATGCGCAGGTCATTGAATATTGTTAATAAGCTTGGAGGACACCGTACTGTCTTTAAGATCAACCCAAGAACATCCCTGCTTACAGTTTCAAACGCTTTGGCCAGATCCTCAAACACTTGATACAGCAATAATCTGCTGCTCAATGGATTGATCCTAGACTTGTCAGACCTAAAATA
Organism: Euprymna scolopes; assembly: GCF_053919585.1. Taxonomy (NCBI): domain Eukaryota; kingdom Metazoa; phylum Mollusca; class Cephalopoda; order Sepiida; family Sepiolidae; genus Euprymna; species Euprymna scolopes. Next base: position 8,686,422 of record NC_136506.1, on the reverse strand, counting down.
ATTTTTTACTCTAGAATAGCATTAAGAAAAACATCTTCCAGTAGCTGGTTTAGAAGTTGCACAAGAAATTTCCCAACAGATTCCGACAGCGTGATCCCACTGTTGTGGTCACAAACATTCTTCTGTCCTTTACCGTTAAACAAGGTCACAATGGCACCGTCATTCCTATCCTGTAAAACAGGAATACTTTCCCAAATCTCCTTATCAAAACAATGATCGCCTTAGCAATATTCACAGTTCAAATTTTAAGAAGTCCCACCGAAAACTATCTAAACCAGTTGCCTTGCAATCGCTCACTTGTGTAATAGCACACTGCGCCTATTCTAGAGAAGGCAAACGATCCATTACGAATATGACACCACGTTGTGGGTTGCCATTATTTGCATCAGCATCCACTGTTAAAGGATTGTGAAACACATCAGTAAAGTGCTCTTGCTTTATTTACAAAATATTTTCCGGATTCTTAATGAAAGTGGAACAATCTCTCAACATCAGAGGAGATATTGAATAAATACTTGGCGCAGGAGTCTATAAAATTCTTTTCGAATTCTTAGTATCAAACGCCTTTATGATATGCTCTGTTATATTCATCCATCATTGGTTTTTCAGTTTTCTTAGCTCAAGTTGCTTTTGTTTATTTGTATTGTCGCATACGGGTTGTATGATTAGAATGACTGTCACCAATTAAAGATTCACGAACAACATGTTTATTCATCAGCAAATGATAATTTCAAGATTGTTATCGTCGAATCACTCTCTGTTCTTATTATTTCTTGAAACCAAGAACTTCAGCACCAGCAGAATAAATCTGAGTCTTGAAATTCACCAATGTGCCATCAAATGCAAGATTATCAAGCTTTCGCACCATACACTTTTGAACTTTAGACAGCTTTAACATGGCGACATCAATATGGCAAAGCATCTGAACGCCACTATGACGAACTTTGTTACGGATTCATGAATTAAACTTTCCTCTCACCAACTTGTTATCGGTGTTACATTCAACATTGTGCGTGCCACAAACAATATTCGCATCTTAAAAATCGGTTTTACGAATTATGATAAATTCAATAAGGTGACTATACCTTGAACATGGATGAGTCTTCAGTTTATCGTGAGAAAAAGTGCTACGAAGCAGGAACAATTCTGAACATAGCTTTAGTATCTTCACACGCATTCCAAATACAGGCATTAAAATCACCAAGAATAACAATGTTTTTATTAATTAGCGTAGAGTCTACAACGGAGAGCAAATACTCGTAAAAACACAAGATGTCATATTCATTCGTATTCCATCCAGGTATGCTTTGGGGGTCGACTTCACGCCGACTTCGAAAATGTGAGGTGGCATGATGTGGCCCTTGTTTGGAACAATAATACAGCACAGAACCGTGGCCGGAAATATTGTTCTTATTTCCTTGGGCACGTCCTTGTCTTTATCGCAATCCAGTGATGAATTTTGAGTTTGCCGCAATGGCCCTGTCGTCATAACTTGGATCGTTAGAGAGCATGAGTTTTACAGCGACGCATCTCCGATCTCGCTAGTTGAACATTGTCTCACATTGAAATGGGATAAAAAAAACTCATATCACAACAGGCCAAGTCGTAGATGGACGGCAACATAAAAAGAAAACCGGTTTTAATCAAGGGGAAATGGATTCATGTCGTCTGTTTTATGGCGACAATATTACCATTCCCACTGTGTTTATCTAACCTCGTTTATTTGACAGGAGGATGAAAAACGAAGAGTTATGTGATTTTTTAATAGTATTGACCGCTGCAGTATATTTTATTTAAAAGGAACATTGAGAATAACATAAAGTGAAGTAGAAAACACCTTGAAATTTTATGGGGTGTTAAGCACATCATTTCTAACTATGTGTTTTAATGGCACGTTGCATTGAAAGGACAAACTGTGAAACAGTTTTTGATAAATTTTGATTTTTTAATCATTTATTCATACGAATACACGTACTGGCGATTCTTTACATTTAAATAGTATCAATGCTCAATATAAAACTATCTACAAGAAATAATGATTTAAATTATTTCTCTCTCGTGAATTCCACAATTAAGTGTTAAAATTATTATGAAGATTTTAATATAGCGCCGAGTATTCACGAATATAAAGCTGTCATGCCGTTTACGATATGTAATAAAATCTTGCAATGTCTTCTGTCATTATTTATGAGATGGACAATTCAGAGTTTGCCAAACGGATATTGGCAGTTTAAACGCGAAAAAGACAAATAAACCTGAAATTGAAAATGTGGTTTTCCTATTTGTTTTCTTCTATCAGGCTATAGCACAACCGAAATTTCTCTGAACAATATAAGATTTCTACAACCATTCATGATAATATGTCCGCATTAACAATTTGTATAATGGGTTGATACATTCGTAGAAATTATTTGAAACCATGTTCCCACGCAATAGCTCCATATTTGCACCATAGCGTGGTTTAAGAATGATTGCATGCACACCAATCTTCTATATCCAGTAATAGACCTTCTATATTTGTTTGTAATTACTGGGCACGTAATATTTTTGGCGGAACTTCCAGTGCTGGAGTGGAATCACATATGTATAATGTAATATTCTTCTAAAAGAATGATAAAAAAATCGCAGTGTTACTTTTGAAGTTTACTTATGTTGTCAATTAAAGGATGGCTCTCAGTTTCAAATAGTTCCCACAGATATTAGCATAAGACGTAAGATATTATAGTATACATAAAATTAGGTTTAATCTAAACAGATGTTTGTTAACATTACAGTTAAATTGCTATATTTCAGAAAGCTATACCCAAAGTCAATAGTTCGAGGAAAGGCACTATTAAAGTACACGTTTTTAGCCGCTTGTACGAAAAAAATAGATTAAGTTAAATGTAAGGTACGTCGATATATTTAAGTCGGCATGATCAAGAATTGTTGAATAATATATAATAAGGTAAAAAGCTATAGCAAACATCTAAATGAGTGTTTTAATCATAGTTCCTGACTTCAAAAAAGCGAAAAATTAAAAGATACATCTGCCTTACTTTTAATGCTAGGTTTATTCATGGTGTCTTTTAAATTTAATAAAAACCCTTCAGAATTTGCTTACGAGGAGACCTTGCTTATTAAAAAACTATATGTAATTATTGTACGTAACTTGATGTCTACCACAATAAAAAGCATTGTTTTCCGAAACGATCGTACAGATAATTGATTTTGTTGTTGTTCCTTCTTATGAAACGGATCTTTAATTTAATTATAATTTGATTTTTAAATTTTAAATTATCAATCACATTACTTATATATATATATATATATATATATATATATATATATATATATATATATATATATATATATATATATAGTAAGTTATAAAATATATATGGCGATTAAGCTACACTGAATATTCCGCGTTTCATCCAGTCTAGGACTCTTCAGGCTTATGCACATAAGCCTGAAGAGAACTAGAGTGGATGAAACGCCGAATATTCAGTGTAGTTTAATCGTCATATATATTTTATAACTTACTATCTATCTCTACCTAGGTATTGAGCACTTTTGAAGCAAATACTTAAAGTTTACGCATAAATGTTCAAGATGGATAGACAACTGTTTGGTTTAGCAGACCGTATGTGACATCAATATTACACGCAGGAGCGGATGTTTGTTGGGATACAGGATACTGGAAGGCATGGGTCATTTTCTAACACAAGGTTACTATATTGGATACGAATAAATGTGGCTTCATCTTTCTTTTTGACTGACTTAACGACAAACAACTAATACTGTGTATTACTGCAGATCAGTCCGCGGAATCAAACTTAGTGTATATCTTATCAATAAGGCCTTGTATAACATTAAGTAAGCACAAAGTCCAACTTTATATGTTCCCATTTCATATTATGTGTAGTTCTAAATTAAAAAAACAACAACAGAAAACAATCGGAAACTATTGCTTAGGACTGTACCACCATTAACATATGCACATCAGGATGGGACGCCGCAACTACTATCTTCTTATAAACAGATCCAGTAATGTTCCACTTGCGTTGATGGTATTAATCAAATACAACAATGAAACTTCATTGGCACTGAAAGTAGATATCGAAGCAGTTTATGAACAACCCCGTAATATGTTGGTAATACTCTTACGCACGACAAAGATCAACCTGCAAAAATAGGGCTATGTACAGGACGCTCGTTATTTGAGCGTGGCCTGTTTGTGGAACATTGCACAGATCGTCAATAATAGTATTTTTATATTTGGAAAATATGCTTTGCTTTCGGAAGTAATTGTGGATTGGATTCATAATTTTGTGGATGCTATTCGGAGTTTTCAACATTATGAAACCATATGGTACATTATTTGTGTCTTTATACAGACATCGTGAAATAAAAATAACAATTCAACCCGATTATTCTTATATGACTGCAGTATTGAAATATGTTATAATATTTAATATGTTATAATAATTGTAGCTAACTAAGCAATTACATATATTAAATGGCGAGGTATACGAAATTCAACATAACGCTAAAAAAGTGGAAAATACAACTGAAAACATATAAGTAAACTATATTATGTAATTTTAATTGATAGATTAATATATATATATATATATATATTTGCCTATATAGAAAAACAAATATACATATCGTTATCTGTATAAAAAGACGCACACATGTATATACATATATTTATATATATATATATATATATATACGCACAAATACGTTCATATATATGTATATACAAATGGATACATATACTTATACACACAAGTAAATACGCATCCATATATATATATATATATATATATATATATGTATATATACTCAAACATATACATATATGTATATTCATACACGAGGGGCGTGAAATAAGTAATGCCCCTGCGCTACTTTCGATTGCAGTAGAGCAACGAAACTTGGCACAGTTATTAGTCTTTCTCTACATACGAACCACCCAGAGTTATGCATTTCTCCCATCGTTTGATGCAGCTCTGGAGACCGTTTATATAGAACACCCCAACGTTGGTCCTCCAACCACAACGTGACTTCAGAAATCAAGGCTGCATCATCTGCGAAAAGCTTTCCTTTCAAAAACAACTTCATGGCTAGAAAGAGGTGAAAGTACGAGCATGCAAGGTCAGGAGAGTATGGAGGATGGGAAAGGATTTCATAACCACACGCCCTTGCTTCTGATCTGGCGACATGCGAGTTGTGGACCGGAGCGTTGTCCTGCAGGAGGAGGGTGCCTTTGCTGATCTTGCCCCGCCGCTTGATTTTGCTAGCTTCCCTTAATTTCCTCAAAAGTGAAGCATAATAGGTTCTTGTAAGTTTGGTACGCTTCGCCAGGAAATCTGTAATCACTACTCCTCCCTGGTTCCAGAAGACTGAGCATGACCTTGCCAGCGGAGGGCTGCACCCTTGACTTCTTTGGAGGTGGTGAGTCCAAGTGCTTCCACTGCATTGACTGGGATTTTGCCTCTAGATAATATTGATGGACCCAGGTTTCATCCTGTGCAATCAGTCTTTTGAAAAAAATTGACTCGTCTTCTTGGCACATCTCCTAATTTATCCTCGAGCACTGTACGCGTTCTCGCTTCTGGAATGGTATGAACAATCTGGGAATCTATCTGGCAGACAACTTATGCATATGTAAATGGTCATGAACGATAGTTTCCACATACCCTGTACTAATCTTGACATTTTGGGAATAGTAATGCGCCGATCTTCCAAAATAGCAGCCTCAATTTGACGGACACAGTCCTCATCAATGGCAGAAGGACAGGGCGACCAGGTCTGGGAGCTGTTTTTACATATTTCCGGCCATGTTTGAATTCACGATGCCAGCGTTTTACAAGGTCATATGATGGGGCATTGTCACCATAGGCTTCTTTCATTTCATCAAACGTCTCCTGTGGTGTGCGTCCTTTACAAATACAAAAAAAACCGGATCACTGTTCGACATTCAGCAGGCTCTATTTCACATCTGACTTAGTTCAAACACCTCTAAAACAGAAATAAGTTCAAAGCGGTAATTCGCCATATAACCCGTAGAGATATTACTCTTTTTACTTGCAAAATCGAACCTACATCAGACAACTGGAAGTGTGTCAGGCGTATTTCTTATTGCACGCCCCTCGTATACGTATATATATTTATATGAATAAAATTACATAGAAACGATAGTTGATGTCATGCGAATTAAAAGTCAACTCTAAAACAAAAACAACAGGTTACAGAACACATGCGAGTGAAGAACGAAACATCATAAGGTCCCTCCCTTCTCTGGAAAAAAATATAAATGTCCGTGTATCTAGGTTGGATTATTTAAATGTCAGTTATATGCATACATATTTACAGAACCGTTATTATTTTGTTATATATTTGTACTTATATTTTTTTGTTAGCTAGTTAATACTTAATTGATTTTGTTAAAAATTGTATAAGGAGAAAAAGATAAGGATATATGAAGTAGCTACTCACGATCTTCATTCAATATTAACCCATTGAGTAATATATTTCCATATAATGGAGGCTTAATTGTAGTAACGTTTGCTCTGCGTGACGTTGCTAGTTTTTGAATTGAGTGCTGATTTGATAATTCTTTGTTTAGCTCTATCTGGGACGAATTTGTTTATTTTTGTATTTGTTTTCTGTAACCCATTTCCTCAGCAGTTTAAAACAAAATACTGATGGTGTCTAACGAAATAGGGCCGAAACGTTTATTACGAACTATTTATTTTTAGGGTTTCTTTTCATTCGCACATATTTACACCCACACACACACCCACATACACACATATATATATATATATATATATATATATATATATATATATATATATATATATATATATATATAAGCCTGATAAGACACTGATAGAATTCAGATGAAACTCCTGATAGATTTTACTTGAAGTAACAATTTCAGGGTGATCCTAGCCAAAAGGAAAAGCTCAATATTTAAGAATAGAGCAATATATAATTCGGTGGTTAACTACTCCAAAAATTGTTTTCAATATTTGTGCTGAATATTTTGCTAACAGCATTTTATTTCCTCTAATGATATGAGCCATTATTGAAAATCTATGGATTAAGGAAATGAACTTAACCCCTTCTATATATTTCTTTTGTAAAACTATAAATTCTTAATTCTAATATATGTGTCTATATATTGTTCTTTCAGAATTTAAAATTTAACAACCAAACCTTATATATATATATATATATATATATATATATGTTTCTATAAATGTATGTCTATATAAGTATGCGTCTATATGTACATACATATATATATACATATATATGCATATATATACATATATATACATATATGCATGTACATATAGACACATACCTATATACATATTCATTTATAGAAATAGAAATATATATGAAAACGTATACATACATTTATATATACATATTTACATATGTAACATGTACATATATATCCATGTATATATATATGCATGCACACACATATATATATAAGCAAAGGCATATATATTAATACATAATATACATACGTACATATGTACACACACACACACATATATATATATATATGCATATGCATATATATGTATACATATATGCATATGAATATATGTATACATATATGCATATGCATATATATATATAGAGAGAGAGGGAGAGAGAAAAAAGAGGGAGAAAGAGAGAGAGAGACACACATATACTTATGTTCATAAATTCCCTCTTACATATCAGCATGTGATGGATTAACTAATGAAAATCACTCATTATACAGAATGTAATCTATAATCTCACTCCTACCTGTCTGTTTAAATGTATGTATACATATGTATGTATGAATCTACATATGTATGTATGTATGTATGTATGTATGTATGTATGTATGTATGCATGTATGTATGTATGTATGTATGTATGTCTGCCTAAATCTTTCGACAGAGGCGATGAATTTTCACGACATCAGTATCATTTTAATCAAGGAAGACCTATATGGAAAAATTGGCAAACCATATTAATTCCTTCAGTCTCACAGTGAGGATCGATTTTTTCGCTAAAATATTTTGCAAGTCATTCAACTTGCGCGTTCTCGAACTCGCTTCAAACTCTCCCTAATGGCAAGAGACTAGTTGTATATGGATAGGCCTTGATATGTCAACAATCTATTTTATATTCATGAACATAATCCCTCAATATATATATATATATATATATATATATATATATATATATTTAAATAAGGGAGTAGTCACCAACAATGTGTATTTTTTACCATTATTTTATTATTCCGTGTCTTGGTTTTTCATTGATAATTATGTTTAGATCATTGTAATAATGCTTTTTAGATCATTGAAATCGTTTTAAACACGTTTCAGACGTTCTGTGAACCGTCCTCTTCAGAAATTATTTTCAAAATGTGTTGGAGATATAAAAGTAGCATTTTTTAGTTCATTTGAAATGTTTCCAAGGGATGGAAACGTGTAAGTGTCTACGTTTCATTGGAATGTTCAACTTTTATTACTCTTTTATTGGGTTGAGGCGAGTCGGCTGTATGACACTTTTAATTAAGTGTCAAAAGGTTGACTGGCGAAGTTAATTAAACAATAATTAATTAAATTATAATATTAATTGTTTTATTGAACAGTATAAAATTTGTTAAGGTAGCCAACATTTTTTAAGAACCAAGTGTAATAAACTGTCATTGAGTGCAAAGAGATGGCGACCTTAGCAAGAACAGGATTTGACCTATAAATCTGTCAATAAAACAAAAAACATCTGTAGGTGTATTGACCTTTCCAAATTATAAACAAATTATATAAGTAAAATTAATTAGGTTAGGAAGTCCGACATTTTAAGTGCAAAGAAATTGGGAATGACAGATAAAACAAAAACAAAGTGCAGACGGTTGCACCTGCTGAAAAATCATAATTTATCAAATTATAAACAATAAATATATTTTTAAGTTGGCAATCATTTTTGGGTCGGCCTAACTTGGAATTGAGTACAAGCTTGGCACAAGGACTGGGCGGCTATACATTATTCATCAACTAATCACAGAATTGCTCCGTATAGCCCTCCCAATGATTGCAACTAATTGGCCGATTATCTAAAACCAATCAAAGGCTAACCCGAGTGATTGTTACGACGATAGCTATTAGTCGGCAATCCCCATTGGCTGGCCAATCAGACACTGATTGTTTAAGTATTCGGGCCGATAAATAGAGGATACCCAAAGCGAAAAATCGAGTTGGTTCATTTTTTTTGCCGCCGCTTAAAGAACCAAATCCGTTGCCATTCTTCATCAACGTTGCTTAATTGCAGTCAAGAGTTTCTAAGAAAACTTTATTCCGCCAGTCTACCACAATCACTCCCATTGAGTGGTGTTTGAAGATTGTGTTAATAAACGTTGTTATTGTTTATAACAAACGCTTTCAGACATTTTTCTTTGATTGCTTGGCAACTTTTCTTCCCTCCAGCAAAAAATTCAACCTTCGTCGACTGGGCCATACTCATCTCTTCTTTCTACGGATCTTAAAGCAACGTGGGCGTGGAAGGAAACAGAGAAAGACCAGTCAACGTATGTGGTAATCACGAAACCATCGGCCAACTGGGGTTCGTGAAGATATCGTACCACAGCTGTAGTCACTCCTGTGCTGTATTTCTCTCTCTCACTCTCTCCCTCTGCTTGTGTTTTTTTTTCTTTGCCTTTAGGGTAGCATGTGTATGTGTATGTTTTCTTTATTGGTTTGAAAATGTGTGTACTGTTTTATAGAATTGTGAAGTTATTTGCTTCCCATGGAAGGTGACTGTGATCCAAGGTCGTTACTAATGTGCATGTGTGAGGAGGGGGGCAACTCTTCTTAAATAAGGGATGGGGTGCTTTCATTCTATTTTGATTTTTTGGGGGGGATTCTTAGATTTTAGTATTGTGATTTTTTGTTTCAGTTTTTCGGATATTCTTTATATTATGTTTGTTTAGATGAAAATATGTATAGGGGATTTTTTAATGTTTCTACTAATTTGTCTCCCCATGTGGGTATGGCAAGACCCAGGATCGGTTCCTAGTGTGGGGAAGATATCGTTCCCCACAGGGGAGGGGCCAATTGGAGGGGTATACCTATAAGAGGGCGATGATAGGAGGGATGATAGTTGTCTCAGTCATGAGAGATTTCTCCTTCACTGACTGATGGGGGAGCTAGTTGTTGGAACAGATATTATAGTATGGTTCTAGGTATTTTCTAGTGTTGTTGGTTTCGAGGTTAAGTAGGGTTGGTATTGTCTAGTGTGTTGTATTAGAGATAGGGGTGTTATGTATATGTGTGGTTGTATGCGCACGTGTGTGTTGTAATGTGTCGGTTCTTATTTATGTGTGGGTGTGTATATGTATATGAATGTGCATGCGAGTGTGCCTTGAATTTCATGTTTTTGTGTTGATATTAGGCTATGTTCAGTTCAGGCTTGAATCTTGTGATGATATTTTTTTCCTGTGTAAGTAAATAAAAAATTATTGTCTGTTTGGAAGATTGGCATTATTTTGGAGCTGTTTCCACTGCATGTGTGTACGTGTTTTGAAACATAGAGGTGTCTGTTATCTGCAATTTTGATGTTGCTCTTATGTAAGGCCACTGTATTGCTGAAATTTTATATATATATATATATATATATATATATATATATATATATATATATAAACTTTAGTTATTTTTTGTACTGGCATTGATTTTAAAAGCCGACTTTCAATTTTAAATTATTTAGTCTGGGATATACCAGTGACTTAAAAAATTAAATACTTTACATATTCATTTGGAAACCAACGTTTCAAACTTTACTTTTCGTTTTTCTGTTTTTAATTGCATGATTTCATTCCGTTTACTATTAGGCACATGTTAATTTGTACAGATTTTCTACATTGTACATAATTGCATAACATTTCACTAGTCATTCAGAAGAAATGTCTACTTAGATTCCTGTCTATAACACGACCCCTACTAAAATGTTAATCAATTTTAGTTTACAGACTGTGAACTTGATATATTGGGTATTTAGTCCCGTCGAACAAAATAGATTTGGTTTAACTATAAAAATACATTTTCAGGGATCAAAATGGTCTATGCATGCGCTAACATATAGTTATACGTAAAACTGTTATTCTATAGTTTGATATGTATATAACTTAGCGAATGTTTTCGTTTCTATTCTACTTTATAGTATCTAACTCATTTTTTTAACTCTTGATATCACTACTATATATTTAGTGAAATATATTAATCAATGAAAAATAATAATACTTACGATATCTCCATTTTCCTTAAATATATTTAAGCGTATTTTACGCCGGGGCAACGCCGAGTTGCGTTCTAATACTCCATAAATGTCGGGTAATATTGTACGTTACGCTAATGGGTTGGAGTTGCATAATTTATAATTGGTTATATCGCTGGCTATATTAAATCACGCGTAACATCGTTTAATTGCATGTTGACTTGGGAATTATAGCTTTAAATTAGGTGAAAATTACATGCAAATGTGGGAATCTATTATGAAGTTAAATCCAAATTTACCCTCACTATTTAATTAAATGGGCTCGTTTCTGAAATAAATTGTGAGATTACAGCAATCTCGAAAACGACAAGAAGACGATTGGATTCACGTAATTATAAATGTATTTCTGTTTCGATATAAATGTTTTATTTAATTACAACAGTTCAGTATGTAATTATTCTGAGGTTTCCTTTCAGCATAGATTGTTTTTTTACCAACATTAAGCCAATAAAGTGTGTATTTCTAGACAACCGCTACTTATATGTATCGTTTGATTAGTCTGCCTTAATGTTTAAGCCCTACCTGTTGTTCTTTTCGTTTGCAAGATTTTTAGCGTTTTTATGGGCGTATGCTTTAGCGGTTCTTGATATGTATTTTATATTCTATTACAATCCTGGTTATCACTAGTTATAATGTCCACATCATCGTTTTCTCTAGATTTGTTGAGTCGGCCTACATCATATCACTAACAATAGCTTCCTATGGACGCCTATGCTGAGCAAATTCGCAAGCGACTCCAACGCCAAAAGTAGACCAGTTCGGGATTTAAGAGTTCAACCAGGCTAGCCGTGATGATTATTGTGAAGAAAAGTAGCGAAGATTACACGCGAAAAGTAGAAACCCCTCTCTACCAGAATATGTATGCGCAAACAATCCAAAGACTAGCTGGTAAATGACTAATAACAGATCTAGATTTAACTGTTTTGTGTAGAAAATTGCAATCAGCTCGCCGGTAATCTGTAATATAAATCTCACCTGTCTATTTAAATGTATGCATGTATGTATGTATGTATGTATGTCTGCGTAAAACTTTCGACAAGCGCGAAGGATTTACACGAGATCGGTATGGTTCTGAATCAGGACACCTTGCACGACATTTGTCGCAAAATTGGATAAAAAACATAAATACTATCACCCTCAACTTGGCACTTGTCTATAGGACACGATAGTTTCGAAACTCATGCGCTGTTTTCGATTAACTAGCCTTAATTTAAACATTCGTCGTTTCCAATTAAGCGATGAACGCAATAGCAAATACGTCACGTTTGTTCACGTTCTTGTCTTCCTTCGCAGTACAGGTTCGAGCCTTGCCTGCCTACTCCCTCTTTTTTTCTCAACATCTACTTTCAAACACCCGAGAAACGCCGGGATCCCAGGTTAGTATAACATAAGATAGAAGCAGTCTCTCTCAAATACTCGGTGTCGCTTATCAAAAAACCTGATTCTAATTCTAGCAGTCATACAATACAATCAACTGGCCAGCAAAATCTACATCTTTTGAATACACAGTTATGAACATATAAAATGTATATGTAAACAAAAATATAATTATTATTTGCATAAACATCTTTTATATAAATTTAGCCAATTTATATTTTGTCCCTTGAAATATAAAAAAGTACCTTTAATAACGTATTTAACAGGGAATTGAGGGGAGTTGAGCAGGGAGATATCTAAGTATTATCAGTATACATATATATAACTGACGCCTGCAGCGTAAACATCAAACTTCAGATACCTCTCAATATTAAGATACTGACGCGCCAAATGCGAAGATTCTCGCTCTTGTGGTAACATATATATATATATATATATATATATATATATATATATATATATATATGTGTGTGTGTGTGTGTGTGTGTGTGTGTGTGTGTGTGTGTGTGTGTGTCTGTCTATGTGTATGTGTGTCTGTGTGTGCATTAAAGATGGTACGATTCGAATATTTTCCCGATTCCGATACAATTACCGATACCGATTTTTAAAATTTCTAAATATTTAACTGTATAGTTGTATTTTTCTCCGCCGTAGAAAAACTCATGTTACATTTGCAGACAGTTTCCTAAACGTAAATTGGGAAATTTGGGGAAAGCTCTATCGATTTTAGCTTCACTGGTGAGTTAAAATCAGTAAATACATATTATTGTATCATTATTACCAGCAATTAATGATTTTTCTTGAAACAAATACAAATAATAAACACAATTAAAAGAATCGTTTTTGCATCGGAAAATCGGTACAGATTTTTCCGATACCGTCACAAATTCTAATTTGTTCGATTTCCAACTCCAATGTCTCCTCCACATCACTCAAACACGGTAGTGTCTGGATATGTGATTAATGAACCGCCCCCTTAAGTAAATACTTCATCAAATTTCCACACTAACGTAATGTACTTGCAATAACCCTTATCCCTCAGTGGCTTAATGAACCGCCCCCTTAAGTAAACACTTCATGAAATATCCACACTAACGTAATGTACTTGCAATAACCCTTATCCCTCAGTGGCTTCCGGGCCTTGATAAGTGGTGATCACTGTGTAAAAAAGGGTTACTTTTACTTATTTAGACTTGTTTAAAACTTACTCGCTCACTCGTTTTGCAACCAAATTTCAAACAATTTTTACATTTGTAGGCCACCTTTTCAGCTTTATATTGAGATAAATTCAATTTGATTCATTAAAGCATAAGTTATAATAAATATGTTGATGTTCAACAGTCTTCAGAATAAGTAAGGAACGTGAGAGACAGTTTCTTCTGATTGGTTACTATAACTGCATTTTCAACATTGACGTTTTAGAGACGATTTCTACCGATTGGCTGTTGGTTAGGATAGTAAATATTTTATCGTCGATTCTTTCATAACGGTAATGTCGCTCTCCTGCCATCTTATTTGGGTTATATAGAGAGAGTTAACAAAAGTGATGTCCTTTGCTTTGCTAGGGCGGATAATCCTTCGCTTACAACATCGCCCGTATATTATGTTCGTCTCATATTGGCCCCTTTCTTTCTGTTTAGTTACTTAATTACGTAATTTGATGCTTTTTGATCCGATCTAAGAAGTTCACAATAATATGTTTATAGATTGTTCACGGTACCTACGGTATTGAACAGGAAAAATAACAATATTATTTCAAATGAAAGCCTGGAAATTCATGCACAACCATTTTTCATTGCTTGCAAAATTGTATTGATAATCGAAGTAATTATACAGAAAAATACATTCTGCAGCATAAAATGTCACTTTTTTTAAATGGTGGTACCCTTGTTTTCAAATATTTTAAAACTTTCTAATGGGCAAAAATAAGAGGTTTTACTTTTGAAACGATTTTCGTAAGTATGAGTAATTATGATAATTATCTCCCTCAGGCATTTTAACTTATGGTTCGAAGAAATTGAAAAGTTGAGGCTATACTATGTTTCTTAACCTTTAAAATAGGTGTTAAAGATTTTTATTATTAAAAATACGGTCCTGATCTCATGTATAATTCACAATATATTTAATTTGATGGAGCTTCTGGTCTTTTTGAAGTGTATTTTATCGGAAATTCCTGTAGTGTAACGGATAACGTACGAGGTAAAAATCAGTTATGAATAGGGCTGTGAAAACAGCATATTGTGTTCATTGTCTTGACTCTCGAGTATATATGCGAAACAGTTAAACACCGTTAATCGACCGGAAACCACATCACTCTATATAAAACATATAAGATATCAACGGATCTACACTCGTGAATCAAATCAATAAAAAGAATATGCTGTTGTCCTAGCCCTTGTTCTAAATTACACTCTTCTGGAAATGGAATATCCAATCCTCAGTGGGTGTGATACATGTTAAAACGGCAAGTTTATCAATTCCTATGCACGGTCATAGTTGATACTACTCTGCTGAATTTATAGAGAGTTTTTTGAAAATTAAGTAACGATTCCAGATCTCAGCAGATGATTCAGGAATTAACAGGCCGTCTGGCATTACCCTGTCGTAAAAGACGCGTTCATATGATATTTTGATTAATGAAAAATGTGGACTATTGTTATATTATATTGAACCTAATATAATAGAAATAATTTTAAAAGTAAAAAAAAACAAAAAAACTCGTGCGCCATAACCGAGAATCGAAACAAAGACGTTTAGGTTACGATTGATTTTTTTCAGTGACATACATACCTGTGTTCTGAAAAATTTTAACATAAACTAATAGCTATTACGTTGGGCATACATATATGCAATGCCGTCGTTCAACCTTTACTTGGCAAATAACATTTCTTTAAAATTGATGCTTTTGCATCAATTTTCCCCGGCAAAACCCAAACATAAAGTTCCGCATAGGTTCGAATTTATCATATATTAAGGTTCATGAACGTAGACCAATAACTGGCAAATGAGGGTTGTTAGAATTTTTTGTCAAAACAAATATATATATATAAACATAAATAAATGTATATATAGAAGGAGGTTTGTGTTTACTATAAACTTTATGCAAATCTTACGCAAGTATAAATCATGTAGAATATCTGCAATAATATAAATACATGTAATTGTTAAGTAAAGATGATCATCCTATAAGAAAACCGAAAAAAACTAATAGGAAAAAAAATTAATGGATGTTTAAAAGAATATGCAAATTCGCTAGATTTGTTGCATATGAATGTAATTCCTCGACAAGTATATATTACAGAGTTGTATTTTCTTTTTAAATAAATTGATAAAAGGGTTGTTAATATGAATATAAATAACCAAAAAATAATACGCGTATGGATACCTGAAAAAGCTCGGAGGATACATCTGTCTAAACATTCTTAGATTGAGATAAAGAGCGTTACCTAAATCGAACAAATTAACAAAAACGTCATGAATTACTCAAACTGATTATAAATCCTTTTAGTTATAACGTTAACTGAATCCAATTCCCGACGTCTTTCGGATTATTTCCTCTTCATAAAAACAAGTTTTGTTATGTCTAGGTATTATGAATTTCTATAAAAATATTTCTCCTTAATTAAAAAAGAAAATGCCTAAAAGAAAACCGAGCGGTTATACTTGTTTAACGACTTAAAAAAAATGAAGACAAGTTGGTGAAAGATTAAAGAAAAATAATCCGTTTAGGCAGATGCGTTCTGAAAATAACGGCTTCAGACTTATCTGCGTGTTAAAATATAATTGAAAGGTTTGCAGCGTCTGTTCGTCCGATATAATCCGCCAGACGTAAGAGATAACTTCCGGTATCGTTCTGTTTTCAACCAAATAACAAAGAAAAACAAAGTAAAAAGTATCTTGTACATGTTAACAGGATCAACGGTGCTGTTTAATAAACTAGCTTATCTCTGAGACCAGGTACAGTATTTTCGATTTGATAGGCAGGGGTTATGTATACTTGTAGCTTTGTGTAAGCTTGAGACTGGCACGGTAAAATTATAGACACCTGTTTTCCTTTCTCTCTCTCCCTCTCTTTATATATATATATATATATATATATATATATATATATATATATATATATATATATATTCGAGGACTCTCCTGACGATTTCGACATGAGCTTATGCCACAACAATTAAATTGTCGGAAATCCATATATGACTTGTTTATGGTGGCCAAGGCTTTGTGTAGAACTATCCACACTTTTTTGTATTACTGGAAACGTTTGTCGGTGCACACGACTGCCATGGGCTAGAGTACGCAGAAAACCGCAGGTTTTTACATCAGAGTTTCCCTTTCCTAGATCCATGTCTTAACGTATACAGGGGGTGTATCGCTCTCATCTAATTAATACGCCCCAAGATGGCCACCTGGAAATATATAAAAAAAAAACTGTACGACTAAACGCGGTACATTCAGCGCTTGGACTTCCTAATCGGTCACCAATCTGGTATTGGCAAGGCTCAACGTTGCTTAACTTCAGTGATCAGGCGAGAAAACAGGATATATATATATATATATATATATATATATATATATATATATATATATATATATACTGTTTCCCCTCTTTCTCTGTAGCACGTTATATTCTCATTTTTAAGGAGAAGAAGTTTATTGTGGAATTTATAATTTTGATTTCAAAGAGTGTATTTTCTTAAATGTTTTCGTTATTATACCTTTACTCTCTGTATTTACTCTATATTTTAAAGTGTATTTTCGTTCTATCTGATCGTTTAAATGACAGATTTAAAAAAAATATAATTATGTCCTCTTCCTCGAACGTTGAATACAAAATAGGAAAACATATTTGCACAATTTTCCTCTATTCAACAAGGCCTAAAGCTGCTGAAACAGCTCGCGATATTAACGAAGCGGTTGGCCAAGGAAGCACTACTAAACGCACCGCACAATTTTTGTTTAAGAAAATTTCAAGTCGACAACGAAAGTCTTGAAGATGATGAGCACGGTGGTCGGCCATCGGATGTTGACAACAGTCAGTTAAGTTCCCTAGTCGATACCAATCTACGCATACATCTTCAAGAATATGCTTCTGTATTATATGTATCGTATTCTGAAATAGGTTAGTAAGACAAAAGAGCTTGATAAATTAATGCCTCACGAACAAAAACTAAAAGAAACGCCGTTATAAAGTGTGATCTTTTTTATGCAATCTGAACGACCACTTTCATGACTTGCAATGAAAAGTTAGTTCTTTATGACACCCGGCGACGCTTACCTCATTGGTTAGACGCCGACGACAAAATGCATCCTAATCTTCAACAACAACACCCAGCATTACCCAACAGAAAACACCCAATATTCTTCCACGACAATGCCCGACCGTGCGTTGCTAAACCGACTCTGAAGAATTTGAACAGATTGAGCTCCGAAGCTCTGCCTCTTCAACATACTTTTCAAACCTATCACCTATTCACTACCAATTTTTCAAGCCTCTCAACATCTTTCTGCGTGAGAAATTCATTAAAAAAAACTAAACGACACCGAAAACGGCATTAGTGACTTCATCGCCACAGAAGACAAGATTTTCTCGTTAATGGGACCAGCACACTTATTATGCGTTGACGTCCACATTATGATGAGTATAAGTAGGTTTAAAAACACATGTTAAACACCCTGTCAAGCTGGACTAACTGTTATCGTACTTTACTCACTATCATGGGATGTTGGTTCTTTTTTATGCTCAATTGTTTTTTTTACTTAAAGGATAGAAAACATACTATGCGGATTCACATGTCTCAATCTTTCCGTTTTCTTATTAAATTCTTAAAAATAAAATTAACATTACGTTTAATACCAAGCCACGTCGGGTACATCTTGTAGTATTGAATAGAGACAAGCGAATACCCAATGCCAGAATCGAACCCGGACCGCCTAAACGAGAGTCGGTGCTTCTAAACGTTGCACTCTTCGGTTGCTGCTATGCGGACAGTAAATTTACAATGTTTTGACATTTTCCAAATGCCTAAGCTCAATTTTTTTACAAAAAGAGCATCGTTTAACCCGAATGGTAAGTGGTATATCAGTTCCCAATATGCTCACCCCCATATAAGGAGTATTGTAGTCATCCACATACAGTACTGCTTTGCTGTTTCACAGCTTATCAGTGCGGCTAGACAATCAACTCCCTCATGCAAGGATCGAACGCAAACTGCCAAACAATAATCGAAGCTTCCAACCGTTACGCTATTCGGGCCCTGCTACGCGGACAGTTAATTAACATTTTTTTTACATTGTCCAAACTCCTAAGCTGAATTTATTTTGTGAGTACGTGTTTTTAATTAAATCTGTTGACAAACACTTTAGCAGTTAAGTTAAAACATATTTATTATTCGGAATAGAAAACCACAAATAGAGGTGAAAGTCCCTAATCCGCGGAGTTTCGAAGAAATACTTTTTTTTTCATTAGAGGCGAGGAGATAGCAAAATGCATTAATTAATTTTGCTTGTAAATCATTAAATGAAACTAGGCACGGTTTGGATCAATACCATCGAAACGTTTCACTCTCGATGGTGTAAAAAAAACGGAAGCAGAAATGAAAAAGAAACTTGTATGTTTATATTGTGAATAGGACAGTAAATGTATTTGCATTTAAACGGTCTTTTTTGTGTGCATTTTTATTTACATGTCTATAGACAATAGTCTTTCATGCTTTAGCGATCATCAGTGCAGGAAATGACGATTGCCACCAGCAGAAAGATTAAAACTATTAAAATGTTTTTGACTCCTAATCGGGTATTACTCCAATTATTTCGACGATCGTTTTTATAACCACAAGTTATGATAACCAAACAATCAGAAGCTTCAAATTATTAACAAAAAATTGTGAAGATTGTCATTCAATCAATCCGCCGTCGTCTCTGTCAGGAACCTGCCGCCATCTTTGATACTAGGAATTACTCAACACTCAAGATCGGAACTGCACTGATTCTTCACCGCCATCTTTGTTCAACATAAATTCTCAACATTTAACATAAACTTTGCCTTTTTTAGTAAGGAACGGTGTCCCTGGATCACAGAAAAAAATTGGATTGACTTTTGTACAGCCAAAAACATAAATTACGTTATAAAGACTCTATCTAGCGAACGGCATTGAAAATGGCAATCCATTAATTCCAACACAAACATTTAATAAGGAATACAAATGCGCGTGGCTTAAATATCATGATTGCTATACGCATATGTTCATGGTCACATAAACCCATCTACTTTAATATAGATCCAAGTGTGCCGAAATGCGAAAAGTATACACATAAAACAACTAGACAGAATAAACTGTAAATTTCTTTAATGAAAGTTTCACTCGTATAAAAACAAACAAACCCTGAGAAGATACCGACCAAACATGTAACGTACGGGAAGACTGTGTATCAAAGTCGCTAAGAATAATAATTGCTCTGATGTTATGTTTCAACTGAAAATTATGTGCATAATGTCTATGCCTATCATAGGAATTCCTTTTAAAATGGATTTGGAAATAATCGTACACAAATTACTATTAATAATAAATAATTGGAAGACCCGTAAATATTTTTAACTTCATTTACCGCCTACTATCTCATATGTTAATATATATATATATATATATATATATATATATATATATATATATATATGTGTGTGTGTGTGTGTATGTGTGTGTATATATATATATATGTACATATATATATATGTACATATATCTATTTATCTATATATATATATATATATATATATATATCTATATATAATGAAGAATTCATTATTTATTCTAGAAGCTTTACTCTGTGGAAAACGTATCATTAAAGTGGATTCTCTGTTGAATAGAGCAAGCGAATATTCTATTTCCTGTAATTAAATGGAGGCAATTACTGAGATAAATATAAATCGTTTCGAAAAAATCAACATCGACCATTTCGTGATTTTCCACATTGATTGACATCGAATGTCATTGCTAGAGATATAAGGAAGTCTACCTTCACGGATGCACAGAAATCAATAAGGAACTTTAGTTTACAAATTACATATTCGACCTACTTTCGTTTTGTAGACGTTTACTTTATTGGTTACTCAGGAAATCCTGATTTACCATGCTACATAACATCTCTAATACACACACACACACATATATATATATATATATATATATATATATATATATATATATATATATATATATATATATATACTAGCATGGGTCCCCGGAATTGCCCAAGTATTTGGAGTTGTATGTTGAGCAAAAAAAAAAAAATGTTGGTCAATTTTTTAAAACTTTGACCCCTATTATGACCCCTTAAACTTTATTATTTTGGGCCTAAGGTTATTAAGTTAGATCCATGTCCAAGGCACCTATATATAAAAGTTCAAGTGCGTAGACCCACAAGTTCTCGAAGGTCAAATCGTTGAACTTTGACCCCTTAATCTTCAATCTTTTGGGCCGAAAACCGATCCCATCGATTTTTCCAAATCTCAGTACCTGTATATAAAATTTCGAATCTGTAGACTGAAAATTGACAGAGTTAATGCGTAGGGAAATGTACACACACAGACACACATACAAACAGACAGACAGACACATTCACTTTTATATATATATATATATATATATATATATATATACTTATATATAAATATATATATATAATCATTTAATTTAATAGTCAGTGTTTGGTTGTATTACAAGTTTGAATCAATTAACAAACGGGAAAGAAGACTGGGAGCATCGTGTATAAGCTGCGTCAGACGTTTCACTATGCGTAGATTTTAAGGTACATTATCTGGGTCCTGAAAGTTTAAGCGATCCCATATGGGTACGTATAAAATAGCAGCAGCAGTTAAAAGATGGGCAGAAACGACTCTATTAGCAGCAGGAACAGTTTTTGAATGCATACGCAGTTGGACGAAAGTATGCCGACCGCATCCAGCGTGCGGTCGGAAGAAAGAGAAACGGCCAGGTAAGATTTACATGGAGCAGCAAGAGACGTTTTAAGTGGTGTCAAGAGGAGAGTGTTACGGTAATAAACGATTTTCTGAAAAAAAAAAAAAAACACAGTCGAGCTGTATCTTTTATTTTTGTTTGCTCGTTCTATTTTTATCGTGCCGGTCGGCGTGGAGGTCTGAAAGAGCTTCGAACTTTTACGAATACGGTTCGAGCGTAACGGCTATGTTACAAAGGTTACTAATCAATCAGTGAATACTATATTATGTGTTGCCGTATTTGAGAGAGGGTTTTTCTATCAACTATTTTACACGCTTTCATGTCTGTAAATTTAAAATGAGTCTATTGTTAATTATATATGAGCGTGTGTCTAGAACCCATCTATAGACGCTCGGATATATAAAGTTTTACTTTAAACTGTTACTATTGTTAAGAGTTAATCCGAACGTCATTCTATATTAAAATGCCACAGATTTATGTAATGGTTACTCCTATTTACGTCTACAGAATCCAGATGTCTGCATATGTGCTGCTGTCGGTTGATTCCTCACTTTTTGGAGTATCAGTCAGAGAAAGGAACTTTGAGTATAGTGAAATAGACTATAATTACAAATTTCTAACATTAATATTGTTATCGCGTAGTTGATATTTAATAAAAAATAAAGTAATTTTGTGATTTATTGTCATGCAAAAAATACAAACAAACATTTATATATTGGTAGCTCAAATTTTCGCCCCGAACCGATTAAAAAGCTTGCCCTATCTCTGAATACTCTTTATATCAAATTTCGAATTTTTAGAGCAGAAATTGTCTGAGTAATTTTGTAGAAACCACAGAGGTCTAATTTGTTTTTGTTTGTTTGTTTTTTTTACTCTGACCTCTATTATGATCCCTTAACATTTATTTATGTATTGTTTTGGGCTCTAATCACGTTATTAACTTCGTAAGTTTACTTGAACATATTTCCACTGCTGTTACCCGTCTTACTAAAATTAGTTTTTATACGAACATAGACCCAGATCTAAGTATTCCTTATTTACCACAAAGCGAAATCATTAAAATGCTATGAGGACGGTAGTGGCACTATTAGAACGATAAACATTTTGTGAGCCTAACTCCATTTTCCTTCATAGTGACCACCATTGTGAATGGGAATTTCCCAACCTTTTTTTATGTATCGGCCTTAAGAATACGGAGCGCGTCTTGTTATTCACGACTCTCTCGGCACACTGGAATTGACGAATTAATGCACTAACTCTGCTGATATAAATTGAAACTGTCAAGATAGTATGACACTTTCTAGGTAATAAAGTAATTTATATAACAATGTGGTTTGAAATCCTCTCTGATTATACAGTCAGAATAAAAATAGAATGCATTACTTTCGGAACGCTCCTAGTATATTCAAGCGCGAATTAATTCCATCAAATTAATTAAGTAAGCTAAGCTCCCTGAATGGAAATTTTATAAATACTCGCTAAGGTTTATTTTTTAAAAACTGGATATACTATAGATACCCACGCAATCTTCAACCACATCTTTCCTGAGACGACATTGTTAAATACCAGTGGCAAGGGAAGTAAAAGACAACTGGAAACAAATGCTGAGATAAGCGGAAAGCACATACAACACCTAGAATTCCCAAATGGGCACCCATCTGATAGTAACCAGGCTCAACGTTGCTTAACTTCGGTGATTTGACGAGAACCGGTGGGTCAACGCGATTATGCCGTATATATATATGTGTGTGTTTATGTGTGTAAAACTATAGACCTATTATTTTTTAAGCCATGTTTATAAACTCTTCAGCCCTTTCATTGGCAAGCAAGACTCACATGTAGTCTTTATCCCTATAACCCGATTCCAATGCAGCCTATTAACCTAGAAGGGCACAGTTGGACAATTTTTGCCTTTAGTAAATTGATTAAAAAATCAATCAAGTTTAATAAACAATTATACATCATTTTAATCGATTTTACAATAGCTCCACATAATATTACATTATATAAACTGGGTTAATTTTTGACAAAACTTAATTAATTTTCTCAAATCACTTTATAACGGAACACATACTTTTATTAAAAAAACTGACCTTGGTTTAAGCCGCTCAATAAACAGCTGCGTCAAGTAAAGAGAGATGCTTTGAGTAATCCCGTTCTGTAATGCAGTAGCTGCGGTTATGCTTAAGACAGAAAAGGGCTTGCTAAAGGGGTTTTTACTTTTTGCATATATATATATATATATATATATATATATATATATATATATATATATATATAGTGTCATAATGGAATAATTCCAGAGGAAATCCGGGTATGAGACCTCAATGTGGAAAACAGAGCAATAACATAAAAAATTTATATATATATATATATATATATATATATATATATATATATATATGTATATATATATGTATATATAATAATTTATAAAATATATATGGCGATTAAGCTACACTGAATATTCTGCGTTTCATCCACTATAGGATTCGTCAGGCTTATGCGCGAATTCTGTGGTTGTTTCTTGTTTTTATATATGTTGAGTATTTTTAGTTAGCCAATCAGCTTTCTAGTACCCACCGCGCCCCTTCCTCTCAGCCAACGGGCATGCATTTTATCCAACAAATGATCTTGTTAAGAACTAGTTTTTCTAATTCTACCTATTTCTGGTTTAGTTGGGTTTATCAGGCGGGTTTATTATTAAAGTCCCATTTGTGGTCTTTAAGCAGATCCTTTGTTCGATGAAATGGATGCCCATTGGCTGATAGGAAGGGGCGCGGTGGATACTAGAAAGCTGATTGGCTAACTAAATATCCTAAACATATTTAAAAACAAGAAACAACCACAGAATTCGCGCATAAGCCTGACGAATCCTATAGTGGATGAAACGCTAAATATTAAGTGTAGCTTAATCGCCATTTATATTTTATACATTACTAACTAGCTCTACCTACGTGTTGAGCACTTTTGAAGTAAATACTTAAAGTTTACGCATAAATCTATATTTCGTATATTAAATTTATGTAAGTAAATGAAGTAGTTATATATATATATTAATATGTATGTATATCTATAGAGAAGCATATATATACATATCTTTATAATTATATATATATATATATATATATATATTACACGGTGGTCACCACTTATCAAGTCCCGGAAGCCACTCAGGGATAAGGGTTAGTGTGGAGATTTGATGAAGTGTTTACTTAAGGGGATGGTTCATTAGGAATTTGTTAACGTTGGACTTGAAGACAACCAAGTTGTAGTCCGGTGGGAAGCAGGCAGACGGAACAGAGTTCCACAGGCGTGCACTTCTAAGAAAGAAGCTTTGTTCATGGTATCCACGTTTTGATTTAGGCACAGATAAAGAGTGGGGGAAATCGTTCACAGTGGATTCAGCTAGACGGGTGTTTTTCGTGAAAGAATGGCGAGGGGGAACCAGGGATTTGAGTTCAGACGAGCACCTGCCATGGAAATAGCGATAAAACAAGGATAGGCTCGCAACGTCTCTTCTGCCGGAGAGAGGTTGCAGGGTAGAGAAAAGGGCATCCCCCACTAAGCCACGAAGTCTATTTTGTACTCTGTCAAGGCAAGATATGCTGCTTTTAACAGCTCCTGTCCAGATATGGCAGCAGTATTCCATCCTTGAACGTACTTGGCTTTTATATAGATAGAGAATTGCATCAGTAGTGAGATACCTTCTGGAGCGGTAGAAGGATCCCACCATATTTCCAGCCACCTTGACAACATACTTAATGTACGTGTTCCATTTCATATCAGGAGTAAAGGACAAACCCAGAAGCTTATGAAAACACGGGGTTCTCCTAGACGAGAGCCATCCATTTCAATTGATGCCAGATGGGGATCAGAGCGTTGATGATGTAAAGATAGGAGTTTGGTTTTAGATGCATTAAAGGTAACCAGGCACGTGTTCCCCACTGAACCACGCGCTCGAGATCAGAGAAGAGAGAAACAGAGATAACTTTGTCATTTACAGCCTTTGATGTGTTGCCGTAGATGGTCATGTCATCAGCGTAGATGTAAACGAATGATTTAAGTATGTGTTTAGGGAGGTCATTGATGTAGATCAAGAAGAGAGTTGGGCCCACGATTGACCCGTGAGGGACTCCAGCATTAATACTGCAGGCCTCTGATTTTTGTCCATCGACCACTACTCTTATGAGCCTATCGGAGAAAAATTATTTAATGATTGAGAAAACATTTCCAGTTATCACGTAGCTGGACATCTTGTGAAGTAGGCCCTTATGCCATACCTTGTCGAAGGACTTTGATATGTCAAGTGCAATTGCCCTAGAAAGGAAGCCTTTGTCAAGAGATTCACTAATATATATATATATTAATCAATCAATCAATAAGTGGTTAATCACTCAATGAAGAACCTCTCCCAATTCTCCAAAACTTTAACCATCTATCTCTGTTCTGAGCTATCCACTGCCATCTGGCACCCAAATATCAGGTCGTCTTTCCATCTCGTTCTAGGTATTTCCGTTGTACGCTTATGTTCACGAGGTAACCATTCCGTTGTCCTGATGGACAGCCTTTTGTTAAGTTAGTAGGCTATGTGCCATGCCCAAATGTGTTTTGATATTTTAATTGCAGTACTGAATCTAATAACACCTGAGTGTTAGCCAATCCAGGTGTTTTTCTTTCTCTTTTGTAGAATGATGCCTAACATTATCCTGCCCACTTTTCCTCGAAGATTTCACTTGGGCGATTTATCAGGGTCTATGTTACAGCATCGTAGATCATCACAGGTAGTATATTTATTTTAAATTTTCTCCTTTGATGTACATATTTGTTTTCGTCTTCTCCTGGTATTCTCCACTTTCAGAAAAGCTGCTTATGCCAATTCTGTCTTTCCTTTATCTCCATCTTTCTTAATTTTCTTTCCCAAGTAGATGTAACTTTAAACTTCATTAATGTTTTTTTTTTTTTATATAATTATTTGCGACTTTGAAGCCTGCTGGTGTAACATTACCGTAGTCTTCTCCAAGATGCATGCCTGGGCCAACCGGTTTGCTCTTAGAGTGGATGTCGTTTAGAATATCATTTAGTTTTCGAGGAGAGTGTGCCGGCAGTACTATATCCTCAGCGAAGCTTATATGTGAGAGGTGTTCACCATCGATGTTGCCTTCCTATCTTTCCAGGTAATCCGACTGGTTATCGCATTTTGGAGACAAGCCGTGGAAAGTGTTGGCGTTATATTGCCATTTTGTCTTGCTCCTTTCTCCAACTTGATCTTGTTGCTGTCACGATGTAGCTTTAAATAGAGATAGTCCCACTGTACAGGCTTCTCAGCAAGGCGATGCATGTAGAGTAAACGTGTTTGTTTTTAACGGCAATTAACGGTTGATTAAACACTATAGAGTCGAAAGCCTTTTCGTAATCCCCAAGGGAAAAACTCAGTTTAATCGTGTATCCATTGGCTTCCAGTTGTACTTGATTGCCAACCTTGATATGGTCGATGGTTGAGTAATCTGCTCTGAAACCTGTTTGTTCTCGCGGTAGATGACTATCTAGTGTCCCTATCATACGTCTAAGTAAGATCTTAGAGAATTCCTTGTATGTCACTTGCAGAAAGCTCATTAGCCTATAGTTCTTAATGTCTCATTTTTTTATAAATGATGGCCACTGACGCATTCCTCCATTTACCTGGAACTTTTCCATTAGAGATGCACTTATTAAACAGTGTTGTAAACATCTCAACAATGGGGTCACAGCCGATCTGTAGTACTTCTACAGTAATAACATCCTCTCCTGCAGCGGTGCCTGACTTCAGTCGCTTAATAGCTGCTATCACTTTCGATGGGAGGATGGATGAATGATGTTGCTCAGATTTGTTCAGTGCATGAAGGGTTGGAGTGTGTCTCGGTTGTCTGGCGGTATAGAAGTTAGCATAAGACTGCTCGCATATCGAAACAGGCTGTCCTTAAAGTTAACATTTATTTTGTCATTTTGTGTCTTAGAATTTTGCATATCTCAATGTACTCAATATGCTGTGCATTTGTACTACCTATTTTCATCTGTTGTCGTTTATACCTTAGTTATTTTATTATTGTAGACGCTTCTTCTGGTTTCTGTGGTTTGTATTGACCAGCTGTTTCCACTGTGGCTAGGCTGATCTTTGATATCACTTTGTTGTATTCAGTGTTTGGATCTTCTTATGCTGCTAGCGTCTCAAATCTGTTGGCTAGTAGCAGCTGGGACTGTGATGACTTGTCTGCTTGACACTGAGTGTTCGGTTTCTTGTGTCACTTTATACGCTTTGTCCTCTCTTGCCTGGTGTCGATTATAACAGACATTTTTATCATTCGGTGGTCACTCTCTTTACTTAAACTGTTTATGGCAGAAATATCAGTTTCTGTGTGTGACCTGTTGGTAAAGAAGAAGTCAATTTCATTTTTTGAGGTGTATTAAGGGATATCCAAGTCCAGCATCTGTTTGGGTGTTTCTTGAAGAACATGTTCATTTTAACTGATGATGTTCTGGAAAGTAAACAAGGCGGTCAACCTTTGCAATTTCTTGTTCCATAACCGAATTGGCCAGTACTTGATTCAAATGTATTTCTCATTATAGCTTTGCCATGAAAATACCCAATTATGATGACGTGACTGGCTTTGCTGGTAAAAAGTAGTTTATCGACATATTCACAGACCATATCCACGTCTTTATCTGTATGAGCTGTTGTTCGAAGGTAAACTTGGATGACGTTAATGAGATATCCCTTGTTGATCCTCGTGGTATGCTGTGCTACTCTGCTTGACACCCAATTAAATATTGTGATGCTTCCTGCAATATTCTTGTTGCCCCCAAAGATGACCCCATTGTAGTAGGTGATCCTACTGTTACAGTATATGTGGTGTACACCCGTTATTAAGGATGAGATCTGTCATCCTTGCATCTGGTTTTCCACACTCCTAACACATCAAATTTTATCTTTTGTAGTTCATCCTTTAAATCACTGACTCTATCATCGTAAGCAGTGGCCTTGTGTTGTATGTTTTTATGTCCAGTTTCCAATGGCCACATGTCCGAATCTAGAGATTTTTAGCACCCTCTCTTCTGTTGCGGTACCGTATGCTACCGGAAACGGTGGCCACAGTACAGCTCAGTTATTGAGGGCCGTTGCTTATTTTTGTACGTCTTAGTCTTGGGGTTTTGTCATAATCGCCACGCTTGGCATGCTGGTTGGTGAGAGTATTTAACCCATACCTTGTTTGTAGGAGTTTGCCAGATGGCCGTTTGCAGTTGGGCCTCATCCGCCCTTAAAGTCGTTTTGTTTTCAGTTCCGCTGGTTGTCTAGCCACCTTCCTCATCCAGCAAGCGCCACCGACAACCCGATCATGTAGAGGTGGTACTGGTTTACATGTCACTAGAAGCATCCCCCTGAATGACTTGACAGCAAACAGTGACGTAAAGAAAAACTTTAAGACTCCAATATCGGAATGAACAAAATAAAAAAAACTGTACTTTTACCTTCTGTTTTCCTTTGCTGTGGTTGTTTTTTATTTGTTTCTTTTTTTTTTAAAGCGAGGCTTCTACTCTCAACCGGCAAACAGTAAAGCTACAAAAAGTCCAAGACGCCAATCCTGAAATGAGCAACATAAAAAAACAAAACACGTTCTTCTTTCTGACATCAATCGCTGTTGTTTATATTGTTGTTGTTGCTGCTGTTGTTGTTGTTGTTTTTGTTGTTTAAAAACATTGTGTCATTTTACTCTCAACCGGCAAACAGTAAAGCTCAGAAACGTTTAAGGCTCCAATATTGAAATGAAGAAAATCAAAAACAATATTGAAATGAGTAAAATAAAACAATCTTGGTTTTTCCCCTTTCTTCCATCATTGCTCTTTCTGTTTACAAATAATTCCGTTGTATTTTATATATATATATATATATATATATATATATATATATATATATATATATATATTATATTTAAACATACATGTATATACAAAATATATGCATATATATCAGTATATATATATATGTCTGTATACATTTTAGGTATATATGTGTATTCAAATAAACGTGCATACATATACAATAATATATGAGAGAAACAAAATTAAAACAAAAGTTAAAATTCATAATCAATATTTATTGTTCGACTGAATACTCCAAAAAACAAGTTACAAAGTCCATAATCCGCGGAATATCAATGAGTGCCATTCTTGCTGGTCATAACATCAGAGGACAGAAAGAAATCAGCAAATTATATTGTAGCAATTTATTATAATCATGAATGACCCCCCCAAAAAAAGCGAAAAAATATTGGATATCTAAAAAAATATATAAAAACAACGCGTGCATAATGTCAGTTTGTATGATGATTCTTATTAGGTAATCCGAATAGCAAAAATAATTCATCAGAGAGAATCAAGTTTAAAATTCAATCCAATATGATGTTAATAGTCTGGTTGGAAAATTTTCAAAGCAGCTAAAATAATGAAAATTGTTAATTTGAACAGTGCAGTAGTTCAAAGAACATTTGATCTCCAGTCAAGGAGAATCAAATAAAAATGGACAGAAAAACAGTGTGTCAACTTTCATCGCTGGCTTTATTAGAAAAGCGTTTCTAATTAACTCAGCGATGAAAGAGTACATACTCTTTTTCTGTCCTTTCTATTTTTCGATTCAAGTTGACTATTAAATTTGAATTTTTAAGCGTTAATATTTAACATTTAATATCGTAAAATGTCTACATCAGGCCATTAAAAATCCAATCGATCAAATGATTGAAACGCTTAATTTTAAAAGTAATATGGCGGCCCCCAATGTCGTACATTTAGTCGAATACAAAATTATGAAAAATAATAAAAACTCAGTTTTTCTGCTTTCTTTTGATTGTATATTGTGTTTTATATAAAAAACATTCTATAAATTTATGTCAAAAAACGAAAACAAAACAAAAAATAGGGCTGTAAGGTAAGTAACATGATTGAAGCCTAGGTAAGCGCAGGAAAATATATAAGTAAATACAATCGTAAAAAGTAATTATAAATATTAAAATGATAAGTCAAAATTTAATAAAAAACGTTCTCCCACAAATGTAAAGAATACAAACAAAAATAGCACCATGTAAGCGTTAAAAAACGCTCCAAAATCGAGAATTAAATCATTTAATTAAAAATAGAAGAGAAAAAGTAATTAAAATAGAAAAATGTCTAAAAATAAATACAAATGCGTTCGTTTATGTATGAAAAGGTGGGTTCTGGAATAATATAAATTGACCGGTCGCAGCTAATCAGATGGGCTGATTTATAGAAAGGGGAATTCATTAATTTTTAATTGAGTAATGAAAAGAGTGTGTTATGTGTATGTTGATTAAAACCACTTACGATGGGTGCCATCTTAGTATCGTAGGAAAATGTACAATAGATGCCGGTGTAAACTGGCAACAGTGGTAGGATTGAATATTTATAACGAAAAATAGCAACTATTTCCTCTATAGATGTCGGGATACTGATGGTATGCTCCTAATGTACAATGTAGCATTTTATTCTTACGAATTAATGTGTCTAAATTCTGTTCGAACATTACATAATATAGGTGCTAATAGCTTAGACGTAATGAATTATTCTGCCACATTTGTTATTACAAACCTACAAAACGTTGGTGCAAATGTGATATAAGAGAACGATAACATGATAAAGAAAACGAGTGAATTCTATTCTTCTCTTTATGGAGATTTACAGCTTTCGTAATTTTCTTTCCCAAGTAGATGTAGCTTTCAGCTTCCTTAATGGTCTTTCCATTAACAATTATTAGCGACTTGGCATGGTATTGGTTTAGCATAACTTTGCTCATCACAAGATACATGTTACGGCCAGCCGGTTTGCCCGTAGAGTGGATGTCGTCAAGAATATCATGGTGTCCCGAGGAGAGTGTTCTATTAGTATAATATCAGTGCAGATGAGATGTGACAGGTGTTCGCCATCGATGTTGACTCCCCTTTACTCCCACTTAATCCGGCTGATCATCGCTTTCAAGCTGTGGAGAGTTTGCAAGATGTTGTCTTATTGGTTTGCCACTTTCTTCAACGTGACGTTGTTGTTGTCACGATGGAGCTTCAGAGTCGAAGTAGCCCGACTGTACATGCATGTTGAGTAAACTCCTTAGTAGCTAAGGGCAGATAACAGAGGATGAAACTCTATAAGACTTGAAAGCCTATTCGTAATCCACAAGAGCAAAGCACAATAGAATGTTGTATTCATTAGTTTTCTATTGCAGTTTAATGAAAGCCTTTATATGGTCGATGGTGGAGTCACCTGCTCTGAAACCCGTTTGTTATCGCGGTAGATGACTGTATTGCGTCTTAGCAAGAGTTTGGAGAATACCTTTTATGTCTATGGCAGCAGTCTCATTGGCCTATAGTTCTTAATATATATGGTGTCTTATTTCTTTTGAATCAATGGAGTTGAATGAAAACTCGTTTTATTTTATAGAAATGTAATGGAAAATAAAAAAACAGGTCTAAAACAAGTACAATAGTAAAAAAGATTATATTTGTGTTTATTAATATTACAAAACCGAGTAAAATAAATCATGTATCAGTGAATGAATAACTAATATAAAATCATTGCAATTATTTAATTTAAAAAGTAAGCAATGAGCACTAAATTTAAATTCATTCATGTGAATTATTTAATGTAATCTGTCTATATCTATATATATTCAAACGTGACTTTTCCCGTCAGTTTATCTGACAACCGGATTCTACCAAACTACTCTGTAAATATATATATATATATATATATATATATATATATATATATATATATATATATATATTTATATATATATATATATAAGCCGTGGGTATTGCTTTATTGACGGTCAATATTTTTTTATGAATTTTGAATTTGCTATGAAACGCCGATAAGTGACATTTGGTACACTGGAAGAGCATAAAATATGCCTTTTCGCCCTGATTTCTGTGAAATTTTAACAAATATTTTCAAAATAATACTAACTTTTCTCATGTTCTCGTAATTTCATATGTATATCACTTTATTTCAAGTGTTTAAAAATGTATATTTTCGGTAATAATATAATAGTCCAACTTCATATTTTTATTCATATGAATTTTTTAAAAATCCAATAACAATATTAGCCAAAAACAAGAACGAATTACACATTAAAGACATATTTATTCATCAAACTGACTTTCATGCTTCAAAATCACTTAGAATATTATTTTATAAAAGAAACAGTATATTTTTAGAGTGCAATGTAGAATAACATACATTTTTGTCTAAGTTGCATGGAGGAATATGAAACTTACCCCTGTGCAATTTAACAAATTTCGATGACAATAACAATATAGTAGTGTTAAATAAATATTCGTTGATCTTCATTCAAGCAGGCCAACATCGGGTAACCACGCAAGTATATTTCCCATATGTTGACGTGTAGGAATACAAAACTCTTAAAAAAACAAAAATATTCCTTTCAAAAGCACATCATTGTCGACCGATCCTTCGGTCTTCCTCATTATTGTAGGGCGGGCAAGGTTAGCAGCAGGAGGGGCGCGGGTATAGCCAGTAAGGTTAAGATCTATTTGAATATTACCTTTCCAACATTTTTTACTTGGAATGCTCAGCACCTTGCGTGGCCTCTATGGAAAACTAAGTATTTGACAAAACTTTGAATTGGACACCCACACATCCCAGGAACACACTGGCATATGTGAACATACATCATAGACATAGACACACTACCACATACGCTTCTACACGTACAGGATGCGCACGCACATGTTTAGAGAGACACGGCCGTTTACGTCTGGAAACAGATAAACAGATGTAGACGATAAGCTAAGTGGAATCTTCCTACGAAAAGCTTTGACTTATAAATATATTATGGTTCTAGGTGCGAGACGGGATGAAAGTTCACGCTGTTTGTCTTGATCGTGATATCAAGTCTTATAAAATATTTTAGGATAATCTTTTCATATGAAAAATCACAGCAAAATAAAATGCCCAGTATACTAGATAGAGTAAATTAAGATATTATAGGTTTTCATATTTAAATTTCAATCAGAAAATATAATTTCTCCAAACAAAAATGTATTATTTAAAAAAAGATACAATATTAAAATAATTTCCTTAATTTATGGATTTTCGATGTAGGTGCATAATTAGAGAGGAAGGCAAACTGTTATAAATTATGGTTTTATATATATATTTGCTGTATAACACATAAATAGAAAATATATTAACGATTTAATCTTTTACGGGACATAAAGAAAGTAAAGAAGGGTTGAAACAAACAAAAAAGGGTATGAGTTATTGGCCTCCGAATTAAATAGTAATCATTGAATAGAATAAGATGATGTTATTCGATTCCAAATTGAAATAAAATTCAAGGTCAGCCTTTAGGGTAATAGGTAATAATCCTTTGAGAATGGGGAATTTTAAAGTTATTCTTCCTCATTTTATGGTGTAGTATCCGTAGAAAAGATTTGTAGAAAGACGCTGTCGAAGAAAAACAGCTTCCTAGTTTTTAAATGTGTTGTTCATTTTAGTTCATTGAGTATCTCTTATATAACCTATTTTTAACCTACATACATTTGATAACTGTAGCATCTATTTTTTTTACAAATTGGGGCAGCTATCCAGTTTTCTCTACTCTAGAAGTTACATTAATATTTCATCATAGTTTTTTTTAAACATTGTATACGAATTCATTGCCCCAGTCTCGTCCTGTCGAACAGTTTCTTTCAATATACCTATCTTAGTATTTCAAATCTCCTGTAGAATGGACAATCGACTAAAATAGCGTCAGTATCGGAAGATTGTTCGATTATTTCACGAAAATAAACAAGCAATTTTTTCATGTAACATATGGAAGAAGATGAATATTTGTAGAAAATAAAGATTTCAGGATATCTTTCGTAAAAACTACTGCTATATATATATATATATATATATATATATATATATATATATAATTACATATATATATATATATATTGGTAAATTTACTTGTAATTTTTATTTTATACAACTGTATATATATATATACATATATAACTATATATATATATATATATATATATATATATATATATATATATATATATATATATAACTATGTTTAAAAATGAAATAAAAATACCAACGATGGTTGACGTTATGTTGTTTTGAAAAAGTAAACACCGAATGAATAAAACATTGTAGGAATCCAACCCATATCGGAAAGGAATACACACATAGTTCCCTTCCCGATATGTGTAGGATTCTAACGTTTACTTTTCATTTTCGTATGGTCTATGATCGTTTTCTTTTTTTGCATTTTTCCTTTTAATATCCTGAAGATGTCTTCTGCAATAGGGACGAAACGTTGATCATTTCATAAAAGCATTCGATTTTTACTTTTTTCAAAAGAACA
This sequence comes from Euprymna scolopes, assembly GCF_053919585.1. Lineage (NCBI taxonomy): Eukaryota > Metazoa > Mollusca > Cephalopoda > Sepiida > Sepiolidae > Euprymna > Euprymna scolopes. The sequence goes on along the minus strand of NC_136506.1, from coordinate 8,651,313 downwards.
TATATAACTATATATAAGTATATATATATATATAACTATATATATAACTATATATATAACTATATATATATAACTATATATATAACTATATATATAACTATATATATAACTATATATATAACAATATATATATAACTATATATATAACTATATATATAACTATATATATAACAATATATATAACTATATGTATATATAACTATATATATAACTATATATATAACTATATATATAACTATATATATAACTATATATATAACTATATATAACTATATATATATAACTATATATAACTATATATATAACTATATATATATATAACTATATATATATAACTATATATATATATAACTATATATATATAACTATATATATATATAACTATATATATATATAACTATATATATATAACTATATATATATAACTATATATACATATATATATATATATATATATACACAATAAAACAAAAATTGATTTTTAAAACAGAATTGACAAATTTGAAAAATCGATTTGTACTTTTAGCTATTTCTATTTTTACTGACTTTCTTGCAAATTTATTAAGAAGTGTTCGATTACATTTTTACTTCAAGAATGAGTTTGATTATTGCATGTCTTGTAGGCGAATTTTACCGACGGGTTCTATCGCAGTTACTTCTGTACTCTTGGGAAAACCAGCGTAGTGATTTGTATTTCTATTGACCTTATTCTGACTTCACATCAAAAAGGTACCCGTCGTTGACTGGGTTCCAAAATAGCCTACAGAAAATGGACTCTGATTTATGAAAGTATGATAGGTTATGAAAAGGAAGGGTTGTAAAGAGATTGCTTCGAATTTTAGGGAATCAAAACCAAAGCAAAATATTATGAAAGTAAAAATGAAATAGATAAACCCCATAATTTATTATACCATACATGTTCACACTCAAACAATTATCACAATATTCTGTGGAGCTATATTAAAATACCTTGTTAAACTTTGTGACCTATTTCCATTCTATGGAGGTCAGGTGCGAACGAACACCCCATAATTTTATTATACCATATTTCTTCAAACTGAAACATAATTATTAAAGTATACTTACGCAGATAGATATGAAAAGTCTTTATTAAAATATGTGCCTATTTTCATTCTATGGAGGCCAGACGCGAACGCAGGCCCCACAATTTTATGATACCATCCATATTTAAGATAAAACATACTTATCAAAGTATTCTCATGTACATCTATATCGAAAACACTTGTAAACGTTTCTTTTATTTTTTATTTTTTTATTTCCATACTTTGTGGACCAAGCGCGAACGCAGACCACAAAATTTTAATGAAAACCGTTCTGCCCAAACTAACAACCCAATTACTGTGCTTCGATATATCTTCTATCATGATATGAAATCAGTTTTTTTTTACATAGTAAACCATATAGGAGCCTATTCGTGACCACACACACACACACATTCAGCTTGATATATATATATATATATATATATATATATATATATATATATATATTCAAATTAATTTATTTTAAGTTGACATCAGTCCATATGCATATCACGTTGCAGTGTTAACATTACCTTCTTTGGATGATACAATTTTGCTTTCAGTTTCGATTCTAGCTAATGCCACCTAAATACGTTTATTTTTTGTTAATACTTTTAAATCATGTCTCTTTAATAATATATAAGAAATCTGGACTAATTAAAATACCATGCTTAAGCATAGTTTACAATCTGGCAAAGCCGGGATTCCCGCCTCCCGGCGCTAGTTGGATATAAAAATGTGAGCCCGTACTTACTACAATGAAGGCTACTTTATTTGTAAAAGTTATCTCATAGGATAACTCTGTATGTGTTTGCGTGATGCGATTTATAAGTTGTTTTGGGACGCATGCGGGCGGGCGGGGTACGTTGGTAGCATGAAATTGCTTTGAAATACTTTTGATATGTTAACACTGAAATGTCTGCTATTTGTTTTGCAAACAGTCTAATTTCAATATCTCTGCTAGTTAATATTGAAACGTCTGATAAACGATGATACAATTATTGGAGAGATAATTTTAATGCGATATTGACGAGATATTTATTTTCCCCGAAGGCTGATTGAGAAATGCATTCCATTAAATCCACGTCTCATAATGACCGCCTCTACTAAAGCCATTTCTGTCCCGATTATTGACATAACGCCAGAGATTGGATTGCGAAATGCGGCCAAGCATCAATGTCACAGGCCCTGTTCTTCAGTCGCTCACTTTTCTGTCTTACGCGGTATGTATTGAAGGATATGGAAGGATATTGTACGGCATAATCACGTTGACACATCAGTTCCCGCCGAATCACAGCAGTTAAGCAACGTTTAACCTTGTCAGTATGAAATAGGAGACCATTAAGTATGTCTTGGTGCATTATGTGCTCACCGCTTATACCTGCATTATTTCCAGTCTTCCTGGACATCTCCTAACTACTGGACTCAAACAGTAGCGATTCAAGAGAGGTGTGGTAATGTTACGTTGGCGTATAATAAAATGAGCGTTTGTTGTATATTGGTTGAAATTGTGTCTATTTATAAAATATTGAGTATTTGATTATCTTATCAGAGTTAATGACGTTGGGTGTATGTTCATGTGTTTGAATATACCTTCTGCCATTTCGTTGGTCCATCTGGAAATTGTCCGAAAGGGAGGAGACAACGGCGAAGCCGTCCGCTCTCGTCCAAGTCGCAACCAAATCTCCACGATGTAGCTAACCTGATCACATGACTCACACGCAATCCAATAAGCTGATCTTGACTTCCGGTCAACGTGTCTATACTATAACTCACACATCTCCCTTTCTCTCTCTCTCTCTCTCTCTCTCTCTCTCTCTCCATTCTCTAACAGTAAGGGAGTGCGCAACCATTGACTTACAACTTCACACGCAATTGCCCCTACAGGGGGTATCCTTTTTCTTTCGAGACTGAACGGAGGCATCCACATTGAGGGATAATATATTAACAAGTATCTTTTTTCAAGAAATGTCTCACTAATCAAGGTTCGAAGGCCACTCGATGATAAGTTTTTGAGGTTGATGGAAAATAAATATAATGAACCATAATGATAGCTTATAGTTGAAATAGGATAGATATTGATTTGACATGGCGGTGCAAAAATAAATGTATACATTGACCTTGAAACGACAATGTTTTTGTCCGAGGAAATACGTATTGAACGATTACATAATAACCATTGTCTAATGACTTCCGAAAATCAAAACGGCGACGGTATAAGTACACCGAATCTCCTAACTATATCCTCGGCAACCACTGCCTTCCATAGTTGTTGTCGTCTTAATATGTCTTCACCCACTAACCTCCGGCCTATATGAGGTATTATTGAAAACGGTCTTTTCATACAATGCCTACCTTGATCCGTCGAGATTCAACGTCGCTATCCACTGCGCCACGTGTGCACAATGAGGATAATAGTCCGAGTAAATAAATTGATAAATAATGCAAAATGTTCCTCTCAAATTAATTAATTTACACTATTATTGTTTCACGCATACTTGGGGCCAGAGTCAGTAACATTAATATAAATTCAAATAATATTATGAGTTAATTTGAATTTGGGATAATACGGTGGCTCATTGTGTCATATTATAAAACTAATGGAATTTATTTGCTTCCCCACGAAAGGAAATTAGACAGAACACCGTTTTCAATGTGGGGGAAAACCAGCTCCCCTAAAAGTAGGGTAAAATGGGGCACTCTGTCTGGGACAAAAAATAATAATTGCCCCAGTATAGAAGGTTTCCCCTCCATTGTACAAATTATCGTAAGTGATGCATCTGCAGAACAGATACTACACTTTGATCCCTGCCCGAAGGCCAGGAAAAACAGGGTGTTTATTTGCTCCCCCACCTAGTAAATTAGGGCATAGCCCGATTTTTTATGTGAGGAGTGAAGGGGAAATGGGGACCAACTCCCCGGGGAGAAAGGGAGCTGGATAGTGACAATTGGTATGAAGGGTTACGCCTACACTAACCAAGGTCTTATATGTGGGGTCGCCCCCACATATGGTCTTTGCTTGCAGTATCTGGCGGAACAGATACTATACTTTGATCCTGACCCGAAGGCCAGGAACAACAGAAAAAAGGTCAAGCCTTTTCTATTCATATGCCAATCTTGAAGATGTTAGATTGTTTTCTATTTAACTCGCTATTTATCTGTAGTCTATATTTCGACAAACGGAATGGAGAAAGCACTGGAAGAAATGGAGATGTCTTTATGAACACCTTTGCTGCTGATTAGTCGCGAAACTGCTTAGGAATATTTTGTGGAGACAAAGGTATAATACACCTATTCGCTGGCTATTATATGTTCAATGAAAATTTCATCAGAAAAGACACGAAGATAACTAATTACATGAGCAAAATATATTACTTCAAGGTTAAAAACATGCCAACTGCGTGCTTGATACATGCGTTTCACCCAGAAATAGCAAACTATCACTCTTTGTCAGATAAAATGGTAAAATTAGGAAGATAAAAATTATGAGTCTGCTGAATAGATTGCCCTTATTCTGCTTTCTACTCTACTTATATTGCAGCATCCTGCTATTGTCCAACCTACTCATTTGAGGAAAGTCAGTTCATGTAACGCATAATTCAAAATATCAAGTGTCTTCAATGAATTCAGTTAAGATTTGCATCAGATGTGATTTACGAAACTGGATGATTTGAAGATCATATCTAATTGTAGAGTCTTCTGTTTCTATCATCATGAAGTTGCGTCTTACAGTTGATATTCTCTTTAAAATAGAACTTACAAAAATAACGACCATTAAAGAAAAAAAAGTTTATTAGAGAGATTGTAATTAGAGTGAGTTAAATATTAAAGAACTGAACATGATTTTTTAAATGAGGAAAATTTAAATTTTATTGGAGACGTTATATGGCAAGCATTTGGATTTATATACCACCCTACTGTAATTTGCATGGAAATAGTGTATTCCATGCAAAGTTATTAGAAAGAAACCCTCACCATGAAATTTTAGTCAAGCACATGGAGGTAGAGATGAAGATATTTGTGGAGGAAGAGGAACAGAAATCGAGACGCTTCCAAAGAAATAAAAAACAGAAAAAATAGAAAGCAACGTCTATTATATATAGAATTCACTGTAGAGAACGGAATTAACAAGCTACAACTAGATACAATTTAAAGTAGACTACATAAATGAATTAATATTTTTATAAATGAACTTACTGGATGTGGCAGTAGTGACGCTCATTTGGTGTCGAACACGCTCCACAATACCCATACCTTCATTCATAAAATATCTGGAATTACTATAACGCATATTTACAAGCTTTTTTAATTTAATCTTACAACTGAGCCCCAGCTTTACGCTATCGGGGTACATTCTATCATTGCGATTCCAACGTACAGTGCTGGCTATATAAAGACCACTTTTAATAGAAGCAAAATGCAGACACAGAACATACCAGATAGGCTTTCTGATTCTCCTTCTTGTTATTATTCTATTAATGCGTCAAATGCATAATATCTGTGGCTTTATTATACAGTGCAGTACAAAAAAAAACGACATTTCTGGACATTTTTATATGTAATAAAAAATCATGTTTCGGTATTCATCGCATCATTTTTTTTTGGGGGGGGAGATTTATTTATTTTTTTTTTTTTTTGCAAAATTGTCACGTTCGAGAATTTTGCGGAGAGTCTTAGTGCTGTGAGTGATGAAAATGGCGAGAGATCCACTATGATATTTAAACTGTTTGAAAAAGTGGAAATGGCATTCAACATATTACCGTTATGATGGCAAACATTCATTTATTTAATTGGCAAAAAATAAACGATGAAGGGATGACGATTTACAAGGTTAAAAAGGCATTTACTATTTGGGGGTAGATGTACAAAGAGAAACTATACATGGGGAAAACAGCGGGGGCCCGACAAGCGTCTGTCCAAGGCCGCTTTACTAGTTTAACTGACAATTCTTTGTTTTTTATTTATAACCAATGACAATAAAAATATGATTTATAGTAGATGAAAACGGCGATAAGTCTAGAGAAATAAAGTTGTCGTACCATGATATTTTTATATCGATTCGTGTCTTATGTTACTTGAACTTATTTTTATCTGACATTTGTCGTACATTGTTATCTGGCAGAACGAAAAGGATAAAATGAGACGAATAAAAGAAAAGTAAATTTCCTTATTGCTGAATATTAATCACAGATTATTTACAAATGTTCCATATAGATTATGAAATTTACAATGTTTTAACTATTTACAAGACCCGCAACACTTTAGATATACGTCCTCCAATTAAGATGTTGGTTCTTCAGTCGCCTGTTCAGTTCTAAATATTAGATCCCACAGTACACGCGCAGATTACTTCTACATTAAATGAAGAACCTGTTTGTTCTCATGTGATGCAATTTTAAAAGAGCATCGGTTCACAGAATTAACAACTCGACTGCAATAACCGACAAAGAAATTCCAGCGGCAAAATGAAAATAATAACTTTGAAGTAATCAAGTGAAAATACCAACGAATTCCTTTTAAACAGTTTCACAAAATAAATGGCCGGGCTCCAAAGACAACGTTTCCGCAAAGTATTGACAAACATTGCCAGACGGAAGCACTGGAGGTAGAAGACTCGAAAGTCACTAAAATATAAGAAAACATATTTCGTACATTCTATAGAAATTTTCAAATAAAATGATTTCAAAAGGCCTTTAAGTACAATGCGTTATCCAAATCTGCATGTTTAAAAAGAAAAACATCCATACATGATTTAAAGTTAATTTAGTTTTAAAATTTTTATAAAACTGATTTTCGTAAATAGGCATTGGAAAACATTCTATTTTTCATAAATAATTATCCGTTGTTTTACGCAGCGAAAGGTCCTCAAATTAATGAAAACACATTTTTCTTTTTCTGGAATACTTTTGATATCATGCTCCCCAATATATATATATATATATATATATATATATATATATATATATATATATATATATATATAAAGCTGAATGAGTGTGTGTATGGGGGGGGGCCTGGTCACGAATAGGCTCCTATATGGTTGACTATTTTAAAAATGATTACATATAATGATAGAAGAAATATGGAGACACAGGAATGGGTATGTTGTATCTGGCAGAACAGTGGTTAATTAAAATTGTGTTGTCTGGGTTCGCGCCTAGTCTACAAGGTAGGGAAATTAAATATACAGAAATTAAAAAAAAAAGTTTACAAGTGTTTTTGATATAGAATTACATAAGAATACTTTGATAAGTATGTTTTAACTTTAATAGGGATGGTATAATACAATTGTGGGGTTTGCGTTCGCGCCTGGCCTCCATAGAATGGAAATAGGCACATACTTTAATAAAATCATTTAATATCTATCTGCGTAAGTATACTTTGATAATTATGTTTCAGTTTGAAGAAATATGGTACAATAAAATTATGGGGTGTTCGTTCGCACCTGACCTCCATAGAATGGAAATATGCCACCAAATTTTACAAGGTTATTTAATATAGACCCACAGAATATTGTGATAAGTGTTTCAGTGTAAACAGGTATGGTATAATAAATCATGGGGTTTATCTATTTTATTTTTACTTTCATCATAGTTTTCTTTTGTTTTGATACCCCCAAATTCGAAGCTATTTCTTTACAACCCTTCCTTTTCATAACCTATCATACTTTTGTAAATCAGAGTCCATTTTCTGTAGGCTATTTTTGAACCCAGTCAACGACTGGTTCTGTTGCTAGTGTGTATATATATATATATATATATATATATATATATATATATATATATATATATATATATATATATAAATACTTTTTTATAAAGGAAATGAACACACAAAATAAACGACCAGAATATCACAGAAATTGTTGATTCTTGTGCACTTAAGCATAATGTTAATATATATATATATATATATATATATATATATATATATATATATATATATATTAACACTGTTTAAGTGTATAAGAATCAACAATTTCTGTGATATTCTGGTCGTTTATTTTTAATTAAGTTGTAGGTTCTTGGTATTGTTCACAAAACGTATAATTACGTTAGTAGCCCCAGCCTATCGTTTTCCATACCCCATCTGATAGCGCGGTCTGACTGTGTTTTATAAGTATATTTTAAAACATTTATTCTTTGTAATCATCTGTTTTTTCTACTGTTACATACTACTTTTCTCGATGACATATCTATCTTCATCAATTCGTTATTCAGTTATATTTTCACTATATATTTTTAATCTACATTATTCAAAACAAACATGTTGTAACCTCTTTCTCTCTCTCGCTCTTATGACTGCATTACGCTTTATTATAATGATCTTTTTAACATTAAGCTGAATAAATACCCTTCGTTTTTTGTTTATCATCTTGCTTTCTTTTTAGCCTTTTATATCAAATATATTTTATACCTAGATCTATTTATTCGGTGGTTTTACAATATTTGCTATTTAAAACTCTATTCGTTACCAATAAGTTTGAGATTGTTTTGAGATGTTACCAATAAAAAAGCAATATAAAGGTTCTTTTTGGTTGCATGCAAGAATGGATACGAGAATAAGAAAAGTACGCCCTTTGCTCCGAGAACGTGTCTCCAAGCAGGAATTATCGTTCGAAACAGATCGATTACCGATTTAGACAAATACAGCTAAGATTTGGACGAAATTAGAATGGTCACGATAATCAGTCATTCTTATCAGATTGTCGATATATCTGAAAATAAATTCTATCTAGACAATCGTGGTTTGGTTTTATTTATCCGATCCCATCCCTTACTGTTGCATCCTCCGGCCTTCGTAAACTGGTTTGAAATCCTTTAACCAGAAAACAAGTATCAGTGCTTGTTAATAGTACGTCAGAAATATTATTTAAAAAAAAACAAAATGTTATCTTGTACAATTTACTTAATGTTTTTGATATTGTTTACTTTACTTTACGGCTTATACATTAATTGTTTAGTTATTTAATGCAAAAAAAAATTAAATAAAAACACTGAGCAGTAACACTCCTAAATTTGATAATAGAATTATCGCAGGCATATTCGACGCAACAGATAATGGTTTAATTATATTCTGTTCCTAGTGGCTGATTTATGTTGATTGGGCTTTCAATTCTTAGCGGAAGCGATGCTAAAATACATTACAAATTTAGTAGGATTTTGTTCTGCGTTTATGGATGATGGAACGAGAGCAGATTAAACGGTCCTAGATATGACCATAAACTATATCCGATGGAGAGGTCCCAGCTTGTGGGATTTGGTGAATGTAGAGCCGCTCTTTAATTGCCATGGCTCCCAGGGCTACTCTGACTGGAGTGATAGTACCTGTTAGGGTCTCAACCATGGGTTGAATAGAAACCGACTTGAAAAAAAATATATTCTATTAAAAATGTTTCATTAAAATTTCCTGGATTCGGCATTAGATAATAAATAATATTAAGAAACTCGGGAATTACATTGACTAAAACAATGTGAAAATAATTGCAATGATCGATAGGTACAATTAAGGAACCCTTTTCTTGCCTCCTACATTATTTCTTCTACATAGTCATAATCATTCGCCATCATCATCATTATAGTCATAATCATCATCATAGTCATCATTATCCTGCACTTTTAATGGAACGAGTACACGCTACCCTCGTGTATTAAACTTAACGTTGTGTTCCAAATTTCGTATATTAAGATATGTTGGTTCATTTAAGTTATTAAACTCTATTGCAGTAAGATAGCTATCGCTAAAGTATTTATCTAACTAGGGATGCAATCTTCTACCTATATAAGATTCAGGTGCGCCCTAAAATTGAGTATTATTACCACATCTGGGCAGGAGCTGCTCGACATTCCCTATCCAGCCTTGATTGTTAAAGAGCAGCTTCAAAACTTACTAGATAATGTGTTTTTTTCTATTTCCTGCAACCTTATTCTCACAGTAGAGACGTTGCGAGTCCGTCTTTTCTTTAATCCATTTATCAATGTAAGTTCTCCGATCAATGGTTAGCCCCAATGCCAAACTTTCGTAGAAAACAGTCGGCTAACTACATCTATCATCAACGATTTCCTACTCTTTCTTTGCCTAAATGTAAATTCAGATTCGATGAACAAAGCTTCTTCCTTAGAATTACTAACTTGTAGAACAATATTCCGTTGTCCTGCTTCTTGGTTGCCTTCAAATCCAATGTAAAAAAGTACTTGTTTAGCCGTCCCCATAAATAATCAAATTTTCCCAATTTAGCCCATTAACGATTACTACACTACCACCTTACATTCATTACCATTTATCTTCAAGTAGCCTTTGGGTCTTGTTAAGTGGTGACTCTCATGTAAAAATTGCATCTGTAGTATTCATTGGAGACACTTTTTTTTTAAATTACAAAAAAAAAACACAAAAACAAGTAAATGCAATTCAACTGCGCATAAAATATCAGAGAAATTAATTGTTTTTAAGTTCGAAAAAATTGCATTCTAAAGAAATCAACTCCAATTGAATTAATTATATTAATTGTTTTCTTCTTTTTTCACATATGAGTAAACAGAGCATCGTGAAAAAAAATTGATCATTTTACACGAATATGCAGTTCATTTATTTTCTATTGTTGAAAAGCTTTTAACTTTGGTTGAACGACATTTTTTGTATAGTCTAACTTTAAAAGTCAATTCCGCACCAAGGGGTTTGTAGATTTGACGTCATTGTTTGAGAGAAAAGCTATGGGGACTACATAGTTGTTACGTAATTTTGCTCTACGTAAACGCACACAGTACTATTATTAGAATTCGTCAGACTATTATTATTATCTTAAATGTTATTTTCATAACGTTGCAGTTAATGTAACCGCCGAATATTTTAAAATGTCTTGAAAAAATTGGAAATATGTCTGTCAAACTCTGGAATCTTGCTGTCAAACTAAGTTATCCACACAAAATTCCGAACATAACCTTGTATTTAATATGAAAGTACACATGGCGTAGTGTATACTGCTTTTGATAAATTTAAGTTCAGAGTTACACTTTCTAGAGGAGAATAGTGCAATAGTTACGGCGACAGTCCAAATAAAACTATCGTATGATTAGGAATCCCTTTACAGCCATAGCTGTTGGAACAAGAGCACTGTATGCCCGTAGATCAAATACATGTGGATTTCCTGAATTTGATAGAAAAAATGTCGAGTTTGACAAAAAAAAAACACCTGTAGTAAGAGGAAGATCGACTTGAAACGTTTTAAAAAGAAAACTCCAAATAAGAACAGTTACCGGTTTATCTAAATGATAAAAATCAATTCTTATCTCAAAAAGTGAAAACCAAAACTTCAATTCCATTATAAAAACATTGGATATAAAAACACAAATGTATAAAAGTTGTAAACACGTAAATTTGAACGATTTCTCAGGTTATGAGACTTTATAGTTATGCTTTTTTTTTGAAAGTCTCACTTATCGAGACCAATATGTCACTCAAGGATCTATGTTTATAAATGTTAGGTGAATAGTGAGCCAACTTAATGATGGTTAGCAATGGCAGAGTTTTCTTAAGGCTTAGTTATATAAAAGAACATGTAAACAAATTATTTGCAGTGGACTTGAATTGAACCAAGTCATAGTAAGTCGGGAACCAGTTCCTCGGTAACTTGTGCAACAGATAGTAATGAAAATCTGCTTATGAAATTTACATTTAGTTTTAGATTACAGAGGAGTGAGGGAAATCGTTGACAGTTTTGTACCCAAACAAGTATTTGTTACAAACGTTTTAACATGGAGAAATCATGGATTAGAGCTCAGTCAAGAACTTTCATGAAAACAGTGATAGAGTAGATATGCACTCACAACGTCTCTTCTGTGAAAAAGAAGTAGAAGCGAAAAATTCGACGACGAATCCGTGCAGCACGGTCCCCGTTCTTCGGCCTCAACGGGTCTGAGATTCCGACTGGAAATACGCTCGGACACAAAGGTATATATCTATCAGGAGAAACCTTTCTTTCATAGCTGTGAGACTTTGCCTAGACATTTTAGCAATTTACTGCCTTCGCTCATTGTTCGCTGTCGTTGAGAGATCGTGTTTTGATTTCAACTATGTCTTGGTGTTGACCTACGCCACCCCTATCGTCTATCCTGCTTCAAGGATGTCTCCGATTATTTAAATATGATGCTCGTCGACCAGAAATGAGAGCGTATTCGTGGATTTCCCCTCTTTCTGCTTGACTGGCACGAATGTGTTGATGTACAACTGAAGACATAGGCGGCAACAATTAAGGAGAACCTGATGGTAATATCAGTCCCACAAAATGTGGTATTTTGCATTGAAAGTAATAGTGATTAGCTATTTCCTGCGACCAAGCCTAGTATCTAGGAACCATCAATGCGTGCTTCAAGATAAAGTTATTGCTTCTAGGGAAGCCGGTCCCATTCGACCAGGATAATGCCCGCTACATATCAAAAAATAAAAAAAGTTATGATTTTATGACTAGCTTGTTTCTGTTGCCCGCATTTTTTTTTTTTTTTGACATGCCATTCAGATGCAGTTACATAAAATGTAAAACATCTCTAGTTAAATTTACGAAACTGAGAGGACTGGAACTTAAAAGAGAATGATGCTAGTAAATTATGATTATAAGAATTTCCAATAACCAATTTTATAGTATAATTGACTACAGCCAATTTTACAAGGATTTGAATTATTACAATATTTGTTTCTTTTTATTAACAATAACAGCAGTTTAAGAAAGGGATCGGCTTTAATGCAAACACGTGAACGAATAGTTTATTTTCATATTATATTAGCATGGGTACCCAGCGTTGCCCGGGTGTTTGTAGGAGTGTGTGCTGTTAAATAAAAAAGAAACCGGGGGGAGGTAGGATCGAACCCGAGGCCCTGAGGTGAAGTTTGAAAATAAAATCGGCCACCCAGAATGAGTTAGTGAAAGATGTTTGAAAGTCGTCGAGCGTTACGACGACGACGACGACGACGACGACGACGATGTAAGCATTGTTATAAGCGAAGTAAGACAAGAAAGCAACGCTTTTATTAAGCGGAGGGTAATCAAAACATAAAAAACACAAAACATCTAACGTAAGGCAAACGAACGATGAAAACAGAAAACGAACACGTGAAAAATCGCTTAGATAAAATTTTAAAAATTGGTGGATACCCGGTTTTTTTAGGGTGTCGCTAAGAATAAGCGAAGTAAAAAAACAAAAAAAAAACAGGAAAACGAACGTTACGTGAAAAATAGCTTAAATAACACAGGGTTTAATATTTAAATTTAAAAAATCGAAAAAAAAAATCTCACACCACGATTCGAACCCAAAACGTTTAGATAATAAATAAACGCTAAAATCAACTGCGCTAAAGCGACCTAGAGTAAATGTTTTCGGTTTTTCAACTATTTAAAGTAAATCCTGTTACCACGTCATGCCGTCATCTGACGCATGCGTAGAATCTGTCATCCTTACGAGGAACCCGTTTTTGTTGACACCCCCCTGTCGACAATTGTCGATTTCGGGGTTAAAAAGTTAATGTTTTTGGCCAATCTTTCGATAGTTTTCAAGCAAAGGATGGGGCTTCGATATGATACCGAGTTTGTGAATTTTCGTCGCGTCTGTCGAAAGTTTTTAGCACACACACAAACATACATACATACATTTACGCTTTTATATATATAGATTTTCATACTGAGTTAACATAATAAAGATAAGAAGCCTTATCTGACCATTTCAAGTAATAGTAATACAATGCAGATATATATAGATGCTTTTTTATCCCAAGCAGTTACTTTTGGAAGGTAGTACACGGTACACATACTTTGTAGTTTTACGTCTGCGATAAAAGCAAGAATGATTATGCTTGTAACTAAAAGAGAAATAGCAGTTTTAGCAAGACATGATGCAGCAAAAATAATAGATGAATAATCTAAAAATAAACATTGTTATTTTTATTTTATCATGTAATGATGGTTTTATTATATTATCTGTCGAATCATGCCATTTGTGACATTCTCTTTTTGTTATACTACTTTTGAAGAAATGTAGTGAAATAAATTACTTTAACTATAAAAAGTATCACACTTTTACAATAGTCTATATTATAAATACCTGGTCTGTTGGTCTGTCTCTCAATGTACCTGTCCGTTCCACACTTTTTCGCAAACTACTTGCCCGATCTTGCTTAAAATTAGTATATAGATTTTATAATGAGGCCCGATAAGCTTAATATAACGGCAGTTGTTCGATTTACAGTTACCGATTCGTACTGATAATCTGGATTAGTCAGTGATGTATCAGTGGGTTTGCGTAAAGTATCTACCAAACTACTCTTCGAATATTTCGTTTACAAACTTGGAAATTTATATATAGGGCATTTAGACAAGTGCCTTACTTACGATTTAATTTTTAATCTGTAAAATAGCAGGTAAAAGGAAAAATTAAAATAAAAAAAACAATTAATTACGGCGTGAGTAAAGCAACTAACTTCCAACTATGTGTACATACTTATCATTAGTTTGGGGTTTCCTAATATTTGAATTTTTTATATTATCAATCATACAGTACGTCACACAATAATGACAATGCCTGAAGCGTTAAATAACTACTAAAACTGGAGCGCTGGCTGTTTTGGTTTGGATTTAAGATAATGGCAGCGAAGGCATGCTTGTTTTAACTTGTAAAATCATTACTATGTGTGTTAGCTTCAAACGAATAACTAATAGAGTTTTTTTTATCTTTCCTGACTGCTGGAAAACTGATTCTGTGTTTCAAGAAATCTGACCAAATATCACATTAAAATATCGCTCCATTATTATTCTCCCGCTTTTTGCCAAACTCTTTGAGTTCATAATTTATCAAGATCTAGTCCATCACCCTACATCTGCTAAATTCCTAACCAACAATCAATATGGATTAAGACAAGCCCATTCCACAGCAAATATCCTAACTGTAATCTCTGAATGTATATATAATTCACTGGACAAGGCAGGTGTTTTGTCTAATCATATGTTATCACTGGAAGAATAAATAATTTAATTAAACTTTCTTAAGCAAGAGAAAATCCAGGTTGTCCTCGACGGTCGTATATCTGAAGAATATGAGATAAATGCGGGAGTACCTCAGGGGTCTATCCTAAAATATTCATTGTTCCTGATATTCATAAATGGCGTCTCTGATAAAATTGTTTCGGAGATGGGTATATTTGCTGATGACAAAGTTCTCTATAACAGGCACGAGAGGAAAAAGGGTACAAATTATAACATCTATTTATCTTCATCTGTACATCTAGCATTAGCACCCTTTTGTTTTGCTTCATCTTCTATTTCCCCCCCGGACACATATATAGTGAAAAATAATAAAAACTGACTAGTCTTCGCCGGAAAAAAAAACTTATACTGCCAACATAGATTTAAGGAACCGTCGGGATAATTACTCGAACATTTATTTTTTCACATTGCACGGACTTAACAGGGGATTGAACCTCAATTAATGGGTTAATAGCGAACATGTTATGCTAAAAATAACAGCGATTTACATAAAAGAAAAATGTAATTAAATTATTAGTTTACTTACCAACAATATGTCTAACTGTTTCTCTAATAAACGTAATGCAGAAACTGCCAACTTACCTGCAAGAGACAAAAAGAAACATTATCAAAGCTGTATTGTGGGACTATTAAGTACTAATACACATCAATGAACAGTATAAAAATGCATTAAGTTTTCAAATATACTTTGATACGTGGAATTGCCCGCCTAAAAATTCATTCCGTTGGCTTGTTTTCCAGCTAACTGCAGCATGGTCCTCTTCAAGTACAATGTGAACAGAACGTTTTTTTTAAGTTGTCCCCAGAATTAATTAATTTCTAACCCATTTACTAACGAGTACTGCGCTCAGGTCTCTGTATTCATCATGCATTGTTAACCCTTATCACCGAGATATCTTTGGGACTGGAGTAATTGCAACTCCCTTTTTTGAAAATTTGTTTACATTGCACTTGAAACGAGAATGTTGTAGTTAGTCGGAAAAGAAAGTAATGGTACTGTGTCCATAGGTGGCAGTTCGAGAGTAAAAAACTTCGCTCATGAATGTTTCATTCGGTTTTAGAAGGAGAAAATATTCCCAGTTATTGTACCTACACGGGTTTGTGTTGTGAAATGTTTACAAGGAGCTATAGAATAACATTCAGTCAGCATTGTTACGTGGCTCTTAACGCTCGAATCGTGTTCATTACATTTTAAACGTCTCTCGAACCCCGACACCGTCGAAAAGAACACACAAAGAAAAATAAATAAATTCAATTCGGCTTTTTTTTCTGTTTTTGAAAAATACATTCATTATCATTACTTTTAAAAAATGTTTGGGGTTTTGTTCTGTTCATTTCGTCAGTCATGAGTTGAACAAACCTCGCCATCTCAACAACAGTTTAAAAGTCTGCCGCTGAGTGGCTATGTGTTCATTTCATCTGGCTAACGTTTTTCTATCTGCCCGACAACATGGTGCATTTTCTCTGAGGTTTTTTTTTTCGTTGTTGTTGTCTTTTTCTTCCGATGCAAGACCGTTCACACTTCCCAATTTGCATATGTGCTTTTTCGGCTACTGTTTTTTTTTTACCAGCTACCATACAGTTTATGCTCATATTTTTCCACGTGCTCATACGCGTGCTGTTACAAAATAACGATCGAGTAGAGAAAGACTAGCAATATCTTACGTGGGAGAAACAGTAAAGAGGGAAAAGGGGTATTGCTCACTTGATTTCGAAGCTGGAATTGTTCTGAACACCTGCTGGAACGAATACCTTTTATACCGATTTATTTACACAATGCCACATATAGTTTTGATACTGGAAAAAGGTATTTCTGATGTTTACGAGATCTATTTTCGTTGATTACGTGTTTGAGCAAGTTTGTTCCTTTGGGATGTAATGTTTTGTTGCGAGTCTTCAGAAAATAACTGACATTCAAGAAACCTTTATTTCTTTCTAAGAAAAAATGATTCCAATCGCGAATGTTTAAAATAAGATAAAATAAAACAGTGTGAAGAACCAAAATCGCAAAGAGAACAATAATCAACATTTTATATTCTTTCGATTACGAAAAAGACACAAGTAAAAAAAGGAAAACGTGTTCATGAAAACAAGTAAATGTGTTTGTATCTTTTTTTCTTCACTTGGAATCTTAGAGTTATCATTTTTTAGTTACTATAAACGTTGTTTTTATGAAAGGTATCACCTCTATCTTTGTTGTCAAACAGTTTTGATGATGCCATTGATCGAGGAAATTCAACCGCAAAAAAGAGGAATGCTGCGTGAATATAAATTTATCAAGTTTACAAGGAAAATAAATAATTTATAACAGAAAGTATCGAGACTTTGTTTTATTCTTTTACTTGGGCGTCACCGCTTACCAAGTCCAAAGCCTAATCGAGGATAAGGATTAATTCGTGTTTAGTAGAAAATAGCATTACGATATCTAAAGGTGGAACGTTGGCATACTTTAATTATTTACAAGGACGTTAAAATCAGGTGTATATTAACATTAGACTTGAAAACGACTATGTTCTACTTTACTGGGAAGCATGCCAACAGTATTTATATTTATTTATTTTTTTACATATGCACCACCATATGCCAAGGCCAAGAGGTCAGTCGAGGATGAGATATAAAGTGTGTACCGTAGACAATTGGACAATATAGTTATAATTAGTAAAGGAAATTTTGTAAATTTGTTAACTTATATGGAACGGCTCATCCAAAACTTATTTACGTTCGACAGGAAGGCAACCATATTATAGTCAGCTGGAAAGCAGAAAAACTAAAGACAATTCGATAGGCGTACAGTTCTAAGAAAGAATCATTGTTTATGGAATCTACGTTTAGGTTTAGGCACAGATAATGAGTGGGCGTAATTATTGATAGTGTTTTCTGCTAAACCCACAAAAAGAACAGTACTGGGAAGGAAGATTTGGTCTTGTAATTTTCGTTTAGTCAAAGACAGAGATAACACGAGTTATGGTTGCACATATCTTAGAGGGGGTGGAGTGAAGAAATAGATTAAGCTTTGGTTTAATTTCCGCTGTTAAAATAAGAATAACACAATGAAAATATCGTAGCATCTTTTCTGTAAGAAAGAGGTAGTGTTTAGGCAAAAAGTGCTCGCTCAGTAGATGTGAAAACGGTTTTGAAGCCTGCCAAGGCAGGAAATAGTACTTCTAGTATTTGGCAAAAATACTTAATCTTAAGGGGTATTAAGTTCTCGTACATGTAGTTAAGTGAATCAGAGTGAAACACTTAATGTAGCAGTGCATTGCGGCAAACACTTTTCCAATGGCTTTGACAACAGATTTGATGTAATCTTATATTTTAAGTCAGAGGTGGATGTCATCTTTTTAAATTTTTATTGCTTAATTTGGAATGCAACAATAGACTAATGTTTATCATAACGATTACAGGGAGGGACGATAAAAATGCAACCTCCCAAAAAAGAAAATATGATTCCATTTCCATTACTGAGTATCTGTTGAGCTTCCGCCGGCGCTTATAGAAAACTCATACCCTCAGTACTGGCCCAGTATCGTCGCAGGCAGCTATATTGAATAGATGTCAGCTGCACACTATGAGAAAGTCACCTGAATTATTGTCGATGACTTTTTTAAAAATAAAACTATAGTTTTTTTTTAATATAATATTTATGGTAACAACTTTTACGTTTTACTTTTACATTAGATATATACACATGTAAATGCATGGTTATTGGACAATTTCTTTCTAAATTATTAAAAATCAAAGAATTAAAAAAAAAAACAGAAAATATTTTGTTTGTACCAGTCAGTTTTGAACCCTTATAAAGACAGCAAAATGTAATATGTACGAGACCTGAAGTTATAAACACGTGCATCGTTCCATTATCGAAGTTTAAAACGCTGTTAATCAGGATTTGACATACATGGGCCGGACACCAGTAAGATATGATATTATTTCAATTCTTTTTATATATGTTTCATCGATGCGTTTGGAGTACCAATCAAGTAGGAATAAACATTTTAATTAAATGTAAACCAATAAGTGAAACTACCTGTTTAAGAATAAATCAATTCAACATAAAATATTGTGAAATCAGTAAAATGTTTGGAGTCTATTGTTTATGATGAAACTGACTTCCATGATCCGAAAACTATATTACTCAAAAGCAAAAAAGAGCTTCATAGTAGGGCATGCTTCGTGTCAAACTAGGGATTTCTTTGGCGTATTAAGCTAATTCTGACCGACCGTCAATATGGATTTAGACAAGCCCGTTCCACGGCAGGCATCCTCACTGTAATCTCTGAACGCATATACCATTCACTGGACAAAGCGGGAGAGGGAAGAGCGGTAGCTCTAGATATATCTAAGGCTTTTGACAGGGTATGGCATGAGGGTCTCCTCAGGAAGATTAGATCTTACGGTATCACTGGTAGAATACTTAACATAATTAAATCCTTCTTAGATAAGAGAAAAATCCAGGTTGTCCTCGACAGTCGTACATCTAAACAATATGATATGAATGCGGGAGTGCCCCAAGGATCTATCCTGGGACCTCTGCTGTTCCTGATATTCATAAATGACCTCCCCGACAAGATTACCTCTGAGATGGGGATATATGCTGATGACACCACACTCTATAGCAGGCACGACAGGAAAACAAACGAACATATATCTAAAGTAATGGCAGAAACACTAGAGGATGACCTCCAATCAGTAGTGGAATGGGGACAAAAATGGATGGTCACGTTCAATGCCACCAAGACAAAACTGGTTTCCTTCAATAATTACAAGAAACCTTCTCTACCACCTATAGCAATGGCCAACGACTCTTAATCTGAGAGTACGTCTCTCAAGCTCCTTGGCCTAACGTTCTCTGGAAACATGAGTTGGAACAGTTACATAGAGGGCATTGCCAGGGCCGCTGCAAGAGAGGTGGGCTCTCTCTACCGTGCTAGAAAACTTTTAACACCCGAAAGTATCCTGTACCTCTATAAGGCCACTATTCGCCCATGTATGGAGTATTGTTGTCATATTTGGGCCGGTGCATCGGCTACTAGTCTCTCGCTCCTTGACAGGGTTCAAAAGAGAGTCGCAAATCTGATAGGCCCTAAACTGGCATCAAAACTCCAGCCTCTGTCCCATCGTCGAAACGTTGCATCCCTCTGCCTGTTCTACAAGTATTATAATGGTGAATGCTCTGAAGAACTGCAAGCACTTGTGCCCCCACGACGTGAACACCCTCGACAGACCCGACAAGCTGCAAAATTCCACCCCCACATTGTAGAGATCCCTAGATGTAAAAGATCCTTCTACTCCAGTAGTTTCTTCCCCAGAACTGCTAGACTTTGGAATTCCATTCCGGGTCACTGCTTCCCCAACTGTACTGACATGCATAAGTTCAAGTGCAACGTGAACCAACATCTCGCTGCCCTAATCCCTACATAGTACCCCAGTAGATGTTTCCCCTGATAGTAGCCCCCTACACCAAAGTGGCAATGTGCCTTGTTTGGGGTGAAAATGTAATAAAAAAAATACTATTAGAAAGCGTATAAAAATTCGGTTTAGATATACGGACTCAGTGTTAGACGTTATTCTTGTTAAAAGAGTAAAGGAGAATATTTAAGTGTAATCTGAACAGACATCTTGCTGCTCATCTCCCTTCATAATATCCCTGCAACTTATGCCCCTGATAGGAGCCTTCTACTACAAATGACACTGTGCCTTGTTTGGGGTGAAGATGGAATAATATAAGCTACTGGTTTTTGTCTAACTATATGGCATTGTTGAACGGTGGCATAAGATGGCGGACTTTTCTAATACTTAGTATTGCTTAAAAAATAGAAATAATAATAAAGTACATATTTAAAAAATCATTACGCGCGAATAAACGCCTCACCGGCGAATACATATGTAGTTTGGAACTATCAACTCTCTTAAGTACACGCTAATGAAAAATTACGTTATTAGCGACAATTTAGGTTATCGTTATTGCACATCTAATAAATGATTTAATGCATTTATATAATTACAAGTTTGTTATTATGCTTACTGTCACTTAATATTCAAAGTATACGTAAGACTCAATACAGCTCAGCATCGATGCTCCTTGAAAAGTATGTGTTCCTGCTGAGTCAGTGTTCATAACCTTGAACCCCTAAAGGGCATAGGCCATCTACAACTTTTTGTAGATGCCTTTATAGCGACTGAGATCTTTTTATGGGGTGAGGGTGCTGGCCCCATGTCCCTCCTTCCCAGAAGGTACATACAGCGCGTAGCCTTCCCGGTGTGTCAACGTGATTGTGCAGTACGCTTTATCAGTGTACATTAAATTACTATACAAACATATGTTATGATACTATATATAATATTATTACACTACTGTTGTAATATATAATTAGTCCAACATTTTGGTCGACGTAATCACCGCCCTTTTTCAGTGGTATCTTGTCAACCTCTAAAACGTTTCTGTCAATTTGAAAATCTGTACGAAATTCCAGGTGTGGCATACTATTATTTTTTCTCTCTTAGACGTCTTAAAAAATTCAAAATTGAGTTTGGAACCTTTTAACCACCGGAAAGAAAAACTTTCGTTCAAATTTCTGAATTGTACACAGAGAATCATAAGTTTCAGAAAAATATTTCCGAATCCGATGGTATATCTGATGAATGTTACATCCGTCGAAACCATTGTAATATGATTACACCAGCCAAGAAATCTTCAGAATGATACACAAGCTAGGAACTTTAGTTTTAATAATTAAAATAAAACATATTAACAATCCTCATCTGAAAAATGAAAATAAGTGACAATGAACATTAGAAAGTTCAGTAATTATGCAGACGAAGTTAATTTGAAAGTCATTTCCTTAACCCTCTCGTTCAAAGAATTTTTGCAATAATTTAATTGTAACGTAATTTATTTTAAATTACCACACTAGTAAATATATGTCCAGCATCAATTCTTTAGAAGCCTACAGATGTTTGAAACACTAACCAGCTATTGCTGTAGCATAAGATTAAATAATATATTGGTTATGTGATATTATGCCCCAAGAAAGTGGTTACATATAATAGGTCCTTATTATTCGATAATTAGAACAACCGGTCAAGGTATTGCCATACACAATTCTAAATAAACTACTTTTTTGTGTAGTAATGGTATCTGCGTTATATTAAGCCGATATTCGGTAACATTGCTTGTTCTATATGCATCGTATAATTATAACATTCGCCCCTTAGAAAAGAGGGCATGATTCATTTCCGTTTGATGAAAACTGGTTTACGTTTTTTTGGGCGCACACGATCTACTTTCTGTGTATAAATTCCAAAAGTGGCACGAGTCTTCTATCATGTCTGAAAGTGACACAATGTTCACGGAGCAAGAACGGAGATTCGCCGCTGTACAACTCTCGCTCTCTATCGATCAAAATGTTTGCATCATGATCATGGTCAGCAGCCTTAAAATAAAAATCCGGATATCAAAAACGTCCCCAGGGTTACGAAAACAAAGTTTTCGCTCACGCACATGGTCTTTGGTGTTGTTTCAAGTGAGCGTTACATCATGCCCCTCAACATCTTCGAAGTCAACACCAAAGTGAACATGGATGTGTTATATTTTGTGGTGATCAGGTGGTCGCTATCAGAGCGTGAGTGTTGCACGAGGAATCTTGCCGTCCCAAAAGTCCAGAGACCCAGACAAATCGTCAGACGGAGTGCTACTACTTTGAACCCTTATCTCACTGACGCCCTCCTCCCTAAACTTGAACCCGCTGGAATACTTTTTAGGTCATAATTCAGGAACATCACCAACATGACCTCTCAGAAGATAAAAGATAGTCTAGTCGTCGATATTTGCTGAGTATTCGCCGAGCTCTCGTCGGCGCATGTAGAAAAGGCGTGATCCAATTTCAGGATCTGTATCCAGGCGCTGATTGAGGCAAAATCCTGTTACATTGAATAATGCCAGCTCTACTACATAAACAAGTTACCTAGATTGATTTTTTAAAAATAATACTTTGAAAAACAAGTTGTTTTTTCTTGTTTAGGGGGGGCGCTTTTATCGTTCCACTCTATGAAATACATACAAAATAGAATGTGTATAGAACATAACTATCTGAGCAGATTGATATACTTGATTAGTTAAACTGATAGACTTGATTTCTATGAAATTGAGTTTTAAAATAAGAATACACACTTTGCACCATAGCATAAGTACGATGTATTAAACAGTTAGTTTATTTCGGTGTTACAATGTCCATTTAGTATCGAGCTTGTTATTCGACGGAGCTGATTGATGCTCAAAATGAAAATATCGGAAAATCTAGGTAAAAGTCGTTCAATGAAATTAAAAAATAAAAAAAAACTGTAATACTCTGGAAGTATGACTTGAAACACACTTACGAATTCAATAGAGATCCTGTTGAATCGTCCCCTTAAGTAAGACACTTTATCAAACCTCCATTACTAGCGATTACTATGATATCATCCAATTAATTACTGTACACACAATAATCATTACCCCCGAGTAGCCTCCAGGCCTTTATAAGTGGTGATTTCCTTGGAAAAAAAGTATGTCTTATAATCACTATCAAATAATAAACTTGTACAAATATTGTAGATGCAGTTCCTTTGGCTGTACAAATATCAATCATATCTACATAAGATACGTCGGAATACAACAATATATTATACCATGCAACAAAGAAAATAAATACCGATTAAAGGGGTAAAATAAACCATGGAGTTGTAATACCATTGTTTCAAAACCTTAGTATAAAAAGCGATGCGCTGTGCGATCTGATGTGAAGCAGGATTAAAAACATGTTTTACTGGCCAGTTGGCATTTGTACAAAATAGCAGGTATAACACGAGAAGCTATTTAACTCAAATCGCTATCCGTTGCAACTAAAAAATATTTTATTTTTTATTTTTGTTAATTAAAATAATTATAAAATTACTAAATCTTAATTCGAGTTTTTTTTTTGTATGTCGGAGATTTGTTATGAAGTTTCCCTTCATATTAACTTTTGAACTCATGTATTCTATGTTTGATATATATATATATATATATATATATATACACTAGCAGGTCAACCCTGTTTTGCTCGGGCCCAGGCCAAAGTACTATTCATAAATTTATGCGCATATGTAGATATATATTAAATGTTTGACTCATGTCCAGATAACCTACATCGAAAATTTCAAGAGTTTATGCCCACAATATGCGGAGGAGTTTGTGAAGAGTCTGCAAAGGTTGAATCTTTCAACTTTGACCTCTTGGTAACCAACTGTGTGCCTTAAAACTAATTAAAAGTCTAGCTTCATGTCTGAATACCCTTTATATAAAACTTCAAATTGGCGTAAAAGTGTGCAAAGACTCCAAACATCAAATCTTTTGAACTTTGACACCTTTGCAGCAAGATTTGCGGACAAAAACTGATTTAAAAGCTTGCCCTATATCTGAATAGATTTTATGTAAAATTTCAAATTTTTCGATTTGGTAGGGACCGTAAAGGTACATTTTTTTTAGTTTGACCCCAATTTTCATTCCTTATTATTTACTGTTTTAGACTCAAATTAAATTAAAGAATTTGATCCATGCC
>NC_136506.1:8611666-8621666 GCF_053919585.1 Euprymna scolopes | reverse complement strand
TATATATTTATATGTACATATCTATATACATATATATATATATTTATATATATATTTATATATATGTATATATATATTTATGTATATGTATATCTATATATATATATATATAACTATATATTTACATGGAGTTAACCACTTATCAAGGCCTAATCAAAGGGAGAGTGTAGCAATAGTATTGGAGAATTAGAAAGGTATAATTACTTACGGGGGCGGTTCATTAGGAATTTGTTTGTGTTGGACTTGAAGACATCAAGGTTGAAGTTGGGAGGAAAACATGTAAGCGGAACAGCGTTCCACAGACGTGCAATTCTAAGAAAAAGCTTTGTTCATGGAATCTACGTTTTGATTTAGGCACAGATAAGGAGTGGGGAAAATTATTGACAGCGGTTTCAGCTTGTCGGGTGTTTTTGTATTGGCGAGGGGAGACCTGCATGGAAATACCGATAGAAAAACGACAGGCTCGTTACGTCTCTTCTGTTGGAAAGAGGTTGCAGGGTAGAGAAAAGGGCATCCCCCACCAAGCCCCGATGTATATTTTGTACTCTGTCAAGGCAGGATCGGCTGTTTTTAGCAGCTCCCGCCCAGATGTGGCAGCAGTACTCCATCTTTGGACGTACTTGGCTCTTATATAGATAGAAAATTTCATCAGTAATGAGATATCTTCTGGAGCGATAAAAGGATTCCACCATTTTCCCAGCGACCCTGGCCACAGACTTGATGTATGCGTTCCATTTAAGATCAGGAGGAAAAGACAAACAAAGAAGCTTGTCAAAACATGGGGCCCCCTAGACGAGAACTATCCATTTCAATTGATTCCAAGCCACACGCCTTACTAATATATATATATATATATATATATATATATATATATATATATATATATACAATAAGTAGATGATAAACACATATATGTAAGAAAGAGTAGAAATAGTAATAAAATAATTTTAAAAGATACAAAATATAAACAAGGAAAACTATGGAAAAATGAAAAATAAAAAGAAATAAATTAATAAAGAAATCAGCTTCTTGGAGTTTTAATCCGAATTTAAAGTAAACAACATAAATGTAAAGAGTTCTTTCGGAAGTAAAATAATCCCGAAAACGGTTTTAGATGTTTAGTAACGACTTTATAAGAGGAAAATATTATTGCTGGTTTCTTGCTAAAATATCTTCACGCAAAAATTACGAATTAGTATTAGATCCGCATACATTTTATGTTCTTGCACGTAAAAAGATGAAATAATAATCCAGAAAAATTACAGATGCTGGGAGATTATGTTCAATATGTGGAAACTATAAATTTTCAAGGGAAAAATATGCTAACTGTAATTTCGCTGAAATTTGATTATTTCACAATATAAATACCCCAAATTTGAGTTAATAAAAGGGTTCTATATACAGATTATCAGTAATTGAAATAACCCAACAGAAAAATAAAAAAGACGTAAAACTGGCTCAATCATAAAGGCTATAATAAACGATATCTTATTGAAACGGAAAGATTAACAATTTTGAAATATAAAATAGAAGAATAAAACAAAATATGTAGGAACAAACACAAGAGAGAGAATGGAGCAAAATACAAGACGAATTGAAAATAGAAGGAGTGATAATAACTTAAATATGAAATATATATATAGAACAACAGGAAAAGAAGAGAAAATGAGAAGAAAATAACGGAATAAAGAAATTAATAACTTTTAAAAAAGGCCAAAAAGGCAAATAAAAAAGAGGCAATGCAAATTTAAAAATTAGAGGAGTAAACAAACAGAATAGTGGGGGTAGGAAAAGAGATAGAGCAGAGGGCGTATGATATATAAAATGAGAAATAATATTGTATGTAGAAACTTAGACAACGCGTGTAAACGATGTTTGAATGAAAAATTAGATATACTAAATTTTCAAAAACAATAAAAGTCCATTGAACTGCAGGAATGGAATAGTAAAATTTACCTTAAGATAACAACACACACACACACACAAATTAATTAATATAAATAAAATAATACCTGTAACCATAAGTAACAAGTAAACAAATAGAATTGTAAAAAATAAAATGTAAGCAGAAAATATCAAGATGAAACTTACGTCATTTTATAACATAAATTAAAGAGCAGGTTCAACCCTGTTAAACGAAAAAAAAAAAAACGAAACAGGCGGATTAGAAGTAACATGTACTCTTTTTTTTAACGCGCACTAATTGGCGAGATTTTTTTGAAATAAACAAAACAAATTGTGGCCCAAAAACACTTCTTTAAACTTACATGAATTTATGAATTTTTAAAAATAGGACCCTTATTTTGGCCCACCCTGTATAATATTAAAGAAATTAGAAAAAAAATCATTAATTCTTTGAGGCATAAGTATCATTTTATTTGAAGGTGGGGAGGTAAAAATCTTACCTTCAATTCTATGAATGAATGCTGTTCATTTCTACCTTCATTTAAAAAATATAAATTTGCAAGTTATAACGTCATTGTGATGTTAGCCTAATGAATAGCGCATTCACTTTTGATGTTCGTGCCCAGCACTGGTCATTATTTTTCTTTTAATAACACAATAAGTAATCATTTTTAAAACATAAAAGAAAAACACTTGTGCTGCTTGCGAAGCGCTAGCAATAAACTTTCTTTCTATTTTGTTATTTTTAAAATTGACTTAATTTAAAAATGTTTGAGTTTGTTGATAACAACTAAACTGGAAAATCTATAAAACGAGAACAGAAAATGTGCATAAATTCCAGGCAGTAAATCACGAAAAATGCTGGGGTAATATTAAAATCATTGCCTACGTATATTTCTATTCACGCATATATTGTAGCTATTTTTAATTAATATTTACTAAACTATACTATTTATTCATTCTCGTTGCATGCCAAAATGTCATTAAGCAAGTTTTTTTTTTCTACATTTGCATTTTGTTTGTATTTATGAAAAATATTTAGCTTCGAAATGATAGGCATAAATAGATTTTTCTAAAATTTCCCTTTTTAATTGCTCCTTATTGTTCTGTTATATATATATATATATATATATATATATATATATATATATATATATATATATCTTTCATTGCTTATTCTTCATTAAATAGTATTGTGCTTTTCTCTCCACAATAGTGTTGAGCTGGGTTGTTTTTTTTATCTTGATAATGTTTGCTTTGCAATATTTACTCTATTAGCATAATTATTTTATTCAGGAAAAATATATATAGGGTGGACTCTCTCGTTGATAACTCTTATTATTACTAATGGAATAAAATTAAATATGTACTTTTTTTTTTTTACATTTTCTCCCCAAACCGGGCACAATTTGATGTAGGGGCCTACTATCAGGGACCTAAGCTAAAGCGGTACTATGTAGGGCGTTTAGTAGCAAGTTGTATGTTCACATTACACTTGAACTTCTGCATATAAGTACAGTTGGGGAAGCGGGGACCCGGAAGGGGATCTCAAAGTCTAACAGTTCTGGGGAAGTAACTACGAAAGTAGAAAGCTCTCTTACATCTAAGGATCTCTACTGTTTGGGGTGGAATTTAGTTGCTTGTCGGTTTTTTAAGGTTATTTACGTCGAGGGTGTACAAGTGTGTGCCGTTCGTCGGAGCATTCACCATTAAAACACTTGTAGAACAGGCAGAAAGATGCAACATTTTATCGATGAGACAGAGGTTGAAGCCTAGATGACGGTTCTGGACCTATCAGGTTAGTTTATCTCTTTTGAACCTTGTCTAAGAGCGAGAGACTTGTAGCAGATACACCAGTCCAAATATGGCAACATTACTCAATACATGAACAAATGGTGGTCTCATAGAGGGGCAGGATACTTTCCGGCGTTAGTAGCTTTCTAACACAGTAAAGAGAACCTATGTTCTTCGTAGGGCTCCTGTCAATGTTCTCAATGTTCCAACTCATGTTTCCTGTGAACGTTAGGCCGAAGAGTTTAAAAGACGTACTTTTAGATGATAAGTCTTTGTCCATTGTATTTGGAGGTTGACAAGGTTTCATTTACTTATTGAGGGAAAAAAAGTTTAGTCTTGGCAGCATTGAATGTTACCTTCAATTTTTGTCCTCATTCTACTACTTATTGGAGGTCATCCTCTAATGGGTCTGCCATTTCCTTAGATATGTGTTCATTTGTTATTTATAGAGCATGGTGTAAACATCATATATACCTATCTCACAGGCAATTTTGTCAGGGAGGGTCATTTACGAATATTAGAAATAATAGAGGTCTAAGGATAGGTCAGTGGGCCACTCGCGCATCTGTATCATATTGTTTAGATGTACAGAACGTCGTGGAGATCTTGGAGTTTTCCCTTACCTCGGAATGATTTAATTATGTTGAGTAATCGTCCAGTGATACCGTGGGATCTGATTTTATTTTTTTATTTACTATTATTTTATAATATAATTATTTTATATTATAATTATTTTATATATATATATATATATATATATATATATATATATATATATATATATATATATATATATATATATATATATATAATATCCGTAACCATATATATATATAAATATATATATATATATATATATAATTATAAACACACACACATATATATATATATAATTATAAACATATATATGTATATATGGATAGATAGATAGATAGATAATTTATATATATATATATATATATATATATATATATATATATACATTTTATTTACTATTATTATTTTATAACTAGCATGGGTGCCCGACGTTGCCCGGGTGTTTGGAGGTGTATGCTGAGCAAAACAAAAAAATATCATTTTTTTTTTTAATTTGAATTTATTGTTTTGGGTGTAAATCAAGTTATTAATTTGGATCCATGTGACAGGACCCTATATCTAAGATTTCAAGTGTTTAGACCCCAAACACCGATCACAGATTTTTGCAAATCTCAGTCCCCTGTATATCAAATTTCGAGTCTGTAGACTATAAATTTACAGAGTTATTGCGCCGGGAAATTTACACAGACACACGGACAGACATACAGACAGACACACAAACACACAGACACGTTCACTTTTATAGATATATGGACTAATAATTGGGTAACGGGTGAATGTTCGGTTTTGTTATAATTAGTTCCCTCTCACTCCTCCCCCTACCTCCTCTATCTAGCACTACACTCTTGGTATGAAATGTTCATTCGGAATTTTTAAACAATTTGTTTATTTAGGTTTGAATTATCTGAAGAAATCGGCAGTATAATATTATTGCCCTATTGATTGAAAAAGATTGTATTGATTTAAGCAAAAGAGCTACAATCCAATATTGAAATAATAAAAACATGTAAAGCTCTACTAACGTATTGAGGACTTTTTGCCTGTTTTTTTACAAAATAGACCTATATATATATATATATATATATATATATATATATATATATATATATATATATATATATACACACAAGTATATCCCTATGCCTATAAATATGGATGTATTCATTAATATACGGCCATATATATATATATATATATATATATATATATATATATATATATATATATATATACTAGCATGTCAGCCTGACGTTGCCCGGGTGTTTGGAGGTGAATGTTGAGCAAAAATATAAAACGGGCTAATTTTTTTTAAAAACTTGACGTCTGTTATGAACCCTTAACATTAATTGCTTGTGTCTCAAACTAAATTCTTTAGTTAAATCCATGTCCAAGGAACCTATATCTGAAATTTCAAGTATTTAGACCCAAAATTGGCGGAGGAGTTTGGTAGAATTCTGAAAGGTCAAATCTTTGAACTTTTTTCCCCTAATAGCAGAATTTCTGGCCGAAAACGAATTACATATATTTTCATAAATCTCAGTAGCCTTTATATCAAATTTCTAGTCTGTAGACTAAACACACACACAAGGAACCTATATCTAAAATTTCAAGTATTTAGACCCAAAATTGGCGGAGGAGTTTGGTAGAATTCTGAAAGGTCAAATCTTTGAACTTTTTCCCCTTAACAGCAGAATTTCTGGCCGAAAAAGAATTACATATATTTTCATAAATCTCAGTAGCCTTTATATCAAATTTCTAGTCTGTAGACTAAACACACACACACACACACCTATATATATATATATATATATATATATATATACAGAGAGACAGAGAGAGAGAGAGAGAGAGAGAGAGAGAGAGGCTTACTTAGCCTGCTCGTGCACGTGTGTGTATGTATATTAACCATGTATGTGTGTTTGTCGTATTAATATTGCTTTACCTTTTTAATTATTTACAATATCACCATTTAAGCAATTTCATGCGTTCATAAATACGAGCGTATTTTAGTGACGTCATTTTTCACGTGCATGTGCGAAGTAAAAAAAAAATGTGGTCTCTTAGCATTAGCCAAGGTTCAGTGCACGACGGTATCCGCTCTGTCGCTTGCGGCACTTTTCCTCTTCCACCATTTAAACATCTGGGTGTGACAATGAATAATTTCAAAACGTATTTACGTTCGCTTCAAACGACTTTACCATTTAATGCGTCATTATTTTCGAGGTGTGAACGTCACGCTAAGTCGAGTCAGGAATCTTACTAATATGACGCATGATACAGCCAGCAGCGATGCTAATCTCTTTTTAATAGTGGCTGACTGTACGTCTCTTATCGTAACTACGTCACACTACGTGAACAGACCGGCTGGGGAATGGCACTTTCTTGCTTCAGAAGCTCTTAAGCAAGGCACTATAACACACCTCTCTGAATTAATTATTACCTTATATATTCCATATATATGTTTTCGATTATTGGCACATAAAAAACAATGAATTAGGATTTTAAATTAGTTCGACGTACATGGTGTTTATTCATTTATTTATTTATTTCGCAAATATAAAGGTATCAATCAACAACCAATCTAATGTATTGTGATAATCAAGTTGAAATATAGTACTCTTACACGCATAGTCAAGGTGTTTGTTAAGTATCGATGAAAATGCACAAACACACACGCACACACACACACACACACACAAACACACACACACACACATATACATGTTTTATTTTTTTATTACATTTTTATGTTTGGTTACATATGGTTCAGATGTTGGACAATATTTACGATCCAACAGCCTCGTCAGACCTTACAGAAATGGTTGTTAGTATTTGGAAGATGTGTTTAAGAGAAAATACGAGAAAAAGGGTGGGGTAAGAGATAATCAGGGGAGGGAGACGGGTATCGACAATACTTAATTTTTGAAGGTTTAAATATATTAGATTGTAGTGTGTGTGGGGAGGTAACAAATACAGGTAGGCGTGGGTAGGTATATGGATATAAGGAGGGGGAAAGAGCATAGTAAAAAACGGGAGTTAAGCAGAGGAAGGGGAGGAATTTCAGTTTTTAGGTTTTAAAATTTTGACTGCTTTTTGGTTGTTTAGTCGGGTATATGAAGTAGATGAGAGAGAGGGAGAAAGAGACGGAGAGAGAAAGAAAGGGAGAGAGAGAAAGGGTTTGTGTAAGTGTCATATCTATTTGAAAAGTAAAAGGTTCCATTTCGTAGTCGCCATAAGTCCACTTGTCCATTTCAGTTGACAATGAGTTGTTTTTAGTTAGTTAAGGGTTAATACATACGCCAACGTACGCGCAAATACGCATGCATACAGACACATACATATGTACATTTATACACATCAACATGCAGACACATACGGAAATGCACACATATATATAAACAATGTATATGCAGACATACATGCATCTATATGCAGACATACACACACATACACACGACTTCTATAAACATATACACACTCTTATACATATATATATATATATACACACCTACATATATATATATATATATATATATATATACATATATTTGTATAGCTATATCTATGTGCACATGTATGGGTATTCGTGCATCTGGGTGTAAGAGGCTGTATATATATATATATATATATATATATATATATATATATATATATATATATATATATATATGCGTGTGTGTGTGTGTGTGTATGCATGGATGAACGTATGTATACAGACATAGCTGTATCTGAGTTTATATGCATGTATATATATATATATATATATATATATATGTATGTATGTATATATATGCCTATATCAACAATACATTTGGCGCTGAAAATAAAGTTAAGCATAACCACTGCCCAAAGCACCATGTTACGAGCCCATCCCATATATATATGAACTTAACGGAACTACAAGAACACCTGACTCATTACAACTTACCCACCACTCTCATAATCTTTAACCTTTATACCCCCTTTTTAATCTCTCAATCTATTAATTTATTCTCTGTCTATATATATTATTCCTTAATTGGAATTCATTTTTGAGATGAACATTATATATATATATATATATATATATATATATATATATATATATGTATATATATATATTAATATTCTATGTATATTCCTATATTCATCGCTACTTTTACCTAGATCCCTATATTTTTTTCTAGACACGATAACTTAATCCCAATCATTAAGAACAGCAAATCAATACAGACCCCTTAATATTAAAAAAATCCATGTATTTGTAACATATCTTACCATGCGTCTATCTAACCTCGCACTAACTACACCCGTGATTTTATGTATTTATTTTATTTATTTATTTATTCTAACTTTACTTTATTTACTTAGTAGAAATATACTTATGTATATATATATATATATATATATATATATATTTATATTTATATATATATATATATATGTGTCTATATATGTATGTATATTTATATTTTATGTATATGTATATTATATTATTGTATATACCTGTATATGGGTGCATGTGTTTATGTATGCATGTATGTGTGCATGTATGTATGTATGCATGCATATATACATCTACTTCTTCCTGGAAATTTATATCTCCACGTATATTTATATATGTAGGTGTGTATATATATATTTATATGTATATATATATATATATATATGAGTATGTATATGTGTATAGGAGTTGTGTGCATGTGTGTTTATGTCTACATATAGATTCATGTATGTTTGCATATATATTGTTTATATATGTGTATGTGCGTATGTTTCTGCATGTGGATGTGTAGAAATGTACCTCTATATGTGCCTGTATGCATGCGTATTTCCGCGTGCGTTGGCGTATGTATTACCTACCTAAAAACAACTCATGTCATCTTAAATGAACAAGTCGACTTATGGTGACTACGAGCATTCTAAATGGAACCTTTTACTTGTGAAACACGTGTGACACTTACACAGACCCTTTCTCTCTTCCCCCTCCCTCTCTTTCTCTCTTTACCCATCTCTTTCTCTCTCTTTCATCTATTTATATACCGTACTAAACAATCAAAAAGAAGTCCAAATTTTAAAGCCTAAAAATTGAAACCCCCTCCTCTTCTTACCGCACTTTTTACTTTTCTCTTTTCCCCTTCTCCTCCCTATATCCATATATATATCCACCCACGGCTACCTGAATCTGCTACCGCCCCACATACACTACTATCGTATGTATTTTACCCTTCAAAACTTAAATATTGTCGATAACCCTCGCCATTATTATCTATTACCCCCCTTTTTTCTCGTATGTCATCTAAAACACTTCTTCCAAATACTAACAATCATTTCTGTAATTTTGCCGAGACTGTTGGATCGTAAAGATTGTCCAACACCCGAAACATATGTAACCAAACAGATAAAACTGTAATAAAACACATATTTGCTCTGCAATAGTATAGAGCACCCTCGTCAGGTTTTTACTTATTACTAGTTTTACTATATATATAAATATATATATATATATGTGTGTGTTTGTGTGTGTGCGTATGTGTGTGAGTGTGTAGATGTGTGTGGATTTTTGTTTGTGTATATATGTGTGTGTGCATTCAATGAGTTCCAGACCTTTTGTACAGGAATTTAAACTTGGGGAAGTCTCTTTTTAAAATTCTTGCTATACATCTAATGAGATGACTAACACTTTTTTTTATGATTTCAGATGAAAACAAACAGATACAGCAGG
>NC_136506.1:8414166-8606666 GCF_053919585.1 Euprymna scolopes | reverse complement strand
TTAAGTAAAATCATCCGAAACAGCAAAATAGGATATTAAAAAAGTAAACACGCAATTACTTTAGTTTTTTTAAGAAAATACTCGATATAAATATAAATAAGAAGAAAATGGCACACTTTTCAAGCAGAACAGCTTCGTTTCAGTTTTGCAGTATTGAACGGTCTAGTATTGCGCCGTCGTATACAGGGTTGTACTATTGTAAAGTAAAACACATGCAGAAAGGGCTGTAATCAACTGCATTCCTTTTAGTACACTTACAAAAAAGCTTAAACAGATATACAAATAAAAATAAAAAGGTTGTGTAAATGTTTTTAAATGACACGTAATCACGTGAGAAGGATTTTTCTTTGTTTGAAACGATAACAATGGCGTTCTTATTTTTTATTATTTATCTATTTATCTATTTTAGAAAGAGTGTCAGGTGCAAGTTGAGAAGGAAAAACAGAGTTATGCAAAATTTGTGTCGAGAATTGTTTAAAGTTCCGACTTATTTATTTTTTTTTTTGGCTTTCACTTTAATAAGAACGTGAATTTCTGAGGTAAATTTATTCGACACAAAAAGAAAACAATAAAAGATGACGTGAATTAAGATTAAAGTTAAAGTGGTAGTGTGGACCCTCACTCGTTTTAAAAAAAATTTGTAACACTTTGTGACATTCAATGGAGGTAAGGCGCGAACGAACACACAATAATGTTATTATACCATATTTCTTCAAACTGAAACATAATTATCAAAATATACTTCCGTAAAAAGATATGACAAGTCTTTGTTAAAGTTTGCACCATATTTCCATGGAATACAGGCGTGAAGGCAGACCCCACAATTATATTATATCAGTCCTATTTAAGTTGAAACATACTTATCAAAGTATTCTTTTGTACATCTATATGAAAAACCCTTGTAAAACTTTTTTTTACATTTTTTATTTCCATTATTTCGAGGCCAGGCGCGAACGCAGACCCCACAATTTTTATGAACGACCGTTCAGTCAGATCAAACAAACCCATTCCTGATCCTCGATACGTCTTCTCTCATTATATTTTAACAGTTTTTTTTTTAAATATTCAACCATATAGGAGCCTTTTCATGACAAGACACACACAGAGATGTTCAGCTTTATATATATATATATATATATATATATATATATATATATATATATATATATATAGATATATATATATATTCAAGCAAATATTATTAAATACAACGGAGACATTTTTTCTTATAATTCTTTTTTTTAATTTTTCAATTTT
Source organism: Euprymna scolopes (assembly GCF_053919585.1). Lineage (NCBI taxonomy): Eukaryota > Metazoa > Mollusca > Cephalopoda > Sepiida > Sepiolidae > Euprymna > Euprymna scolopes. The sequence continues at coordinate 8,605,409 of NC_136506.1, read as the reverse complement.
TCGTATTGTCTTTTTGGTTTCAAAATCAAAAATATTAATAAAGGATCCATACATGTTGCTGTTACGAGCGCTTTCGATTCGTCCACGAATCATCGTCAGGTGTTAAAAATACAGGATTGCGAAAATGAGGATTAAAAATGAAAACTAAAATATATATATTCAGTGATGAGTTAAAATAAAAGTCGATTAAGAATAAAAGTCGATTAAACATTCGAGTGTTAAAACCAGCAAGTTCGTAGACACCATGTACGAAGTCCGTCCAACACGGACTACGCAAGACATTTCAGAACGTTACTGCTTTTTTGAAATGCAATGTCATTTATATTAGGTTGAAGAGTTCTAATGTACGACGCTTCAAGAATCTTTAATTTTTTTACATTATTTTCCCGTTGTATTATTTTTGTGTTGTCAACGAGGACCTTTCTAACATTGGAGGGGGACAGCTATGTTCTTTTTTTAAATGTTTGTAAATCGCGCTTGTGTCGTTAAGGTGCATAGTTATTCGCCGGGACAACGTTGTTGTTGTATGCCCAATGTATGTATTATTTTTGGAGTTACATTCTCCAATAGAGCATTTAAATTTATACACTACATTGGTTTCCCTCTCCGACCTATTATATCCCAAATTCCGACTCCCATCTATCGCCTAACAAAAACACTAAACGAACTTATCAGCCCATATATTCCTAGTAAATATAGCGTTAAGTCCACACACGAACTAATACAAATATTAAAATCAATGCAACCTGAAAACAAAATAATTTCTTCCCTTGACGTAGAAAGTTTATTTACAAATGTACCTGTAGTAGAAACAATAGATATAATTATCAAGAACATTTATAATAATCCATCACTCCCCCCACTTAAAATTAACAAAAGAGTTTTAAAAAAATTGTTACTAATTTGCACTACAGAAGTACCCTTCTATGACCACAATGGTAACATTTATACTCAAATAGACGGTGTGGCAATGGGATCAGTCCTCGGACCAACCCTAAGTGAATTCTACATGGCTGACTTAGAGAACAAAATATTTAAAAACAACATAAAACCCCCAATTTATGTACGCTACGTGGATGACATATATATATATATATATATATATAATATACATATATATAACATATATATATATAATATACATATATAATATATACATATATATAATATACACACACATATATATATAATATATATATACATATAATATATATATAATATATATATATGTATAATATATAATATATGTATATATAATATATAATATATATACTATATAATATATATATAAATATATATATATATAATATATATAATATATATAATATATATAATATATATTTATAATATATATACATATTATAAATATATAATATATATAATATATATAATATATACAATATATCTATATATAAAATATATATATACATTATATATAGTATATATAATATATATAATATATTTATATAATATATACCATATATATATAATATATATACATAGTAAAAATATAATATATATATATATATATATATATATATATATATATATATATATATATATACATCCGTATGATAAGGGATAATATTGCATTTAAACTTTTTCGCACAAATTAAAATTAATGAGTTCGTCGGATTATACTTTTTTTAATCTGAAGGCCCCGAGTTCAAATAAAGACCTCTCCTATTACTAAATTAATGCTCCTGTAATCTAATGATGTCAACATGTGGAGTAAAACTGTCAATTTCTATATAATGATTACTATTTGTTCGTTCTTATTTCAAAAATAATTTACTGAGACGTATTTTACGGGAATATGAGGGAAAATATACGTTTTCAAAAGGAATTCACTAATAGAATTTAAATTAATAAATTCCTTCTACTGATTAATATAGCATTAATATTATTTTATGCGTACGACATTTAGTATTCCAAAAGGAATATTATAAACGTATACACATGAACGTGACATACGAACGGGTTTTTACTTGAGTTTTTAATGAATTGTAAAGAAAAATGCATATTTCCCCAGTTATTATACGTATTTTCGTTTTTATTTTTTTTTAATCCTCTCATTACTAAGTTGCCTTTTTGTCCAACAGCTGTCCTCTCAGCTAACATCCACATCTGCGGAGATTTTAACGTTTACAATGTGAAAATGCTAGTGCACCTAAGCAAAAAAGATGACGAAAAGGGCTTTATCATGATTTCTCAATTGCTAACGAAGCAACTCGTATACCTGATGCTGATGGACACTTTGCAAGTGGCTTTGTATATTTTTCTGAAAACATGTCCTACACCGTGCATATAGTCAGTTCTGTCTCCGATACGATCCTCAAGCCATGCAATTATCTTAGAAAAGATAAGAACAAATTATTACAAAATATCACATATCCTGCGCCATCCAAGAATGTTTCAGTAGCCGATCGCCAAATTGGACAGATGCCGAACATTTACATCGGAACTAACCATGCGCTATATATTATATAAGACTGCGTACTCTATAGAATTTGACATAACTGACATGTAAATCGTCGGCATAGATAGCTACATATCCCTACAAATCCTAAGAGAAATCGAGTAGCTAGCCATGCTACAACCCCGATCGTATTGCCGCCATTGCACATAGAAAAAAAAACTAGTTTAATTGTTGTAAATGAAATAGATGTTTTAAAACTAAAGCAGCGAATAGTATTGCCAGCGATTTCTGAAAAATAATTAAAGGAAAAAACATGCGAGGGTGTAATATGCTCAATCTATCAAGTCCCAAGAAAAAAACAACAAATATTTGCTTTCCATATTTTTAAATGTTAATTGAATTCAAAAAATATAAATACAATATATACAAATGTCAATAAAGCTTGCACAATCTTGTATTGGTTCAGCATGGGTGGTTTTCATTTCTTCAACGTTTAAGTCCAAGATAATTCCATGGGCTCTAACTTTGCGGAAGAGCCTTTATATTTGTTTATATTTGACAGCAGAAGTATTTGTCCCTACGTTATATTCATTCAAGAAGATAAGTAAGTATGTTTACCTTTGCACAATTCGATGTATACATTAGGAAAGGTATAAAAACTGTTAGCTCCCGTTCTGTTATATTCTAGAAGTTTTCTATACAGGGAGCTGATAAAATTCCCCAGATGAGTGCATGGCTGATTTTAATAAACAGTTCAAATTAAAAACAAAAATGGTTTCTTTATTCCACATAAAATAGAAACAGATTTTAATTTTCTTCATTATCTTGCTTTTTCATTTTATTTTGTTACGATTCGTTTTTTTTTTTTACTTCACCTATGTACGCTTGTTGAGAGTTGTTACATGGGATGGAATATATACCGGCAACGGATGTGAAAATACACTATAACATAAACACACAGAAAAATAAAACGAGTACCTCACTATTAAACAGACATCTTTTCATTCCCACCCACACCAAAAATACAAAAATCTACGACACTCTTAATAGACTTGGTTTTCACTTGATACAAACAACTTCCTCAACCATAAAACAGACATTAAAAACTACCAAGCACTCTCCCAAAACCCTCACATCCGATTCCAGTATATATTCCATCTCATGTAACAACTGTCAACAAGCGTACATAGGTGAAACACAGCGAAAATTGAAATTAAGACTTAACGAGCACAGAAGAGATATAAGGAATAGTAACACCCTAAATGCACTCTTTTGCCATTGTGCAGAACACGATCACTCATTTAATTTAGATCAAGCGAAAATTATTAAATACGTGATAGATAGAGCTAAAAGAAGACTTTTAGAATCAGCACTAATATTGAATACTAATACTATTACGCAAAGAAAAGGAGTCTACCATTTAACCCTTAGCATAGGGAAAATAATAATCCAAGAACAAAATATCAAAAAAGATCCTGGCTAACCGTTTTTCCTTAAATATTTCAACAAAATGAATAAGTTTACAGAAGAAAAAAAATGTACATATTTATTTTAACGCATTTTTAAAAGTGTATATATAGACATCGAACAACCCAACCTTCCCATACGCACACATATGTTTGTCCTTCCCTGTATTTTTCGCACGATCTATGACTTTTTTCTTTTCTTACATTTTTGTTTAAATTATCCTGAAGATGTCCTCTGAAATAAGGACGAAACGTTGATTTTTTTAAATAATTTCATTCGGTTTTTCTATTTTTCTCAAAACATATATATATATATATATATATATATATATATATATATATATATATATATATGAGTGTTGGGACAATGAATCGGAATCAGAATCGGAAACATCGGAAGATTTGGGCGTATCGAAATCGGACAAATTGATGCATATTTTCCGATGCCAAAACGATTCGTTTTATTGTCTATTTTATTTGATTTTGTTTAAAACAAAATCTTGTATTGATTTTAATGATGTTAAAGTAATAAATATTTATTGATTTTAAATTGCAAGCTAATAAAACGCTAAAATCGATAGATCATACTTCCAAAGTGTATTTCTACGTTTAGGAAAAGATCTGCATATTAAACATGTGTTTTTACGTATATCGTGTAAATAACAATTATGTAGTTAAATACTTAGAGATTTCTACACAATCGGAATCGAAATCGGTAAAAGTATCGGAATCGAGAAATTAGTACGGCATATTTAATTGTATCGGAATCAGGAAACAATATTGGAATCGTTCCATCACAAATATATATATATATATATATATATATATATATATATATATATATATATATATATATGTACATACATATACGGCGCTACTTCAACATAGATTAAGAAAAGTATATCAAACAGCACTTCTTTTAACAACCAAAATTCTAATAACAACGAAGGAACTGCTTTAAAAAAAACGTAATTCTAACAATGCCCCTTTCTCAATTAAATGGACTATCCTTAAAAAGTCTCATACTCCAAAGTCTAAGTCATGTCGCCTCTGCACAACCGAAGCTATAACTATAAGCATAATTACTTCCCCCCAAACTAGTAATATAATATACTCTAAAAACGCATTGATCTCCTACTGCGAACATAAGTCCAAATTTAAATATGGTTAATTTGAAATTACATAGCTATTAAATTAACCTTTCATATATATATATATATATATATATATATATATATATATATATATATATATATATATATATATATATATAGCATGATTATTGAGGGGGTACACAACTTTATTAAGGCAATCATGGAGAGAAGACGTATTCTCGTCGGAATTCATTTTATATTATAAAAAAAGACCAAGGAGAAAAGAAAAAGAAACGCGACTAAAAAATAAAATATGTGGAAAAACAAAACGAGTCAATTGACATGTTACGCGCTCACACATCAAAATTGGAACCGAGTGATTTATTTTTTTAGTAATTTGTTTTCCTTAATAATAAAATTTAAAAGGATTCATCCCCATACGCTTGATCTTACTCCCGTCTCTTTTTAGATTTTATTACTTGACTTATTCCGGATTTTTCAGATAACCGCCATCCGCTCCCCTTATTTTTACCTTAAATTCTTTTTTTATTTATTTACTCATCTATTTACTTATCTGTATGTATAGATGTGTGTGTGGATATGGGGGATGTTTTTGTGTGTATATATATATATATATATATATATATATATATATATATATATATATGTAACTGTATGTGTTCATAGATATGTATGTATATACATGTGTATGTATTTAACTTATCATTATTCTCAATTCATTTGCTTCCTTTAATGACTCCTGCTGATAATTGAATTCTTTAGTAATATCTTGAATATTTCAGTTGACCCCTTTTTGGCTTTAAATTTGGCTCCATTTCAACGTCTTCCTGTCGTGATCATATTGACATTGTATTTTCTATTCTAAAATTAACTCAACTTCCATTCCATTTTTTCAGTCATTTGTCTTAAAAAACTCAGCCTTTATAGTCGTGTTTTAAATTCTTCCATTTCTTTTTCTACGCACATTCTATCTTTCTTTTAATAATATTATTTGCACTCATTACCTTTTTCCTTGTGACTATCTAAATTATTCCACGCATTTCTACCTTTTGGAAATTTAATCAACTTTTTAAAAATGTTACCGTTATTGGATATGTTACCCTTCACCAGGATATCCATTCACGTGAAATCACTTTCGTCTTCAACATATTCCCTCAGCTTCACTATTTTTTACCAAGTAAACCTATGACTTACTCGCAGTTTAATTAAATACTTTGCAAGCAAAATCCGATCCCGCATTTTGGTAAATCCTACCTTCTGATGAGAAGGAAAGTAATTCTTCGAAATTCCGCGGATTAAGGACTATCCACTTATGTTGTGCTTACTTTTTAAAAAATTAAACATTTCTCTTTGTCGAAGTGTTTTTAACTTTTTTATTATCTACTTGTTCTCATATATATATATATATATATATATATATATATATATATATATATATATATACTCTAAAGCATCTCGTGTTCGTGCTTACATTATTATCTTTTACACACATTCACATATTGGTTAATGTTATTTGGACTGGGAAAAGAATAATGATGTTAACCATTTTATAATTAATTCTTTGCAAACAAAAATATATATGTTTCTGCCAACTACATAGTACAATTAAAAAATAATAAAATGTGGAGAATGTTTTGTTGATCTAAATCATATTTAGTTTCCTTTGGTAATGTTTTAAAAATAAATTCCTCCAATGAAACTTATTAATTATTTCGATTGATACGATTCCATAAGAAGTAGGTAAAATGCTTAAAATACTGTTAAATGCGAGAAATTTTACTTAAAAATTCCAATTATAGAATAGGAATATGACAGCAATAACTCTTTAATGAAATTTTGCTATTAAATACCATTAAAATACTATATTATCATTGTTGTAATTGTTTGAAAAACGAACACAAAAGTAATTTAGACGGGCGGCGGTTCTTCTGAGAAGAAAGACGTAAGAAAAACATTATGTACAAAAAAGAATATTTGAACAAAAAAAAAACTCGGTGAAAGTATCATTGTCAAACAACTCATAGCTGACTGAAGAGTAAATTAAAAGTTGTCTCCTCCAATATAAGTTTAATATTTCTATACAAACTATGTTTTCTGATTATTTATTTGTACCTATTAATTTACCACATATGGCTAAGTTCTATATTTTAAAATACAATGAACACTATTTACATATAAATATTAACAAACTCATATGTGTGCAGTTTATGGTGTGTGTTTTTTCTGCCCGGAATAATTTTTTTTTACAATATCCAGAAAAAAAAAATTGTTTATATAAAAACACATTTTTTGTTGATTAATTGGAATGTTTATTGAGATGAGTATTAGTTATTCATTTATTATTTAACGGACTATAGTTCTCTTTTTTATTTGTTGTGTCACGACCTTTCGGCCAACTATTCCTCTCGCCTTCATCTTGTGGTACAGCAACGGGATATGAACTCTGAATCTCCTGATCTTCTTCGAGTTTCATAGTTTCTATTCTATCATGGTAACCACCTGACGTTGGCCGAAATGAATATCTGTTGAATTAATATATTTCATTTTAATCAAATTTGAACGCGTCCGACTAGGTTTAAGAATATAAAATAATAAAGAGTGTATCTTTTTTCTTAATGCCTAATATTAACAGAGACAGAACAGAATCATTTCCTTATAAATATTCTTATTTTTACAATTATTATTGTCGAAATCACCGGAGAATTTATACTATCTCTTATTTATATAGTCGGAATTAATTAGATATGATGGTGCCAAGGGAATCGGGTGACTTTTTAAATATTTACATGAACAACTACTACATCTCTGATTAGATCAAGTATCAAATATCCTTCCCTAATAATAAAAAAAGAAAATGTGGGTTAAATGATATATAAGATTTAGGTTCATTACAAAAACACATCAAGATTTTCCAGAAAAATGCTAGCCGCTAAAATTCAAAGTTTACATGCTAAACTTCAAACAATATCCAATATCCACATCTAGCTTGAAAAACACCAAATCGGCACCATTATTTATATTTACTTCGTTTTTAAAGTATTTATGGAACGCCTGGAATTTATAATAAAATGCTTTGTTGATAACATTATGTGCCACTATTTGGAAAGCTGAATGTTCTGTTATACGCGATTGCCTCCACCAGAGGTGTGCATGAAAAATAACGTTGAAATCCCGTGTGCGCCAGAATGTCCACGCAAATAGGTCGAGGTAGATGAATAATACATTTTGTAAACTAAACTGACATAAGCAAAAAAAGGGGAATGAATACAGAATGAGGACAATAAAAAGTCGAATAGATAAACGGCTTGTAGGTTCTAGTATGAATAATTACTTCGGACGAATGTAAGGAAGCGAAGAAATGTTTTGTTTCTCTTATATAAAAAAAAACAGTTATCTATGTTCACAGTATAAAGATAAAGTAACTGAAACGCATATTACATCTTTGAAGATGCACTCATTCAACTTCCGCGAACTACGCTGAAAATGGTATTTAATCATTAGTGGACAGAACTTATTAGAAAGAAGCTTTTAAGACATTTCGATGAAATATGCGTATAATGAGGATGCACTCATTCAACTTCCGCGAACTACGCTGAAAATGGTATTTAATCATTAGTGGACAGAACTTATTAGAAAGAAGATTTTAAGACAGTTCGATGAAAATATGCGTATACTCAATCTACGAGTATTGTGAAAAAAAACTACGATAAGCCTGATCGTCATATATTAAACTAAAACTGATGTGGATGAATGCTTGACAGAAATAGAAAAGCTGTATTTAGTTCTGAAAGCTAAAATAATAAACAGATTTTATTAGAGATTTCCAGACGTATCTCACTTTGGATTGACCTTTCTATATGTTTAGCTTAGTTTTGGATTTTCTTATGATTTTGTTTCACCTGAGTATAGAGCGTGCGACTGACTGCCAGATATTAACCTTATCTATCCCATATAAACCTGCTGTCGCACTGACTGCCAGAGATTAACCTTATCTATCTTAACTTTATATGTGCATGAATAGCGATGAAAGCGATCAACCAAATTGAAACATTAGGGATAGAAAAATTCCGGAAAAGGAAAGAAAAGAAAAAGTTTAATCATTGCGTATATTAGAGGTTCTTGTATGCAAAAAATTGTTGCATGATTAATCGTGCTAACTAAGCAATATGGAGGGGAAGATACCTTCGCTCGCCTTATGCGGGCTTCTTGACAAGAGAGTAAAATTGTTTAGGCTGTCTACTAATTGAGGGGAGGGCTTATGTAAAGTAAGTAAACTTAAAACTGGACTGGGTAGGAAATTTTTGCAATTGCTAGATAGACACTTTCCCCCAGGTAGTATATTAAATAGTATTTTCAAAAGAAATACTATAAAATTGGGTTATAGTTGTTGTGAAAATCTTGAAAGAATTATAAAAAAGCATAATAATAGAATACTAAAAGGCAACAATAGTAAAAATACTGGGGAAATAAATCATAATTATAAAGATAATAATCATAAAAATACTGAAAAATTTAACTGCAAAATTCTTAGTACTTGTCCAATGAATAATAAATGTTTAACGAAATCAGTAGTTTACCAAGCTAAAATATTCCCTGAAGAAAATCCTAGGGATATAAAATTTTATATAGGTAGTACGCAGGCAACATTTAAAGAAAGATTCTATGGGCATAAAAGTTATTTTACTAATCACAAATACGAAAAAGACACATCATTATCACTTCAATATTGGAAATTAATAAAGGAGAATAAAACTCCAAAGTTAGAATGGCGGATCATAAGAAGATCGAAAGTATGTGATTCATTACACGCACCGTGCTTTTTATGCCTTCATGAAAAATTAGAAATAACGAATTTTAAAGACCGGGAGAAACTATTGAACATTAAACAGGAAACAGCAATGTCCTGTAAACATTTCCAAATACATTTACTGAAAAAATTATAAGAATATTAACGAATTAATCATACCATCGACTTATATATTGTAATATGCTTTATTATTTATTTCATGATTTTAAAAGCTAAATCTTATTTACTTATTTATTTTAAACGCCAAATATATTTTAAACGTTAAATTTATGAAAAAAGTGAAATTAATTTTTAACGAAGAATCTATTAATTTTTATAAAAATAATTTTTAGTGAAATTTTCACCGTGAATATAATTAGACTTAGTTACTAATATACTTCACCATATTATAAGAGTAATTTGTATATATATAAATTTTCACGATTATTTGTATATACGTCGGTACTTTTGTATTATATAGAGAAATAGCGCTAAATTTATAGTTTAGTAATATATGTATATACTTATATCTCGATTTTAAGTGGAAAAAAACTTAGTTAAATTTATTGATTGCTCTGATATGGGAGTAATAGTTCTAAAAATCCGTATTAACAAAAAAAAAATAAACGAAACACAATTATAATTATAATGGTAAGAGCTAGAAAATTTAATGCAAACTTATAATAAATCTGCTTCAGAATTATACCTTGAAAAACCTAACGTTATTTGGTGAATAGGTTATATTTGTTTTGATATAGGTGGTTAGTACCCCTCTTTCTTTTTAGAATGGTTCAACCCTGTAAAGTTGACTTTAATATAAAGGGATGGTCTTTATTGAAAGTTTCGTGGATGGTTTTTGGCCTGATGAGGTGATTTTCCCTGCTAGGGGGGTCATTGAAACACGTTTGCTAATGTGTAGCCAATAGCTCTCCAACAATCACTATATATATATATATATATATATATATATATATATATATATATATATATATATATATATATATATATATGACTACTTCATTTATTCACATAAAATTAATATACGAAAGTATAAATGTATGCTTAACCTTTAAGTATTTACTTCAAAATTACTCAATACGTAGGTAGAGCTAGTTAGTAATTTATAAAATATATATGGGGGTTAAGCTACACTGAATATTTCGCGTTTCATCCATTCTATGATTCTTCAGACTTATTCTCTCCCCCTCTCTCTCTCTCTCTCTCTATATATATATATATATATATATATATATATATATATATATATATATATATATATAATGGATATGCATATAAAATTACTAATATCTAATATATCATATGTAGTTAATGTATTTGTATATTTCATATTTAATTACATGCATATATATTATGCATTTAATCATTTTGTCATATTTCTGTTATTATACATAACTTCTGTTATTTGTATAATATTTACTTATTCTTCTTACTATTATATCAAGTTAGACCTTATCTAGTTATTTTTAAATCACAAATTATTGTTTTGTCAATGAGATGGAGGTTGCTCTTCATCTAAAATCTTACATAGCATATGCTAAGTACAATATACCTATGAATTATACTATTGTCTTGCTTAGACCATTATATTTATTCTTTTAAGCTCATATGTAAGTCTTAATAGAGTTTTTATAAACCTTAGTGCACCTATATTCATAATGAGGTAGTGTTTGATGTTTTCAAGTATAATTAATGCAACATACTGTTATGTAGATTATTACTTACTTTTAATCGGAATTATTTCAACTGAGCCAAACATGAACGATTTACCAGCAGAAAATCGTTATATACGAGTAATGATCGTATTAAGCATTGTTCTGACATACTAAAACGTCGATCAAAAGTTCATTTTTTTTAAATTTTATTATTCAGTTTATTCGAAATTCAAGAAAGAATTTTGTTTTAAATTATTTAGTTTTGGTACAGATTAATAAATGCGTATCAGAGGATGTTTGTAGGATAAACATTAAAGAGTTTATCAGTTGAAACATGGTTGCCAGCAGAAGTCGACTAAAAATAATATGTAGAAATAAAAAAATAATATTACTTAAAATCGATTATTTATTCGCAACAGGACTTTAATTAATACAGGATGTTTAAGCTGTTAGATTCTCATATTTGTCTTTCGAGTTCTCAGTTGATCCTGAAGATGTTTGCCTCCCGTTCTGATGATATATATCTGGACTGTTTGTGGACAAATGTTCCCCGTATGTTAATGTAAGAAAATTGTGTTTTTATTATTAAAAATGCAAATGAGCAGTCACAGAAAAGTCCTAAACACGGATTACCTGTTTCCACGTGCGATAAAGTGAAAAACATAGACGTTCCACTATTATGTGCGCAAACATTACTAAAGGGCGATGCTTTAGATTCTCCTTATGGTAAGTTCTGCAGAAAGAGTAAATAAATAAATAAAAGATTGCGATATTGCGTTGTATCTTCAATTTCCGTTCTGCGATCACCTTTGAAAAATAGGTGAATCTCTTACATTTATAGTTAGAAAGTAACTATGTCGCACAACTGAATATGTCACTTAAAATATAATGTCTGCTCAGATAAGTGATAACGTTTTCATATTAAATAAACTGGCTCTGCAGTACTTCTTAAAAAAACACGGTTACATTGATAACTAACGTGAGAGTTCAGAGACCTTTGCCTAACGTTCAAATATTTCTATTAGTATCAGTAAACGTTCAATTCAATGACAAATAGTATGGGTTCTGCTGTGGCATATATTATCATTATACATAAAATAAAACCTTACCGTGTTTGAATTACATACACATATATATATATATATATATATATATATATAATATATATGTATATATACTAAAGGCGGTTAACACAGACGCACACACGCACCCACACATACACACACATACATACATACGCACACACACACGCACACACACATACACAGAAACATATATACACAAAAACACACACGCACACACACAAACACACACATATACGCCCATACACACAGATATACACACACATACACACAAACAAACACACACACAAACACACACACACAAACACACACACACATACACACAAACACACACACACAAGCACACACGCACACAAATAAACTAAGGTGTATCTTTACACTGCACACTCCCTCCTAGTAATTTTTTTTTTTATTTTCGTTTATTTTTTCAATTTTTTTTAAACTGATTTCCATCCCTTTTATTCTTTAGGAGTTTTCCATTTAATTTAATGGCAATGATGTCAAAACTTTTATTTTCCATTGTATTTCATATCGTTTTCACTGGTCGACATGTTTGTTTTCGCGTGCACATTTATTCCATTTTTTCGATCGTGATCTTTCGTATTGCTTTACTAGTCGCCACGTTAGTTTTCGCGCGGGTGTGTTCACTTTTTTGCGCGTTTATACATTAATTGTCAACACTCACTTGCACCTCTTTTAATTAATTATGTATACTCGTTATTCTCTAGCTAGCCTTTATTTATAATGACTCAACGGATCACGGGTAGTCTAATATATATATATATATATATATATATATATATATATATATATATATATATATATATATATATATATATACTTAGGGATTAAAGAAAACTTCCTATTTTAAAATGCATACACTTTATTTTAATATTATACTTAATGAATATGAGAAGTATAATGCATGGGATTTTATTTCCAATTTTATATAGGCGCCTCTATTCGCCACTAACTTTTAAAGTCGACCAGGAATTAAATCAACTGATTTCATAATGAACATTGCGTAATGATAATATATAACTTCACGTATCTTCCCTTTCTCAATTTCTTGGTGGTGGTAAGTAGATTTGACTTCAGTTTTGCTATCTTTACCTTATCAGTCATGTTTAATCCAACATCTTTGGGGACACTATCTTCTACTAAGGTTGTTTCCTTCTCTTTATTGTCCCATATAACTATGTAAAATTTAATTGTTCTGTTTTTAAGTGCGTGGATCTATGACTGGCACAGTCATATTGGACGGTGTGTAGCCTAATTTTAACTGTTCATCATGGTATATGTTCACAGGACTTACTGTTGCATTAATTATTTATCCTTTTCCAAATCTTCGCCTGTTCAGTTCCAACATCCAGCAAATTTATGTAACACTTCAGTGCACACTCTTCTAAAATACTTGCTTCATTGTGTAACCCCTGTCTCTAAATTAAATCATCAAATCTATATTAGCGAACATAGCTTCATTATTTGAAATTATGTTAAAATGGGAAACGCCAGGCCCGAAGCATGGATTGCACTGTTTTTGATACAATCCATATTTACGGACACACATCTTGTTACAATTATTATCCACAACTCATATTGGTATGCATATAGATGAATAGATAGATAAATATAAGATAAGACTTAGAATACATTATTAAATGAAGACACATCATAATGTTTAGAGAGGAGCTATTATGCATGGATATTAAATGCAATTTAGTATTTATCTCTTCTCTTCTCTTCTCTATATAAATAAAATGAACTCATTTTTCCCGTCTGATTTTGACATTAATAGGATTAAAAATCAAGATATTTCATGCAAATATAATATGCCCAAACGGCAGAACAATATCTGAGGTGTGTTATAGGCTTATTATTTCTCAAATTCCTCGATAATCTTAGATTTCTATACTTTTTTCTGCTGAGAAGTCACGGCCAAAATCGGTTAAGATCAATGGAAGTGGTAAAATATTTTCTCTCTAATAAATTCCTCCTCCCCCTGCCACCACTTAATACCGTTTGGGGATCGTTCACAAGGAACAGTTGAGAAGAGAACACCGGTTTGGCTTCGTAGTTCTTTCATGTGAAGATATTTAAAATCACTAAACTAAGCTGCAGTGCTCTGTGGCGTAGTGGTTAGCGTGCTGGACAATTCACATTATATTTTCACGTTCGCGCCGACCTACCGTAGTAGTTTTTTTTTCCTTAACAACTGGAATGGACTTTTCTTGGTGGCCGAACTGTTAACGTTGCAGATGTTTTTTTTTCTTTTCACACTTTATTTTCCTACTTTTACTTATGACTCCGGGTTTGATCCTTCCTACTTACCTACCATAACATTTTTTAAAACTCCCCCCGTCCCGGAAACAAACACTCGGGCAACGCTGGGTACCCCCGCTAGTTATTAAATAAACTCGCGTCATAATGTTTAGAGGTAGTGTGATTTCTACTACGTATTTTAATAAAATAACAAATTTATGCTATGGCGGTTGGAAATAAACATGTGACTTTGTAAATAACGAAATCCAGGTAATATCTTAAATCGTTAAATACCTCCTTGTAGTACAAGCGGATGAAACGGATTTTACATCTCCAAATAGATTTTAATGGAATCCCGCTGATTCTCTTCAGGGGCCGCTGGAATTCATCATCTTTTAAGTTAATTACACCTAAAGCAAGCTTTTAAACATTGCAGAACTCACAAAGTATTTGATCTAATTAAACATCTTTTGAGAGTTCTTGGGGCTTCATATAACTAAATTCCGAGTAACACATTTACTATCCATGTTTTTTTCTATATAAAATTAGAGAATTAAAAAGAAAGGCCATATACAGTGACACAGTACTTTCAAGGAATAATGAAACGTGCACACGTGCACACACATATAGACACACATATATATGTATACATATATATATGTATATGCATATGTATATATATATATGTGTGTGTGTGTGTGTGTGGCTATATGCATAAGTCCATGCATATATGTGTATATATATATATATGTATGTATATATATATGTATATATATATATATATAGAGAGAGAGATGGATTCATAGATAGATATATAGATAGTTCTATAGATACACTAAAGAGTTAGCACATTGCAAATGTATGAGAAAATGTTACATAGAAATGACTATTTAATAGTTCATCAACGTTCTGAGTTTATTTGCCGAACATTGAGTAATAAAACATTAATTATGATTTTTCCGCAAACGTATTTTCTTTCCCGCTATTGAGATGTATTAAAGTCTTGAACACGAATCAAATAGGTCAATTAAAATAATATTTATATATACACTAGTCCAACCACTTTTAAGAATTTCAAAAACAGTTTTTATTGTGTTTTTTTTAATAAACAATAGTATAATATAATCCTATCACGAAAATTAAAACATAAAACAACTTCTAAGTGAAAATTCATAAAGTTAATATGAATTATAAAATAAGTGACGGATACATTAAAGGGGAAACAATACTGATTCATTGAGTTAATAAATTTGTTTATTCAATAGGCTGTTTCTGGCAAAGCTACTCTCAGATAATCGGCATTCAGGCAGCTCATGGTCTTTTTTTCTATTACTAACCCTGATTTAGATAAGCACTAAGTGACAAAATGACGAAGCTCTTCGAATTACGCTGAGTAAGGCGTGGCAATCAATATGAGTTTTATGCAAAATTTAACACCACTTTTTTTCAATTTTTTTCCTACGAGTAGCAGAACATTGAATATCAATAAGTATCTCTGTTAATAAGCTGACGTCTTTTATTTTTGTCAATTAAGCGTCAAAAACGTATTAATATACATCTCTATGTTGGAATCATGTCTTTTAACAATTAACAAGTAATACTTCAAGCTATTGAACTCGTCGTTGATGCCTTTATTTTCTCACGTAACTTTCCAGGCCTTTAAGCAATGACCACATGCAAATTATTTATCCCTGGCAACATAACATTTTCTACTCCCTAGAAGTACATTTACCACTAGTTAAGAACCCCTTTACTAGACATTTGTGCCTTTCATACATGATAAAAAATTTACCGATTGATGAAAATGAGTGCTTTATGATTTTCTCGCATTAAATATTAGTTTTTATTAACTATTACATTTGCATTCAACGAAAATTATGATATTTAGTTCGCCTAGTCTTACTAGCATGGATCACAACTTATTAAGGCCAGACGACCACTGTATCATAAGGATACGTGTGCTTAAAAGGGATTAGTAAGATCAATCACACTAATGGTTAATTGAAACATGACTTTTCACGTTTTTATTCATACACGACATAAATGAAAACAAATGCTTGGTTTTGTTTTTTTTTGTTTTTGGCGAGCGGGTTAGGGTTAGGGTTAGGGTTAAAAACAAGCGGTTTATTCTTTATTAGAACCTTTATCATTAAACATATGTTAACTTCTACTGAGGTTGCTTCTTTCTCCTTCTGGTCCCATAATACTATGCCAGGTTTACTAGATCTTTTTCTTGATGCGTAGCTGTAGAAATTTCATAGTCATAATGGATATGGTTGTTTCAAACTCACTGTTCACATTTTTCGTCATATCTTAAATAATTCAGTTTTAACCCATTTAGAACATTTATTATTAAGACGTTGTCTCAGTGACTATCGTATATTCATTGACCTTTATCCTCGAGGTACCTTTAGAGCATTATAAATAATTACGCCCATGTAAAAATAAGTTAGATCGGCCTAGAACTTTCCTTGAAAAGTAGTATGGGTAAAGAAACAGACACACACACACATA
Source organism: Euprymna scolopes (assembly GCF_053919585.1). Lineage (NCBI taxonomy): Eukaryota > Metazoa > Mollusca > Cephalopoda > Sepiida > Sepiolidae > Euprymna > Euprymna scolopes. Next base: position 8,588,092 of record NC_136506.1, on the reverse strand, counting down.
CACACACAAAAATATCTATAATAAAAATATCACCTGTTTGTTTAAGTGTATGTATGTTTGTATGTCCGCGTAAAATTTTCGATTGAGGCGAAGGATTGTCACGAAATTTACATTCCTTTGAACCTCGACCCTTCAGACGACGAATATCGAAGACTTAGCTAAACACATTAATTCCTACATCCCAATCTGCGCACTGTCCACAAGAAAGGGTCACTTTTTTTGCCGATATTTACGACAGTCATCTCCTCTTTTCGATTGGTTAGCTTTAATTTAAACCTTCACCACTTTCGGTTTTGCAATCGACGCAACGTCAACGACACACGTATTTTTCACGTTCTTTTCCTTATTTTACCCTGCTTGCTACCACTTTTTATTTTGGTCAACACACACATCAAATCACCCAGGCTAAGATTGTATATAATATAGTTAATAGGCCGCTAAGATCAGAAAAATGTAGAACTCGTTGACTAAGAATTAGTGAGTTTCGCCTAATTTATTGTAAGATACACCTATATACGTATTCATTTTCGCATAAAAACATATCCTTTTTATTCTCTATTAATTAAAGTTAAACATACTGGCAGACATCAAACAAACACGTGAAAAGATATATATTTTAAAACTTTCTAGTGTGGTATCTGGAGGCGCAGTTAATTCAATGGGCGGGGGCGCACCCCCGAATACATTCGCAGACCAGAATGCAACAAAGCGATACTCAACGTAATTATAACCTGCAACCTGCTGCAAGATGCCTACCTAAATCTGCATGTCAAACACGTGTCTCCCGCAGCAAATGGTGACATATGAATTCTGTGCGACACTTAGTTGCGCTTTGTAGTTCTGGATGACCTAAAACACTTTGTATCTGGAGCTTGCTCAAACTAACGGGCAAAATATCTACTCGTGTCCGACTTCTGCTAACGATGATAAAGACTGGTACATTATATGTATATATATATATATATATATATATATATATATATATATATATATATATATATATATATATATACGAGGGATGTGCAATACGTAATGCCCCTGACCCACTTCCAGTTGTCCGATCTAGTTAAATTTCGCATGTCCAAATGTTTCTATCTCTACGGGTTATGTGGTAAATTACAGCTGTGAACTAATTATGGCTTCTGTTATAAAGGTGTTTGAACTGAGTCAGGTGTGAAATGGAGCCTGTTTAATGTCGAGCAATTATCCGTTTTTTTGTATTTGAAAGGACGCACACCACAGGAGACTTTTGATGAAATGAAATAAACTCATGGTAATAATGCCCCATCATATGTCCTTGTAAAACGCTGGCATCGTGAGTTCAAACATGGCCGGAAGTGTGTGGAAACAGCTCCCAGAACTGGTCGCCCCCCTTCTGCCATTGAGTGGGCATCTGTCCGTTAAGTTGAAGCGTCCATTTTGGAAGATCGGCGCATTACTATTCGCCAAATAGCCCAAGATGTCAAGATTAGTACAGGGTCTGTTGAAACTATCATTCATGAGCATTTGCACATGCATACGGTGTCTGCCAGATGTATTTCCAGGTTGCTCTCACTATTCCAGAAGCGAGAACCCGTCGAGTGCTCGAGGATGAATTTGGAGATGTGCCAAGAAGATGAATCAAAGTTTTTCAAAAGACTGATTACACAGGATGGAAACTGGGTCCATAACTTGGATCCAGAGACCAAAGCTCAGCCAGTGCAGTGGAAGCACTTGGACTATCCACTTCCAAAGAAGGCAAGGGTGCAGCCTCCGCTGGCAAGATCATGCTCAGTATTCTGGGAACAGGACGGTGTAGTGATGACAGATTTCCTGGCAAAGGGTACCACAATTACAGGAGCCTATTATGCTTCACTTTTGATGCAAATTAAGATAAGCTATCGAAATCAAGAGACGGGGCAAGATCAGCAAAGGTCCCCTCCTCTTGCAGGACAACGCCCCGGTCCACAACTCGCATGTAACCAGATCAGAAGCACGGCCGTGTGGTTATGAAATTCTCCCTCATCCTCCCTACTCTCCTTACCTTGGACCCCCTGACTTTCACCTCATCCAAGTCATGAAGTTGTTTTTGAAAGAAAGCGTTTTCCAAATGATACAGCCTTGATTTCTGAAGTAACGTCCTGGTTGGAGAACAAACCTGGGGTTTCTTACAAAAATGGTCTCCAGAGCTGCATCAAACGACGGGAGAAATGCATAACTCTGAGTGGTTCATATGTAGAGAAAGACTAATAACTGTGCCAAGTTTCGTTGCTCTACTGCTAGGGAAGTGGGTCAGAGGCATTTCTTATAGCCCACCCTCGTGTATATATATATATATATATATATATATATATATATATATATATATATATATATATATATATATATATTAATATATATATATAGAGAGAGAGAGAAAGAGAGAGAGCTAGTTATGAAAATATATATGACAATTAAGCTAAAAATAATATTCCGCGTATAGATTAATTGACTACCTATTTATCGAGCACTGTTGAAATAAAAGTTAAAGTTTACGCATACAATTATATCCTCTTATATTTATTTCTGTGATTAAATGAAACAGTAATATATATATATATATATATATATATATATATATATATGCAAGCTTATATACACATATATATATGCAATATTGACACATTATTAATAAAAAAATAATATGCAAACGAAAATTTTAGTTAAGAAATCATTCGATGTGATTAAAAAAACATTTAGAAAGCAGGAATATACTATTCTATAGCGTACATTTGGTTGTTATTATAGTGAAATATACGCCTTGATATATATATATATATATATATATATATATATATATATATATATATATATATATATATACTGTTCATCTCTATAAACAGACGGTGCCAGAATACGTATGGACATTCTGGGGCCTTTGGTATATTTGTTCTGCTGAGGCTAATTAATTTTATCGCGTGCTATATGGCGCGATCAATTGTAATTTTTTCAATATAGAACGAAAAGTCTGGGACAAAAAGTCTCGGAGTTAATATTCCCTGGTCGCCTCATTAGGACATGCGCAAAGTCTAGCAAGGAATCGATAACTCTGCTCATTCAAGCTGACATATTTTTTTTATTTTATGATTTTAAGTTTTCGCTTTGTACATCGTTTAATTACTTTTTTATAAAGCACTATAAAAAAGCTGTGCTCAATTATCATCATAATGAATTTATCGCTTGAAGTCTTGTGATCAAAACTGATATCGATCAATTGACTGGTACGAAAATCGAACTCAAAGAATTCACTTGTGGCACAACAAAAAAAATACGAATGCGTAAAAACAATTTCTATCATCTTGTTTATGTAATAAAGTCATAATTTAATGTCATAATGCACATTTTCATATTTGTTGGTGTTTTATACATAAAAAAACAGTTAACATTCAAACATTTTATTTTGGAAATAATAAAAAACAAAATTAGGAAAAGACTCACGTTTTCGCTTGAAATTTCTGCAAGACCATAATGATAAAACACATTACGTGGCCCAAAAATGAATGTCTTTTTTTACCATTGATTATTGGAAAGCCGTATCAGTTCGATTAAAATATGACTTTTAATGTGCACGATTGACTGCAGCACATGTGCGAACACGTCTGCCATTTAATCAATTTTTTTTTTAATTTATGATGTTGCTTGGCTATTGCTCGGTCATGCTGAGGTTGTGCTTGTTACAGCTTTGTCTGTGGAACAGAGAATTTGTTGTAGAGCGAACTGTCAGATTATGGTGTTCTATTCATGATACTAATTTCGAATTAAAACAATTACGAACTCCGAATTGAAACAGTTGATTTAATCGGCTAATAGAAGAAATTGTCATTGTTCATCTACGACTATTCACAGGATTTTCATAAACTATTTAGACGTTATACAGAATTCTCTTTTGTTTTCCAAGCTTTTCGCTTTCCCATTTTTGTCTATACTTATGCCTACAGCATTAAAGATATCCCCCCTATTTTACTTATTGATGGAGATCGTTCCTGACGAGGCGGTCGATGTAATAGCTAATCAATGTACCGTAACATCATTTTTTACAAACACACGAGTAAATAAATAAGAATACTCGTAAAAGACGTGTAGGAAGCAGCAATGTTGAAGAGAAAAGTAGCTTCCACAAGTACCAATAAAACATTTGATTGGAGAGCACCGCCACTTCATAGATGCACTATAGGATAAAGGGCTAAAATTTTGAAGTTCTTTCTTCTTACGATCATGGTCCTGGATTCGATTGGGGAGCTGTAAGCTGCCGCGCACTGTAGATATTGCAAAAAAACAAAAACAACTAAAAAGAAGAGGAGATCATTGTCACAATATGAGATTTAGTGATGAAAAAATAAGTTTATAAAACGAAAACAGAACAAAAAATGTTTTTATGCGTTACTGGAATTTAACGAACATACATCGAGAAACCACTGTCAGTAACCTTCCCCTATTTTAACTGAGCTTAAATCAAAACGGAGACACCATGAACAATGCTTCTATCTTAGAACTGCACGCCTGTGGAACTCTCTTCTGTTTGCCTGCTTTCCAGCGTAAAGTCCAACATAAACAAATTCGAGATGAACCGCCCTATTAAGTAACCTAACTTATAAAAGTTCCGTTAATAACGACTATTACAATATAATCCATTAATGATTGTACATTCAAGAACCCTTATCCTCGAGTGGCCTCGGTGTCTTGGTAAGTGGTATGGAAAAATAGACACACTGTTTAAGAGAAATAAATACATTAGTTGCAAGTACCTTTTTATGTAAAAAAAAAACTGTATTTTTATTGATAGTATAATCACGTTGACGAACTAGTTCTGTAAAAGTCACCGACGTAAAACATAACCAGTGCGTACAATCTGTCAGACGGAACGTGAATCTATTTAATGTAAGCAATTAATAAAAAAATGAAAGATAACCATCGCAAATACGATATGCCTATTAGTCTTAGTTTTAAAAAAATCAAGCTATTAAGAAAAAACTAAAAAACCAGTGAACAGTTATTACCACTAAGTTAAGGGGATGAGAAAATGTATAAAAATAGGACCATTAAAAGAGTAAATTAATGGAGACCACGTAAGTAACGTGCCAGACGAGTTGAAACAGAGAAGTAAACAGGTCAGACAATTATAAAAAACACACCTTACACGTAATGAAACATATATATATATATATATATATATATATATATATATATATATATATATTCAAAAAGAGGGGAGTGCTTGCGCTGTTAAAGAGAGGGAAATTTAAGTGACGTCATATAGTCGTTAATCTAATTTTAACAGATACGAACGCAGTTAATATTCTTACTGGAGAGAAATATATCTGTTGAAATTCAAATATAGGTTTGTAACAGAAATAAATGAGTGTTATGTAATTTATTGATTGAGATTATATGTATTAATTATTATAGGGGGGGTTTGAATGGTGTGAGAGGGTTAACATGTGTCTACAGTTAAATTATGTTCTTTTAATAAAAGTTTACTAATCAATGGCGCTATGTTATAGAACCCTGCACGTTTTTTATTTACACGGTGGTCACCACTTATCAAGGCCCGGAACCACTCGGGGATAAGGGTTATTGCAAGTACCGTACGTTAGTGTGGAAATTTAATGAAGTGTTTACTTAAGAGGGTAGTTCATTAGGAGTTTGTTAACGTTGGACTTAAAGACATCTACGTTGAAGTCAGGTGGGAAGCAGGCAGACGGAACAGAGTTCCACAGGCGTGCAGTTCTAAGAAAGAAGCTTTGTTCATGGAATCTACGTTTTGATTTAGGCACAGATAAAGGATGGGACATTTTTTTCACAGTGGATTCAGCTATATGGGTTTTTTTCGTGAAAGATTGGCGAGGGAGAACCTGAGATTGGAGTTCAGACGAGCATCTGCCATGGAAATAACGATAAAACAAGGATAGGCTCGCAACGTCTCTTCTGTGGGAGAGAGGGTGCAGGGTAGAGAAAAGGGCATCCCCCACTTAGCCAGGAACTCTATTTTGTACTCTGTCAAGGCAGGATCGGCTGTTTTTAGCAGATCCTGCCAGATATGGCAGCAGTATTCCAATTCCATCCTTGGACGTACTTGGCTTTTATATAGATAGAGATTGCATCAGTAGTGAGATATCTTCTGGAGCGGTAGAAGGATCCCACCATCTTTCCAGCGACCTTGGCCACAGACTTTATGTACGTGTTTCATTTCAGATCAGGAGTATAGGTCAAACCCAGAAGCTTGTCAAAACATGGGGCTTCTCCTAGACGAGAGCCATCCATTTCAATTGATGCCATATGGGGATCAGAGCGTTGATGATGTAAGGATAGGAGTTTGGTTTTAGATAAATTAAAGGAAAACAGCCACGTCTTCCCCCACAGAACCACGGGCTGGAGATCAGAGGAGAGAGAATCAGAGGGAACTTTGTCATTTACAGCCTTTGATGGGTTGCCGTAGATAGTCGTGTCATCAGCATAGATGTCAACGAATGATTAACGCATGTGTTTAGGGAGATCATTGATGTAGATCAGGAAGAGGGTTGGGACCAGGATTGACCCTTGAGGCTCCAGCATTAATACTGCAGGCCTCTGATTTTTGTCCATCGACCACTACTCTTATGAGCCTATCGGAGAGAAATGATTTAATGAGTGAGAAAACATTTCCAGTTATACCGTAGCTGGAAATCTTGTGAAGTAGGCCCTTATGCCATACCTTGTCGAGGGCCTTTGATATGTCAAGAGCAATTGCCCTAAAAAAGAAGCCTTTGTCAAGAGATTTACTAATCCTGTGAGATATAACCTTTATCACATCTGCAGTAGATCTTGCAAAACGGAAACCATATCGCTTGTTTAATTGTGCTTGAATTTGCGATAAGCACAGATTCAAGAAGTCTCCGGCGCGGTTTATTTTAAATAATTTTAACTAGTTTTCTTGTCTAAAATCAAATGTGTGATTTTGCTGCAATAAATGAGAGAATAATGCACTTAGAAAATTGCTATTCTTTATATCTCTTTTATGTTCACTGAGCGTTTTTTTCCATTTTACGCTGGGTTTCACCAACGTATTTATGATGACAATTTTGGCTAGGAATACTGCATATACCTCCACTGGATGCTGGTTTTTTTTTTTTAGATGTTTCTTAGTTGTTTATATTTGTCTCATGATTAGTGATGTGGTTTGTACGATATGGATTTCTAGTTTGCTTCTCTCTAGTAAGAATATTAACTGCGTTCACATCTGTTAAAATTACGTAAACGACTATATGACGTCACCAAAATTTCCCACTTTTAACAGCGCAAGCCCCCCTACTTTTTGAATTTCCAACGTCTTTTTCCGTTTTTCTGAAGTAGAACAGCGTTACACTTTACGCATGAAATATTTTCAAACTTTTTCTATTGGTATTTTTGTTTCTTAATCTCATTCATCCAGAGGAAGTCTCGAAATAAAGACGAAACGTTGATGAACATATAATATTTATTTCTCTGTCTCTCTGTCTCTCTCTCTCACCATATATATATATGTATATATATATATATAGATATATAGATATATAGATATATAGATATATATATGTATATATGTATATATATATATATAGATATATAGATATATATGTATATATCTATATATATATATATGTATATATATATATATATATATGTATTGTATGGAGGGTTATGACATGAACAGACTAAAATGGTGAGGCTCAGTTTATAGGGCTGTTTTTACATAGACGTTCCCACTTATCAAGGCCTAAATACCACTTGGGGATAAGGGTTAAAGAGTGTACAGTAGTCAATCGGACAATATAGTAATCGTTAGTAATGGGAATTCAGTAAATTCGTTAACTTAAGTGGAACGGCTTATCAATAACTTGTTTACGCTAGACTTGAAGACATCTGCCAATTTTGAAACAGCTCTATGCCAGAAACTCACTGCTGGCAGAGAGTGAGAGAAAAAAAGAGGCACCGTAGAGCAGCTTCAGCAGTAATCACAACAGACATTCGATGCTCCCACTGTGCCTTTTGGCCTGAGGTCGCGAAACAATGTCCATATCTATAAATAAGATTCGGCCATGAACGAGTTCAAAATAGACTTCATAGCCTAGTAGGATGCCCATTTCTCTTCCCTCCAACCTCTTTTCCACAGAAGAGATATGGCGAGCCTGCCTTTATTGTTATTTTCATGGCTAGTGTTCATCTGAGTTCCAATCTATGGTCTTACCTTTCCAAACTTTCACAAAAACACTCTAACTGAAACTATCTATAATTTCCCCCACTCTTTATCTGTGTCTAAACTTATATGTAAATTCCATGAACAAAGTTTCTTTCTTAGAATTGCATACCTGTGGAAGTCTTCCGTTTGTCTGTTTTCCCACTGACTACAACTTAGTCGTCTGTAAGTCCAACGTAAACATTCTTTATAAGCCGTTCCCCTTATATGATCCAATTTACCATATTTCCACCACTAATGTTTACTGCGATATTGCCCCATTGACTGTACACCTATTAACCCTTATACTCGAGTGGTCTCCGGGCCTTATAAATGGTGACACCTTTATTTAAAAATATTGTGTATGCATATATATATATATATATATATATATATATATATATATATATACGTATATATGTATATATATAGTAATTTATAAAATATATATGGCGATTAAGCTACACTGAATACCCCGCGTTTAATCCATTCTAGGAGGAGTCCTAGAGTGGATGAAAATCGGAATATACAGTGTAGCTTAATCGTCATATATATTTTATAAATTACTAACTAGCTCCACCTACGTATTGAGTACTTTTGAAGTAAATATTTAAAGTTTACACATAAATCTATACTTTGTATATCAATTTTATGTGAGTAAATTAAGTAGTTATATATATATATATATATATATATATATATATATATATATATATATATATATACACATATATTTCCAGAGTTATTGCGTAGGGAAATGTACACACTCAGACACACATACAGACCTTTCACTTTTATGTATATATATAATATTCTGTATATATATATATATATATATATATATATATATATATATATATATATATATATACAATATATATGTATACATTATAATATATATATATATATATATATATATATATATATATATATTGTGTACAGAAAGTTGTTAGATGAGATAAGTCATTGGTACCGTCGGTTTCAAGCCCAATAGAAAGGACCGTTTAAGATATCCTTATCTAACACTCTTCAGCCGAATATTTGGCTGAAGAGAGTTTGATAAGCATATCTTAAACGGTCCTACCTTGTCTCATCTAACACTTTTCTGAATACAAAATATAAATGCGCTGTTATATTTCTGATTTTCGTTTGAATTGAGCATTCTGCTGGGTTTCTTTTTCCGAAAAAAACTAATTATATATATATATACAAGAAGTAAAAATCGCAAAAATGTACTTATATATTTAGAAGCATGACTGTCTCAAGGAAATCATATTACCGAGACATCCTATTCCAGTGTAATGAGTGCAAACGAGCGAAAGAAACCAGTTCAAAGCGCAAACCACACATGTAAAAAGCCTGTAAAAATAAAGCATAATTTCGGGTGTGGATAATATTTGCATCGTGGAATTACATCTGTTTTTGATGGGCGGAACTGTTAAACACAGATTAAAATATACTCAAATGCTATTTATCACGCTCTTTTTTTTTTTTTCAATTTTACGTACATGTAGTTAAAGTTCCATTGAGGGTAATCAAACATATCTGATTTTGAATGTTTTACATACCCTACGGAAAGATTATTTAAAAGGAAATTATTGACACGTACATGATTAGCATAGAAAGACCCTGTATTTTCTGATCGATTAGACTAACCCTTTTCTAAGTTGGTAATTAACTTCAAGCTAAAATCGCAGTTTGGTATTTATCCTTAATCTACACTTTATGTGTCCCTAATTGTATATACTGAAAATGCTATTATACTAATTAAAATTTAGTTTTCTTGCTCGATTTTTGGAGCTAATTTCCCCCCAAATAAATACAAGTTTGTTTTACATTTTGCTCCGGTAGGGAAGCAAACAGCAAACGGTGAGCGAATCCTATGAGGAGCGAAATAATAAAATGTTGCGTTGATTACTCCGGAAGTATAAAACAATCGTGGATGTAGATATGAAAATAGAATTTAAACATATGCGTGTGTGTCTCTAATATTAGTGAGTATGGGTTACTCTTACAGCTCAAATTTTGTTTATTAACATAGAATTCACGATCTTCTCCGTGGCACGTTCCTTTATTTCTATTTGTGTTTTCATATTTTAGAATAACGGCTTCTTAATATTGCATAATTATAACAAAACTAACTACAATATCTTTCCTTAGTACTAACATTTTTATAATGTTTCAATTAATAGTATTTTATGAAACTAAATCAAGCTTCAGATTAAGAAGCTTATTATAGTTAGTTTAAAAATATGAAAGGTGAAGAAAAACGTGTACATTATTGCCAGAAGACATCTATACATATCAGGTACTCATGATACATCTAAGAAGCCAAATTAACTAAGACACACATACTTGATTTTCTTTCATTGTGGTTCTTTAATTTTATGCATTTGTAGTTCAAGAGTAAAATGTGATTCTATATTCTCTGGAATAATCAGACTCAGAATGGAGTGAAGGAAATAAATTTAATATATTAATTATTTTGTTATTACAAAACCGGTGTGAATATAAACCAATTCTGTTTATGTTTTCCACTGTTGTATGGCATGCATGTTCTTTTAAAAATATATTTTCAGTGAATCCACTTACAATCTGCATACTAAATTTATCTATTTTCACATGTATTATGGAGAGCGTTAACATTTCGGCAGGACACTGTGTTGCTAAGCTATAACCCAACTCCTTCCAATCTTTGTGACACAATTTTCTGGATCATTATACGGCGTAAATCTATATACACACAAACAGGCAGAGAAAGCGTATATTTACAGAGTAACGTATTTGCATTTCCATAATAACACCGGTCCTCGTTAACTTAGCTACGAGAAACGATGTGGAGTCTGGTCAATATCTAATGGGGGATCATTTTTGGAATACAAGGTTCTCTAGTAAAGAAGATGTATTGCAATAGATATGTTCTCTCTTTTGAATGTATATTGATGTGGATCAGAACTGCTTATGAATTTACTTTTTTACAGTTGGTAGAAACAGATCAACCCAGCTTGTCTTAATTCTGCTTTTTTAGTTGATTTTTAAGGGTGTGATTGTGGTTATGACTTCATGTTTGAGACGAAAAGTTAATGCTAAATATTATATTTAATTTTGAGATATATATTCTTAAAGAATGTATTGGTGTACTATCGGTATAGACAGCTGTATGCGATCCGAAAAAATCCCAACAGAAAACGAACAGCAAGCCTTGGTACAGTTCTGAATGTGCAGCCGCCATTACGCACATAAACAAGTATTCAATTGATTTAAATGTTTTAAAAATAAAATAACTTCTAGAACCATAGACAAGCATTGTAAAACCCTTATAAAATATTAAAGACAGAGGATGTTTTTTTGTTTTCTAACATGGCGAGAATTGGCCGAGGATGTTAACACGTTAGTTGGTGCGATATAAGGCAGAGTACACGTGATTCACTCGCATCGACGAAATGCAAGTAGGGCGGCAGATTATTAAGTGAAAAGTCATGGAATGATTTCAATATTGACAAGACATAATACTGAAGTGAAAACTATTAGTTTGCTGGTCTTATTTTCTGTTGACTTCCAAGCGTTCTTAAATAAATATGGCGTTGTGATCAGATCATGCAGTCAAATAACATGTTCGGTGTACGAAACTGTATATGCACAAGTATTTGGCATCATGCAATGAAAATAAATCTAACTTTTACAATAAACAATAAAAGTATTCGATCCGTAAACAGTTTACTTAATTTTGTCGACAGAACGGTTTCTGTCTAAGAATCTAAAACAGATTTGAATGGCGTATGAGTGTATTCAATTTAGTTTGGTTTTGTTAGAACGTTGACGAAAAAGAGGATTTACAAACAAAATGAACTATAAGTATTATATGTTAGTAATAAATATTCCTAAAATTAGAGATGGTTGGAGTTATTTAAAGATTTCAGTGTCAATACGTTGCATGTGAAAATTCAATAATTTCAGATGGACATTAAAATAAAGTAATTTTCATTAGACATCCATTTAGCTAAGAGTTTTTAAGTTCAACTCGTTACTGCCTATTTTCACTCTTAAGGGTTCAACCCTCTTTGGGAGTGATAATACAAGGCAATTAAGGTTTCACCTACCGAAAGAGCCAGAGTCATTGCCCGTTACTCTGATTTTATATTACGCAATAATTATTGTCACAAAAACACACATATAGTTTAATTATACACACACATACGCAAAAACACATATACATGTGTTTGTCTGAAATGTGCATAATACACGTGTACGAATAAATTATATATATATATATGCATATATATATATGCGTCTGTGTGTATATATATATATATATATATATATATATATATATATATATATATATATACATACCCATATATATATATGTGTGTGTGTGTGTTTGGGTGTGTGTATGTGTGTGTATTTATACAATGATGTAAGTGTCATTTCTTTATTTTCTGTGTCACAATTGCATCCGAGTTGTTTAATTCTTATGAACTTCCATGTCTTTTAATACATAATTTTACTGAAAAGTCTCCATAAGTGTTGGTCTTAGTTTAGATTATAGCTGATAGCACTTAAGGCATAATGTTTTTTTTATGTACATAATATTACTCAGCATTTTTCATAGGTTCTTTTTTGCAGTTTGGATTATAGCTGAATGACCTCAAGTTATATATTTATATACATATATTTCTTAACATCTATAAAATGGCAACATACACCAATATATTACACATGAATGAGTCCCCTGTGGAATATCCACAGATCCCAGTAATATATAAGATTTATAAAGTTAATCAACTATATATTACACATTTCACACATGTCCTATATTTTCACTGGAAAGGATTTGTATTTGAATTGATATTTGTATCATTTAAAATATCGTTAAATGTATTTCAAATAATATTTTGAGAAGGTAGTTAAAAGAATACAGTTTACCAGTTAATTCACTCAAACTCCTCCTATCGGAACAGTATCAAATCAATAAGAATAGACTGTTGATATAGGGTTGTATCATTAGTAAGCATTAGCAAGAATAATTCCATTATTTATTACAAATATTGTATGATAATTATATGCATTAATATTTAAATACTCTAGAGCAGTTTATTGTTTGCTGAAAGCGTTAGAATCTGGGTTGTAGTGTATTGTGGTAATCAATTGTTACAGGTTTATATACATATATATTTTTATTGTTACTGGTCATGAATGTGGATGCTTAGTGTTAAATAGGGTACCATGCTAATCAGGGAAATAGTTTCTCAAATGTTCTCAAATATTAAGTTTATGTGTTTTTAATCTTTCGTGTATAGACACAAATTGTCTCAGAATTGGTCCCGCACTACAAACAATATACTTGTCATCTTGCCGAACCTTTGCATTAATGTTTTACAAGTATTTTAATGCAACATGCTCTGAAAATCAGATGCAGACTTACGCAGAAAAATTACGTGACAGTAATCCGTTAACTCCAAAAACCAATAAAGCAGTGCAAAGTTTTGCAGGTCAATGGAAGAAACTGTAGAGAGTAATAGGACTTCCAGCATCTAAGGATCCTTAGATGCTGGAAGTCCTATTACTCTCTACAGTTTCTTCTTCTACTTAAATTACACTGTAATTTCTACGTGACAGTAATCCGTTAACTCCAAAAACTTCCATTGACCTGCAAAACTTTGCACTGCTTTATTGGTTTTTTGGAGTTAACGGATTACTGTCACGTAGAAATTACAGTGTAATTTACACATCTCACTACTCAATCCCATACATAGTATTTCAAATTGATGATGCCCAAGATGTTGACCATTACGTTTAAATAGCACCGTGTATTGATGTGAAGTGAACAATATATATATATATATATATATATATATATATATATATATATATATATATATGTTTAGAAGTGTGTGTTTAGCAAAAAAATCGTAGAAGGCAGGCAATCTCGAACTCGTGACGCGAAGGTAGAAAAGAAAACACAAGAGAGCCTGACGGTTTAACCCTACTCCAAGTTCAGAAGGTTTTATTTAAAAAAAGTCATTCCAACTGATACGATGACATTCAAGAATGGCGACGCAAAGCCTCCGACCTCATTGTAGAAAATGGGGCTTATTGAGGGTGAGTAAATGAATGTTTTTAGTCAATCTTTCGATATTTGTCGTTGGAAGGCTCCAGTTTTAAGACGATACCGATCATGAAAAAATCAGTCGCCTCTTTCGAATATTTTTGACGGATATACATACGTGCACTATATATACATACAAATATTTAAACAGACATGTGAGGTTTATATTATAGACTACCGGAGGTACCCGGCGTTGCCCGGGTGTTTGGAGGTGTGTGTGGTTTTAAATAAAAAAGACACGGGGGGGGGTAGAATCGAACCTGAAGCCCTGAGGCGAAGTGTGAAAGATGATTGAATTTATTTAAGTAAGAACTACAGTGACAGGTGCGCGCCCGGAAGTCGTCGAGCGTTACGACGACGACGACGACGACGACGGCGTAGGTTTGTTTGTTATAAGCGAAGTAAAAAAAGAAAACAACGTTTTAATTAAGCGTAGGGGGGTAATCAAAACATCGAAAAAAACACAAAAATAACTAACGTAAGGTAAACGAACGATGGAAACAGAAAAACGAACACGTGAAAATGGCTTAAATAAACCTTCGATATTAAAATTTAAAAAATCGGTGTGTACCCGGGTATTTTTCGGTGTGTGGTCGGGGTTGGATAAGCGAAGTAAAAAAAAAAAAACAGAAAAACCACCGTTAAGTGAAAATGGCTTAAAAAACACTGGTTTAATATTTAAATTTAAAAAATCGACATCTCACATAACGATTCGCACCCAAAACGTTTAGATGATGATCCAAAGCGCTAATCAACTGACCTAAATATATACATATATTTTTTAACATAATATGTATATATATATATATATATATTAGTTCTTGTGCGAAAGAGTGGGACACAAAGTGTTTTAAATAATAATAATAATAATGATAATAATAATTATAATACATGAAATTTGTTCAGTTTTTCAACTATTTAAAGTAAATAAGGTCATGACGTCATCTGGCGCATGCGTAGAACCGGCCGCCGTCACAAGAATACCGTTTTTGTTGAACCCCTGTCGAAAATTGTCGATTTCGGGGTGGAAAAATGAACGTTTTGGGCCAATTTTTCGATATTTTCCGAGTGAAGGATGGTGTTTCGATATGATACCGAGTTTGTGAATGTTCGTCGTGTCTGTCGAAAGATTTTAGCAGACACACAAAAATACACACATATATACATATATACATTTTCGCTTTTTTATATAGAGATTACATTAAAAAATGCGAGCATTAAAAAGAAATATGATTAATGTCTTAAGAATTAAACATAGGTAAGTAAAACGATTAGTTAAAAAGTTAAAGACAAGTTATTCAAGAAAAGGAATCTTTTTTTTAATCGTAATTTAAAATATTCCAGCATTTAGAATTAAAAAAAATCAGTTCAACATTTTATAATCAATTCGTTATTTATACTGCAATGTTTGAAGCTATGGATGTTATATATATTTTACTAGAATATCGTCTTTTTAAACGAGTCCTTTTACTTTTCCATGTTTACATCCTAACTATATTACTCTTCATGCTTGCATTTTCCCAGAAAATCCATGATTTTTTTCAGGCTTTGCTTTGAAATAACATTTTCTTTCTGTTTCGCTTGTTACCTGCGAATTTGTAGCAACAGAACAGCTGCGCAACACATCGAGACAGAGCTAGCGACAGTTATTTTAAATCCTGTTACATCATCATCACCGCCGTTCCCACCAGATTTGAGGTAACGTAAAAGATCCGGTTTCTGGCAACCAACAAACAATATAAAAAAAATAAAATATCTCTCCGTTCCTTACAGATTCTGAAAATATTTAACAAAGTAATTTTATTATAACTTTTGTTTTACTGAACGAAAGTTGAACATTTTTGTGGTAAACTATCGCTGACTAGGTGACCTATGAACTTTAAACATTGTCTAAAATTTGATCGCAAAATGAGTAAAACTAACACATAACCGTGTTTGAATTACAAGGAATCCAATTTAAAAACTGTGAATTAGAATTTTCAACAATTTTGTTTCATCTTATTATTAAGCTGAATTATATTTATATATAGTTTCTACATTCTATGTTCGAACATATACACGTTAAAATGTTAAAATTTTCCTTGTACTATGAGTTTATAAGAATTTGTCTGATTCTATAGAGTTTCGAAGTAGTT
Source organism: Euprymna scolopes (assembly GCF_053919585.1). Lineage (NCBI taxonomy): Eukaryota > Metazoa > Mollusca > Cephalopoda > Sepiida > Sepiolidae > Euprymna > Euprymna scolopes. Next base: position 8,571,639 of record NC_136506.1, on the reverse strand, counting down.
CAGAAGAAAGCAGTAAGTAAAATAATATTCCTAGACAAGCTATAACTTTGCTACATAAATTTAAAACTCCATATTATGAAAGATGGCACATTTGTATGTGTATAAAGGTAAAAAAAAATCATGAGTAAATGTACAATAGAGGTCCGAGATACGGTGGTCTTAGGATCCGGTTTTAAGTCGCATGCAAGCGACTCTATAAGTCACTCCGTCGGTCGGTCGGTCGGTCAGTCAATTGGCTGTCTGTCTGTGACTCTTTTGTGCTTGGCATTTTTGGTAAAGATCAAAGGTCTGTTATTAAAAGATGTTGTTCTTAACTTTTTATGTTTTTCTTAGCTTTCGGGCCGGGATAAGAGAGTAGTATCTGTTTCGGCAGATACTGCAAGCAAAGACCATATGTGGGTGGCAATCCCACATATAAGACCTTGGTTAATGAAGGGGCGACCCTTCATACCAATTGTCACTATCCAGCTCCCCTACTCCCCGGGAAGTTCGTCCCCATTTCCCTTTCACTTCTCACATTAAAAATCGGCCTAGTGCCTATTTTGCTCGGTGGGGGAGAAAATAAATACTAGCTTTTCTTGGTCTTTTGGCCAAGATCAAAATGTAGTATCTGTTCCGGTAGATACTGCAAGCAAAGACTATATGTGGGGGCAAATAAATATCACTTTTCGTGGCATTTGGCCAAGATCAAGTGTAGTATCTGTTCTCATCAAAGTCTGTACTTATTGTGATATAAAGTGGGGGATAACTTTTCTGTATTAATTCAATGTAAAATGATAACCCACTTTAAAACGCGTTAGTCTCAAAGCCATTAAAGTCATTCTCTTGATCATTCAAGTTGTTTTTGAAGGAGTCCAGTTATTTTTTAAGCATCAACGCATTAAAGTCATTCTAAATCACTTACTTTTTATTTATTTTAGTCATTTCAGCCAATGTTTCGGTTATTTTAGTTTATCTTTAAGAATTTCATGCCGATCCTACATTCACGCATTCATTTATTACACGAAGACACGCGACTAATGGCTATCGGCTTGGTTTTTTAAGGTTACGATGTGAAATATGATGTTTTTCTCCTGCCCCTAAATACGGTATTTGCCCCGCCTTATGGTGTAATTCATAATTTTATTTAATTATATACATGAGTATTATATACTGTACTGTATTTTCTTACTAATTTATAATGACTAGTCCCGGGGTTCTATTTTATAGGCGAAACAAGATATTTCAAATGTGTCCACGCCCGATGCAAAGAAGCTGCAAAATGTAGTACAACCCAAGGGAAATCCAATTTGATTTTTCTAAATAATATATATATATATATATATATATATATATATACATATATATATGTATGTATCTATCTATCTATCTATCTATCTATCTATCTATCTATCTATCTATCTATATATATATATATATATATATATATATATATATAGTAATAGTAGTAAGCCATAAGCTATGCCAGATCGTAAAATACACATAGCTCTTATATTATAATTCATGCAATTTTTTTAATTAATTTTTATAGAACCAATTATCGATTATATTCAAATACATAGTACTTATTTAAAAAAATTAAGAATATTTGGAACTATTCACTAGACTGGAAACCATAATTAGCTCTCAAGCCTATCCACCGACGTATATACAAACGGCTTCAGTTAAGCGAGGTTTAATTATAAATATTAAATTTTGCGCACTAGAAAATGTAATAGCAGGAACAATGTATTTTTACTCTGCTTAAAGAATTGATCCTATTGTATTCATTTAAGTCTAATATATATATATATATATATATATATATATATATATATATATATATGTATATATATATATACTAGCAACAATACCCGTCGTTGAATAGGTTCATAAACAGCCTACAGAAAATGAACTCTGATTTATGAAAGTGTGATAGGTTATGAAAAGGAAGGGTTTTCATGAGATAGCATCGAATTTGGGGGTATCAAACCAAAGCCAAATATGATGAAAGTATTAATAAAATAGATAAACCCAATAATTTATTATACCATACGTGTTCACACTCAAACACTTATCACAATATTCTGTGGATTTATATTAAAAAAACCTTGTTAAACTTAGTGACATATTTCCATTCTATGGAGGTCAGGCGAAAACGAACACTCCATAATTTAATTACACCACATTTCTTCAAACTGAAACATAATTACCAAAGTATACTTACGCAGATAGATATAGAAAGCCTTTATTTAAGTGTGTGCCTATTTCCATTCTATGGAGGCCAGACGCGAATGCAGACCCCACAATTTTATTATATCATCCCTATTTAAGTTAAAACATACTTATCAAAGTATTCTTATGTACATCTATATCAAAAAGCACTTGTAAACGTCTATTTTAATTTTTTATTTCAATACTTTGTGGATCAGGCGCGAACGCAGAATCCACAATTTTAATGAACCATTGTTCTGCCATATCAAACATACCCAGTCCTGTGTCTTGATAATCTCGTAAAATATATATGTGATCAGTTTTTTTTACAAATAGTCTACCATATAGGAGCCTATTTGTGACCAGACACACACACACACACACACACACACACATACACACAGACACCCAGCTTTATATTATATATATGTATATATGTGTATATATATATATATATACAGCCAGTAGAGTTTAGTTTCCTAGAAGTACATCCAATGAAACAACATGTGTCTACCAAAGAGTGCTCAATGAGTGAACAGAGCACGTATATTAAATTTATTTATACACATTAATGGCTACATATGTGCGTACATGTTTCTGTAAACACCCGCGTTGGGGAACTACGTCTTCAGACTAAGAATTACCGTCGAAAACTGATACTTCAATCCAAAACATTTTCCTATTTCGTTTGTAAAGTTAGAATGTACCCCGGGTGGGGGTCATAAAGCGGTGAGAGGACAAGTGAGGTCTTTAATATATATATATATATATATATATATATATATATATATATATATATATATATATATATATATATGCTCCTCCAAGCGGTCTTTGACAGAGTATGGATACTCACGAAGGGGTGCCTTCTTGTGAAATTGTTGTGCACACCTCTTCTGAATTCACGTTGGTAAATACCACTGACAAGTGAAGTGCATGTATAGGACGACTTGAAACAAACACCGAGATAAGTGGAGAGCAAATAAAGCTCCTAGAATTCCCCAATGGTAACCCATCTTGTACTAACCAGGATCAGCATTGCTTAACTTCGGTGATCTAACGAGAACCGGTATGTCAACGCGATTATGCCGCAGACACACACCCGACACCCCCACACCGCCCGACACCCCCACACACATATATGTACATACTGATAGATAGATCGATAGATAGAAACACCGCTATTTATTTATTTATATATATATATATATATATATATATATAAACATCGTAATGTGTATGTACGTATGTGTGTGTGTGCGGAGATATATATATATATATATATGTATATATATATATATATATATATATATATATATATATATATATATATATATATATATATATATATATATAGGACATATCGCCAGGGACAACCTTTCATTGATACTCGGAACCAGCTTAGGTTATGTATATATATATATATATATATATATATATATATATATATATATATATATATATATATATATATATATATGCGTGTGTATATGCATGTATGTATGTGTACCTGTGTGTGCGTGTGCGTATTCATAAAATATGAAAATATATATGTTAAACATATATATGAAGAGCAGAGACCTTGATGAATGTGTGTGATGTTTTATCGAGTGTATATGTATTTTTATAGAGGTTTTTTTTTTTTTCAAATTTGCAAAGGTAAACATAGCAGATGTTTAACAAGCGAATATCTGATTACATATTACACGCCCCATTTCCAGTCTGCAACAGCTTTCGGGTATATAATTTATTTCATGGAAGACTCATGTATTCCTGATGTATGTGTTTAAGGTAACGTGCGGAGGAAAGGGGCAAATACCGCGCGTTGCATTTAAAATCAAATAAGTATTTACCGGAGACGAACTTACCTCATAAAAGTAATGTTATAACTCTGTCGGTGAGAAGTCGTTTCGTTCCCGACCCCCGCCTGTTCCCTGCCATCAGCCCATCAGAAAGAAAGTAATCCCTAGACCGACCGCAAAGTTTCACGCTGCTTCTACTTCCGGGTAGAATGTTTAATCAAATGACAAATCGCAACGTCTAAAGAAAATAAAAACGCTCGCTAATCCTAACAAGATGAAGAGAACGATAAGGCTGTAGAGAGAGTTGAGATTATTATATCAAGACAGGAGAGGGGGGAGGGAAGGGTTGGTCATCAGAGGAGAAAGTTAAACAAAAACAAACTAATAAATATTCAGAATGTAGATTGATTAAACGAAGATATGGGATGTTTTTATTGCGAAAGACCTTGTCACATTTCAGTGTAAAAAAGTACCTTTTTTTTTGTTTTACAGAAAGGTTACCGCATATCAAGGCCCAGAACACACTCGATCATAAAAGTTATTTTTTTTTATTATTGCAGTTACTGGATCAGTGAAATAGTAATCATTTGTCATGCAAACTTGGTATGATTAGAATAGTTATGTAGACGGTTTGATAAGAACTTGTTTACGTTGCTCTTGTAAACGATGATAAAATTCTCTGATTGAAAATTCGGTCGGTATCATAGAAGTTTGAAATAATATTTCTTCTGATCGCGAGTAATTTTGAAATAGAATTTTATTAGCTACATTTAATTTTAAAGTAAAAATGTGGTCGGCTACAAGTAATTGCAAAATAGTATTTCGGTCGGTCATCGAGGAGTTTAACATAAAATAATCGTCGGTCACATGCAATTTTAAAATGGAATTTTGATTGGACAAATATAGTTTTCAACTAGTATTTCGATCATTCACAGGTAAGTTTAAAATAGAATTTATGTTGGTCACGTGTAATTTTAAAATAGAATATCAGTCGGTCATTCTATGTTTTAAATGGTATTTTTTTTAAAAATAGAATGTCCTTTAGTCGCTTGTATATTTTGAAAAAGAACTTCCATTAATTACATGTAAGTTTAAATTAGAATTTCTTCCTTCAAATATAATTTCCTAATAACTTTCCGGCCGGTCACATGTAATTTTAAAATAGAATTTCAGTCAGTCACATGTCAGTTTGAAACAGAATTTCGGTCGCTAACATGTAAGTTTGCAATAGTATTGTCCGTACCTCCCTCCAGTTTAAAAAAAGGTAGATCTGTCACACCCAAGTTAGATATGATGTTTGCAGCATTAAACTTGCTAATTCTATTGACGCATCTTACTACTTGTTTGAAATTGATTTTCTTTTTGCTGCTTTTTTTTCTGCAGGTTAGGCATTTTCTCGGTTGTGTTGACGAAGAAGGGAAGACAAGAAAACTCAAAAAGAAAATTAGGTGAAAGATAAGAAAGCGAATCGATACGAGATAAAACAGGAGGAGGGTAACCGTTGTTATTGGACAGAATAAACTCAAGACAAATAAAAGAAAACAAATCTCGAAGTGATTGACATCGTGATAAAGATGAAGAGGAAGAGTAAAACTTCCGAACTAAAATATAGAAATTCGAAACAAGAAACGTTTACAGAATCAACCTCAACCAAAAAGGTAAATTAGCGAAACAGTTTGCTAGAGTTATGAGGGACAAATATTCGAATAAAGTTAGAAGCTGCGAAATCGAATACAGATTTTTAGATTAACAAGTGTTCTATCATTAGACATTTTGTATGTTTTATTGAAATCTAGATTTGGTTCATACTATATAGGCGACTCTTATTACGACCAGGAGGCAACTAAACGGTAAGGGTAATTGGATATAAGCTGAGACAGCACTGTGATTATCAATGATGGTGGATGAGTTAATTTATTTTAGAGGGGAGCTCGACAGAATATTATTAAGTTAAAATAAAAATCGAATATATTATAGTCAGCTGGAAACCAGCTCCAATATATTGTCGTCTACAGAGAAGTAGTTATGGGTAAAAAAAGAGGATAGAATTTGCGTTTATCTTAAACATGTTTAGATTAGGTAAATTGATAGCAGTTGCAGAAGATGACTGTTTGCATCGAATGTTCTTCAAGGGCCATCATAAATAGAAACTCAGTCTAACACCTGACAGAAAAATGATGACAGAACAGAGGAGCCTCGTTTATGTCTCTTGGGAAAGTTGACATTGTGTATTGAAGAGGGTTTTCATGCGGTAAGCAAACTCTTAAACTTACTTGTCTATAAAACTTTAATTTGCGTTTGTTGAAGAGCCACAACTTACATGATTAAAGTTGCTTTCCCAAAAACAAAATGCCTGTCTATGGAACAAAACAACAGGGTACTGCTTCCCAGCTTATTAGATCATGGCTGCTTTCAAGTCTAACATAAGCACGTTTCTGTTTTTCCGTCATCTTAATTACACGAACACTGCCCAATTCAACCACTAGAGATAATCACTGCGTTGTTTCAACAGCAATCTGACACTCATTAACACTTTAATCGAGACACCTTTAGGCCTTAATAAATAGTGCACATCCTCCTAATAAAAATGATCTCCAAGGATCAATCACATGTAAACATAGGCACATGATTATAAAGCACTGTTTTTTTCATGGTGGATATTCGTGATACCAATATTTATTGAAATCATGCCAGACGAGGCATGAAGCCACAAGATTAACGCGTTAAAAATAAGACTTCAAATTAGATAAGTTGCTAAAACTAAGCCTTAGATATAAGACTCATCGCTAATGGCATCTATGAACTAAAGTACAAAATAATAGATTGTCGAAAGTAAAACTAAGGTCAACTTTCCTTCGCCTTAGATATAGATAGCATTACTTCATTTGATGAAAAGAGTAGTCTGAATAATCCAAATAAAAGAAAAGTCTAATTTCTTTTAGTAAAATAAATATGGAAATGTTATACTGTAGTAAATATTTACACGGACAAGGCATTATAAAGATCAGGAAAATGTTTTAAAAGTACGCATTATTGGAAGTCTAATATTGGCATCTCAACCTTAATAATGGAGAGGAATTTAAGCCTTAATAAATGGCGCCTTTCGCCTTGTAATATACATAGGTGATGTTTTCCTTCTTAAAAAAATATGAAATATGTGGTATAATATATTTCATTGGTATGCAGCTAATAACAATACGTATAATGTAGTAGTTATGTTATTCCTTAGGAAAAAAAATATAGAATACATCATTTTACAAGCAAAACAGTAAAGCTCTGCAAAAGCAATTTCCCTGGAAGTGAATGTTCGCATATAAAACCCGATGAAAAATATAGTATATTAAACGAATTTGATTCCAATTGCCTTAGAAGAATTCTAACGATCAAATTGAGCACTCAAATTACTAAATTAAAATATATAGATTTGTACTAAGCAGCTACTTTTATCGTTAGCGATGTCCAAATTATGTTTGCTGGCTTGAACATGTAATAAAATTTACACCGGATAAAATTCTTAAGTACTTCAGTGGACTTCTATAGGGAGAGTAACAAGAAGATGAAAAATATATTTAACGCAAACAATCAAAAGAGATGTGAAATCAATGTATAGACGCTCTAAGTTTTGCTACAGACTGAACCCGATTTAATATTTCATTACCATTGTTGAATTCTTCTTAGAACACTGGTACTTCTGAAGCAAAGATTACATTATACGGCACTATAGTATAAAAGATATTTAAGATTGTATGGATGAATAATGTCTTCCGAGGATTAACGGCATCGTTAATATTCCCGCGAGGCATACATTACATAAAAATGAGATTTTACCTTAATAAAAGTACTGCGACGACAAGTGAGCGTGTGTTTAATTACTGACCCCTCGAAACGAGAGAAGCGAAACGTCATCATTTATAATCCTTGGCAGTATGGCGGCACTTAAGTCGGTTTCCGTTTGCTAGCAATTAATCTGATGCGCGATGATATTCTATCTTGTTTGCAGGCTCTTCCGAAAGTCAAGTTACCTTTCCGGCTTTTCTTTTTGTCGTTGTTTTTTTTTTTTTTTTGCTTTTTTTTTGTTATTATTTTCGATGAAGGAGTTGCAATTAAAAGTGAAATCTCGTGCAATTTGAGCGGACTGTTATTGTTACCTCACAACTCTCGCCTATCAAAAACGCCAGTACCGATAACAAATGAAGCAAGAGAAACAGTTTGTTATTTTTGGAATGAAAACATACACCAGAAGCGATAAACTTGGATTAAATATCATTGATAAGAACCCCATTTCTAAATTGTTAGTATAGAAGCACACGCACACAAACAAACACACAAGCACACACACACACATATATATATATGTATACATACATGCTATATATATATATATATATATATATATATTTGTATATATACATATATCAACGCACACACATACACACACACATATATATGTGTGTGTGTGTGTGTGAGAGAGAGAGAGAGAGTCACGTATGTTTTGGCGTATAAGAGGACCCTTAAATGCAAAAAAATCATCTTTTAAAACCAACAATTCATAAAATATCCGGTGTTGCAATCTCTAGCCTTGGCTAAACAAACCTTGTAAGTGATTTAGCAGTCGCCTGATAAATTTATTAAAACTTGCTCCAATCTTGTACGTCGTCTTATCTGACGGTCACATTATACACCGAAATATACGGTGTATATATATATATATATATATATATATATATATATATATATATATATATATATATATATATATACGTGTACGTTTGTATAGTTACGCATCTGTAAGTGTATAAATATACAATATATTTTTTATTATATATATATATGTATTAAATTTATTTATACAAACATTGATGGCTACATATCTGCATACATGTTTCTGGAATCACCCTTGTTGGGGTATTACGTCTTCAGGCCAAGAATTATCGTCGATAACTGATATTTCGAACAAAAAAATGTTCTTATTGGTGGGGTTATGAGCGGGGAGATCATAAGTGAGGTCTTTGAAGATAATAAACATCTTATTTATTTCCCTTTTTTCCTCCCTTTTTATATTCCCTTTTTTAGTTTATCCATCCCATCTTTTGGTTTTTACGGCATAAGGTACTTGAGAATTTAGTATTTTTGTCTTGCTTTTTTTGTATTTGTGCATGTATTGCTGTGCGTATGTGTGTGTGTGTGTGTGTGTGTGTGTGTGTGGACTGAAAAACACCGGTCAGTACTCAATAGCGATAAAGAATGTTTTTAAGTTACTAATCTCGAGACAAAAATACTAAATTCTAAAGTACCTTGTGCCGTAAAAACCAAAAGATGAGATAGATAAACTGAAAAAGGGAATATCAAAAAAAGGTGGGAAAAAGGGAAATAAATAAGATGTTTATTATCTTCAAAGAGCTCACTTATCATCTCCCCCCTCATAACCCTCACCCCTGTAACATTTAACTGTTTAAAAGAAATAAGATTTTTTTTTGTTTGAAATATCAGTTATCGACGATAATTATTGGTCTGAAGACGTAATCCCCCAACGCGGGTGATTACAGAAACATGTATGCACATACTAAGCCATCAATGTTTGTATAAATACATTTAATATGCCTGCTCTGTTCACTCATTGAGCACTCTTCGGTAGACACATGTTGTTTCATTGGATGCACTTCAAGGAAACTAAACTCTACTTGCTATATATATATATATTTATATATATATATATATATATATATATATATATATATATAATGGTCCTTGCGCGATAGAGCAGGACACAAAGTGTTTTAAATAATAATAATAATAATAATAATAATAATAATAATAATAATAATAGAATAACAATAACAAAGTATTTCGCTTGTGAAGACTACTATTGACCGTAACCAGTTATACATTCCTTTTGAAATTTTCATCTCTATTTTTTTGGTTATGTACTGAATATTGTTAATGAAACCTATATGAAATATGATCCTTATTAAATTTTTAAAATTTTGTATTCTAAAAGAAGGTTTAAAAAATGTAACCTTAAATGGTTATTTTAAAGTTTTTGTTAAAAAAATTCTCATTTTCTCATTATTCAGACCTGTATTACAAAGAAGGTGTTGCAAATAATGAATTGTGGTTTGGGGAGAAATACAAACTGAAATACCGAGAACGCGATTTTTAAAATATAATCTTAAAAAAGATAAGGTACAAGTTAGAAAAGCATTTCATCCAAGGCATGAAAATTGTTAAACAAAATGTTTTCACTATAGTCTTTAAAAAAAGGTGCAAGATTCAATTTGTGCGGACTGTTATTGTTACTTCACAATATTCCGCTGAAGCCTGACGAATCCTAGCGTTGATGAACAGTTGAATATTCTGTGTAGCTTAATTGCAATATATATTATCGGATTACTCTGCTTAAATACTCAGTCTTCAGTGAAACTACTCTTTTTGTGGTTTCATGTGACTATACTTGAAGGGTACCGGTGTGTCAACGTCATATGGCGGATTTTATTATAGTTGGGTCTTAAACTATTGTGTACATATACAAGCAAAGCGTTTGTATAAATACACATTTATAATCCTATGTGTATATACATGCATGATTTAAGATAAGAGATGAAAAATGATCAATTCCAGTCATATGTCCATCAATCTTTCGCCTTTATTGTAAGATTTCTTCTGCTTAAATAAATTTAAACTAAATACCAGTACAATAGTTTAAAATATATTTGTTTCAGGAGTATGTCCGCCAAGTGTGATTAGTCCATCAGAAGGCTTAAAATACTTGTAAAACTGTATAATAATTATATGAATCATAATCAATTAAAATTAAAGCGGCTAAATATTTATCCATATGCAAAATCAAATATTGTTGCGAGGTAAAAAGTACAAGTTATTCAGGCACAAGGAATCTAAATTATGTCGAGTATATTCACATGAATAAACTAATATTTAAAACGAAGTATATACACTTTGCCGATTTCGTGGATTAGTTGGGGTTTTCGTTTTCTCTTCCCTGCAATCTCTCTCCCACAGTAGAGACGTTTCGAGCCTGTATTTGTTTTATCGTAATTTCTATGGCCAGTGCGCGTCTGAGCTCTAATCTCTGGTCCACCATCCCCAATATTCCACGAGAAACACCCGTCTAGCTGAAACCACTGTCAATAAATTTTCCAAATCTGTGCCTAAATCAAAACGTATATTCCATGAACGAAGCTTCTTTCTTAGAGGTGCACGCCTGTGCAACTCTCTTCCGTCTGCCTGTTTCTCACCTGACTTCAACTTGGATATCTTCAAATCTAACATAAACAAATTCCGTATAAACAGCCCCCTTAAGTAAGACACGTTATCAAATCTCAATTACTAACCATTAATACGATATTATCCCATAGTTACTGTACACGCAATAACCCCTATCCCCGAGTAGCTTCCGGGCCTTGATAAGTGGTGACTACCATATAAAAAAAAAACGATTTCGATTCTGTAAGAATACTGTTTAAAACCCCTTTCGCGGTGTAAACGGAAATTAGTGTTCTTTTCTTATATATATAGCAAGTCAATGAATCATTAGAGGAGAAAGGCGAAACAAAATTATTGCTAGCCGAAAAAGATTAAGAAAACTATGAAAGTAATTACATTGCTCTATGACATGAACGGCTTTTGAGTATTTATCAGAAATATTTGCCGATAACAGATTTGATGATTTCAACACTGTAATTAGCATAGAAGTAGTCACGAGATAGTAGGTTTCATCGATAAGACGCCTTGCAAAGAAGCTATATTAATGGAATATCCTGCAGATAATACACCTTACAACAACAAAAGGCAGTCATTATACCCGGGTTAAAACCACGGCTACCAAAATATAGAAGGCCTGTTAACTGAAAAATTCCTGTAGGCAATGTAGGTAAGATTTGTCAAACTGTCACTTTCGATACTATATAAGGACATTTTTAATAGAGCATTAAACGATGTAAAAAAAGAAAAGAAAGGAGCATAATTCGATTTATAATGAAACTGAACACAATTCAATCTAAAATATAAACATTATCTATGCAAAATTACGTAAGTTTAAAGCAATATACAACCTAATACCAATAAAACTGAATTTATAATTTAAGGAACAAACAATTAAAGAAACATATTAACACAAACCATTATCTGCCTTCATGATAAGATCACCGTGTAGTATCTGTTCTGATTCTGCAATGTACTTTTCTGTCCTTGGACGGCGCGAGAGAAATCCTTCATTACTGAGACAATTTTTATTTTTGTTCCTATCCAGAGCGCCTCTTCTTGGTAAGTTGGATTTTGACCACAAGATTATCACTTATTATTTTAGTACAAAAATGTTTTTTTTGTTCTTCGATGTTCATTTTCCTCATGTTTTCCATCAAAATTGTAGCAGATTTTCATCAGTTACATTGTTATATATCCGCTATAGTCTGTATTTTCATATCAGTGCAGTAGACATGAATACGAAAATTAAGATCACTTAACTAAAGAAATAATCCAAAAGAAAATCATACCATGATGTAAATTTTTGTTAAAAGCTAAGAAATGATAGCAAACATCTACAATTTTAAATAAAGGTGGTGGTGAATTCGGGAGATCATATTATTATTATTATTATTATTATTATTATTACTCTTACTATTATTATTATTATTATTATTATTATTATTATTATTATTATTATTATTATTATTATTATTATTCCACTCACTAGTGTTGTCTCACAGGTCATCATCAATGATCGCTCACTGGCAGTAACCTTCTAAATCTCGGTGGCGGTGATTAAACCGGCGTACTCATAAGAAGAAAATATCAAGGGCATGTTTATTCAAAAACAGGTTTTGGTCTCATGCATTAACTGGTCAAGTAAAATGACAACGTAAGGTGTTTGCATTTCTTGTAGGGAGGTGTCATAATCCTATTTCATACACCATATTTTCAGGTTGTCACTTATTTTGCTAAACATGGCCAACCTTGTTTAACATCGATGACTAAACGAGAACAATTGCCGACGTTGTTGTAGCGTATATGGATTTGCCACATGAATAGCAATCGTGTTGTATTATGATAAAAAACAAATCTATTCTGTAAATGTCTTGAGAGGAAGAACAGCGATTGCAGTGGAGTTTATCAGATTAACGATAGAGAAAGACTAGTAACTTTTTTTCTCTGAAAAGTGTGTGAGAAATACAAAAAAATATCTTTGCTAGATCTCGAAGTCTATTTTGTACTCTATTAAAGAAGAGAATTGTTCCCTACAAGGCAACACAGAGGTGTAGCAGTATATTCCCACTGTTACACAAAGTCAATTATTATGGCGCTTACTTGGTTTATAAATAAAATATAAACGATATATTTTAGAGGAACTTATATAAAAAAACAAACCATATTTTTTTGCTTCACATAATTCTGAGTGGCATTCTGAAGGAATCAACTGAAATGTCTTTTTTAAAATAATTGGATGAAAAAAATCATAGCATTTCGGAAAGAGGCTCGGTTTGCTAAACAAAACAAAATGGCACGGGTGGGTAGCCAAACAAGTGATGATTATAATTCTGGTTTGAATTAATAGAGAACACATTTTCAACGAGTATCTTCTCTCAATATTATCTTTTTGACATTAGCATATATGATTTTACGCATGCGTAAAGCATAAATAGAAGAGGGTGAGACGTTCACATATTTGTAGATAAATAGCCAGTCATCATGCGTTGGCAACGCAGGATATGTTCATCTGCTTTAGTATTTGTGAAGGGTAAGCATTTGTTACGGGTCACAAAATTTACAGTAAATTAATAGACAAGTATATGCGCCAGAAAACTGTCTGAGCAATTAATATCGCGGAAAATGCGAAGCATATTAATATTGCAATTCCCAGGTGCATCAGAAACTCATGTGAGTGCAGATAATTATAAATATTTCCAAAATTTCTGTGTATTTTTGAGTATGTGTATTACGTTCTAAATTGGTTCTTATAAAAAATTTCCAGCGGATGAAACCTCCGACTTTCTCATGTGGTATTTTGTCGAGCTGAAAAATATTTTGAATTCGAGAATCTTTGTGGAATTTCGTACAAATCACTTTATGTAATCGACGGAGATAGCGTGTACTCGTCTCCCATGACTGTGTAGAATACTAAGCAATTGGTAATTGTGTTTTAATTATGTTACGGAGGGAGGATCGAACCTAAGACGTCAGAAAATTGTAACTTTACAGCTGAATTTTATCCATTATTTTATCCGATAAATTAGTGGTCATTGAAAATTGAGAAGAATAGACATGTAAGATACGTGGTCCAAGAGGGATAGAAAAAGAGATGCCCTAAACATGGCCATACAAACACACGGCAGATTATAGTAAGCACAAAAGACCACCGGAAGACTTTTGAACAAGAAACAAAGCGTTTTTTCTAGAAGTAGCTGTAAATAAACGTCTGCCGTTTCAACTAAGAAAAGGTGAGTCGAAGTCGTTTCTTGTTCTTACTTTCTTGTGAATGTTTGCATTCAACGTATGAGTTCCGGCTGTTGATATATAACAATTGGAAGATTTCATTAAATGAACAATAATCTCTTGGGAAAGGACGCAATGAGTAAACACGGGTTATGTTCCATTAACTTTATGAATGTTTCGTTATCAATTGATAGATTACACAAGACTCGATAAGAAAACATTTTAATTGTAAAGTACAACAAAACTGTATGCACTATATTTCGTAAGGCTAGTATTTAACTTTAAACAAAACAGTGGCAGTGTGAAAAGACAGAGGGCAGAGCGAGTTTGACGAGCATGCGCTCGTTGCTTTGAAGTGAGCCTTAGGCGAACCTTGAAGTGTTTGATATCGTAGCAAGCATTGGAATTATAAAAATAAGTCAAACTATTGCGTGAATGTCATTCTCTTTTCACGTCACAGTATCTGTATTTGCTTTGAATGTCAATTAATCTCTTTTTTACTTTTGTAAAGAGACGGCAGAATGACTACTACTTTTATTCTTGACAAAAGCTAACGCTTACCCTGCTGTTGGTGAAGAGCAAATAGGAAGACACAATTCCGCATATTTGTCTAAATACTGTGAGCTGGCACGCTTGGAGTTATTTTAACTCTAAATTGTTTCGATGACCAAACTATGGAGGCACGGCAGCCAAACAGACACACAGAAACACCTATTTTGGAAAGTTTTTTTTATTGTTTTGCCGTTGGCTATTATATTTTACAATTCTTCCAAATCAGAATTACTTATTTGCGAAATCATCTTTTTTTTTTTAATTGCAGTTAAAATATTTTTTCTGCTGAAACCATTATACGAAAGAAAAAAAAAGAAAAAAGAATGATTATATTACTGAACAGGTTATATCGTATTGTTACTTAGAGATGTCGGCTATGATCACAATGTAGTGTCTCTGTTATGCTGTTGTGGGCAATGCCAAAAGGTCTAAACCGATATTATGCATATTTTGTTAACTAGTGTGTAGAAAAAGTTCTGCATAGAATGTTTTAATAAAAAGAAATGTTTAGTTAAAATATTTATGTTAAAATCTAATGGAGATCTTAGAAACAATAACTAGCAAAATTGTAACTTAGATTAATAAACAAATATTCTAATAGAAAAGAATTTGGTGGACATAAACAATAAATGTTTAAAATCTGGAGATAAAAATAATAAAATTGGGCCGGAAAAAAACGGGACTACCCGTTTAGCTCTTTGTACAGTCGAATGACGTAGGCATATGAGATTCGTTATAATATATACACGTAGAGTAAGAGAAGAAGAAGAAGACGAGTAAGGAGTAAGAACGAAAGATAAGGCAGGTCAGTTTTCAGCTGGTTGGGAAATAGAAAGATTGTAGAATAAGGATATAAACATGGGGAACATAAAAGATAAAACCTGTATGAAAATATGACCAGAGAGTTATTCTTAAGGATGAATCTTTCTTGCAACTTTTATCGACTTGTCAATAAAGATGAACTAATTTGAATTCCTTGCAAAGATGTTTGTTCATCCCATAAGGATTGTTTGTAAATTGTTGTCTTTTGCATTTGTTGAAATGTATCTATAAGTTATACATACTAGACGTCGTCATACGTATGAACACGAGGAGATAGACATAGATTCGAACGTAATATATAAACCCAATTACATACAACACCCTCTGTTCAACAAAGAAAGCTCAAATAATTTTAAATAACAAATATTCATTTAAAAAATACTCGGCTTAATAGAGAATATTGAAGTTACGTCAACGAGTAACGTGAGCCAGTTACGTCAGCTTGTTCTTGCAAAAACAAAAAAACAAAACATTAAGTAAATTACCAAAGGACCAAATAAATACATAGACAGAAAATATTTATATTAATCAATGAAATTGGACCAAAGAAACGGCAGTATCTTAAATATACACATTTTTAAATGCGTATCTATGAGTTAATTGAATTCTAAAGGTTTGACTTTTAAATTAAAATACGCGAACGCAGTTGAAATATTTTCTAATGCACTTCCCGCACGCAACGCCAAACTTAAGGCTAATACATTTAAAATCACCGTGGAAAGATTTTACGGGTTTATTAGTGACACCATGCCAAGAAAATAGAAATAAAAGAAAAAATGTTATTATTCGTAAGGACAGCATTTTTCTTCGAAAATCTTATTAAAAAAAAAAAAACATTGGCATTGTTGTTGCTTCTAAAATAAAAAATAAAAGTTAAATATACACAACGCTTATGTGCAGGAGTAATTTCTCAGTACAATTTATTATTTTCACGTAGGAAAATGAAATGATACTATCGTTTCTACGTCACCAATATGGGCAATATTGGCGATAATGAAGAAACAGAAATTTAAATAGAAGAGCAATGGCTGATAGAAGACGAACATAATGAAAAAGGAACGCATGTTATTGACACTATAAACATTGACTTGTCAGTGAGGAAACTCGTCTGCGTTCTCAGAGAAAACGATTGCCTCTGTTTTTGAACGAAGCACAGAAAAAAAAGAAATATGTCAGAATAACTGCTGCATTTGGATGCAAATGGTAAAGACATCCGCGCGCGAAAATATCAATTGAAAACTGACGTCGCAAAATTTTCGAAGGACACCCTGTCGACTCGCTCACAGTTAAAACGACACAGTGCATAGAACCGAAAGGAGAGAAGATAAAGTGCTTGCTGCTCAAAAGATACATCCGTCAAAACACTGACAGCCCCCTTTTGTCATCCAAATATATCCTCCGAATCAAAAGAACTCAACATAATTAAATATTCATTTGATCACTGCATTGAGTTCTACCATGTAGCGCTTCACGTGTCAATATCTCCCAAATAATTCTATTTACGAAGTACATGTGTGGAACGATAAAATTTTCGTAATAGAAAAGACGGCATGATGCCATTTCCGTTGGATGAAACTGTTTTTCAAAGAATCTCCCGGTTGGCTAATTGTGTACACATCTCATGAACGATATAAGCTTTCTATCATCTTTTAATTTTCAACGAACGAGATCAGACATGCGCTGCTGTACAGCTCATGCCCTCTACCGATCCAAAATTTGAATTCAGGACAATTGACAGCGCCCTGGAAGTTAAAATGCGCTGGGCCACCGCTTGAGGGCACAGCTCAACACAGTTTTTGGCCACCATTAATGGTCTTTGGTGTAATTTCAAAAGAAAGCGAACTCATGCTACCTTACATTTTCGAAGTCAACTTGGAAGTCAACAGCAAATTGTACCCTGAGGTGCTGAAGAGTGTGATTATCCAGTGGTGCAATCAGCTAGCTGCTTGCAGGCTCTTAATATGGCAACAGCACTCGGCTCACAAGTCTTAAGAGACCCAGGCTCAGCGTTAGGAGTGATACGACTTCGTACACTTCTCTCACTACCCTCTCCTCTTCGACCTAAACCCGCTGAACCACTTCGTTTTGTCATACATCGAGAACATCACCAACATGACCTTTAACAACATCAAAGCAAACCTGGTCGCCGTTATACGCTGAGTATCTGCCAACCTATCGCCAGCGCTTTTGGAATAGTTCTGAGGCCGTATCGATGCGGTGATGTAGGATGAAGACGGCTTCGCTGATTAGATGTCAGCTTTACTACATAATTAAGTTACCGGAATTGAGTTTTTCATAAAAGTTTTAAATACAGCTGTAGTGTTGTTTGTTTTAAGGTGACAACTTTATCGTTCAACCCTGTAGTCAGGAAAATATTTGGTCAAGTTTAATATGTTAAATTCCTTTGCGGCATTTAAAGATGATGTGAATAATACATGCCAATGATAGTTTGACAGTTTCTTACATTCGATACGTGGCGTCGGACTTTATTATTTATGTCACCGTTCTGTCCTTTTACTATTTGCGAAACTAAATCGCGATCTACAAGACCCAAACAAAACCAATGTTTCTCTCTACAAACCAACCACACTAAACACCACAAATATTTATTTGACAATACGAGGGACTTCCACAAAAATGTCCTTTATTTTCTATTCCATCAGACGGAATTGAACATTGCATTATTTTTATAATTGGACTAATGGAAGTTTGCGCTCTCTATTGAATATATTGACGGCGTGGGACTCTAAGAAAACAATATCTGTTATATACGTCTTTAGAAGCACGCCTGCATTACTAAATTCCTCCATAAAACATGATCGAACCAAGTTCCATTATTGGAATTTAATTATAAGGTGAAGCTCGAACATTCTAACTCGAGCTATATGAAACAAAAACAAATCCACGCATTAATATGGGAGGGGAAACTATCTTCAAATATCATCCTAAATCAGAAATGGGGAAACGGACTTATAAAGTAGATATTAATAAGCCACTCTTCCCTTTTTTTAATGGAGAGTAGATAATGCAACGGAAGTGTTATCGCAGCTCCAGTAACTCCAGTAACTCTGGATTCTCTTTTTTTTTTGTCCCTCAGTCCTCATTTCCAATGAATGGTGTTTCTGACAAAAGGTGAAAAAAAAGCTGCTTTCCAGGTCGGTAGTACTTCGTCAACAGTAGTCTGAGATGTCGGAAATTGTATGTTCCTGTGTCTATCCTTGCAGCCATATCACAAGTAGGGTGCTGGAGGTAAACGTCTCATCGGGGCTGACGTTATCCGACTGATAGTCAGAGACCCGAACCTTGGATTAACCACTAAGGAGACTGCCCTATCAGCAGATGCAAAATATTAGGGCTGCTGTATTGCCATCTGGTGAATGTAGTCTCTGGTGGGGTCTCTCGATGCCTTACTAGTGGGTCATTGTTACGACTTTACCTTATCATGTGCTGCGAAAATATTCCCTGTATTTTCTCTCCTACTTTCCCTGTCTGTCTTGCTCTAATCAAGTATGCTGACTTGTTCCACAAATACTAAAATCCTCAACATGAAATATCTAAAAATAAAACACGAATAAACATAGAACCCCATCCTCCAAGGTAGACCCATAGTACCTTGTTACCTTCTCCAACATCAGGGGTCTACGTTCTAACCTTCCAGAGGTTGAGACCCAATAACAGGAGACGAAATCGGGCATATTCTTTTAAAGAGAAACTGGAATAGGGCCGAGCAGCTCCCTAGATGAGTTAATAATTAAAGGATACTCTAACTTAACATCTAAATCTGACCCCCAATATCGCCATGGGCATGGTAAATGTGCCTACATTAAAGATGTCTTCCCATGTGGCAGGGATATCTCCAGAAAAGACCCTAATTTACCTTATATGTGCTTCCGGGTTGCACTTGCTTACACCACCGCATTTATATTTGCCCTCTATCGCCGCCACAACAGCGTAGTTACTATCTTTAAGAGTATACCTGAGAAAATTGATCACACGCTGACTGCTCATCCCTCGACTAACATTAACATTTGCGGTGACTTCAATGTCCATAATGTGGAATGGCTGACCCACTCAAATACGACGGATAATAAGGGGAGGTTCTGTCATAATTTTGCCATTGTGTATGACCTCACTCAGATTGTTCGCGGACCCACCCGTGTGTCCGATACTACCGGTCAGTACCCAACTTTTCTAAACTTTTTCTCTCATCTTCCCCTGAGCTATGATCCTATTCCGTTTTATCTCCTCTGGGATCCTCCGAAACTCCGGTGTATCAGTTAAGATAAAAATTAAATCTAATAAGTCTTCAAACGTACCTCTCAACCGTACTGTATACTGATACTCTATGGCTGCCTGGGATAGCTTCCGTACATCATATCTGCTCTACTTCTCCATTCCATGTTTAAAAAGGATGTGTCCTATATTACATCAGACATGACCGAATGGTTAATTGTAGGCATAGACCGATTCATAAATATCCAAACAATTTCAACAAAAATCTAACAGCCAGCCATCGTTCTCCCCTGAATGTGCTGCTGCCATCGCGCCCAGAAATCACTTTTTACATATCTACCAACGTAATAGATGCATTGAGACTAAAGCTGCTTTCGGGACCGCCAGCAACCACAGTAAAAGAGTAATACAAAATGCAAGAGAGCTATATGCTCAATCCGTTAAATCCAATGTAGCTGAGCAGCGGCTTGGTTCCCACCAGTTTTAGTAAATAGCAAATAGAATCCTATCCTAACCATTATCAATGGACCAGAGATCATCTCGTCAGCATCAGAAAAGGTCAAACTATTCTCCAAGTACTTCGCAGCAAATTCTACCCTATGCGACGAAGGCCATCATTTCCTCCTATAACACACAGCACACTAAGTAACATACAAATATATGTGCGTGCGATCGCTAAGCTAATCAAGAACCTTGATTCCAGTAAAGCAACTGGCCCTGACGATATTCCAATTACAGTGTTAAAAAAAGTTTCAACCAGAAATTGCCCCCATGCTTACAAAACTGTTTAAGCGTTGCCTTAAGGAGAAGTGCTTTCCAACAATCTGGAAACCCCCATCAGTATGCCCTGTATTTAAGAATTCAGGTGATAAGTCATCTCTCTCAGTACCGACCAATAAGGTTCCTGTGTGATGAGTAAGTTGTTGGAATCCATATTAAATACAGAAGTAGTAAACCACTTCAGAAGAAATAACCTTATAACAATATGGTTTCCGCTCTGCTACATCTACAGCAGATATGCTAACGGTTATATCTCATAGGATTAGCGAATCTCTCGACAAAGGCTTCATTTCGATTACAATTGATCATGACATATAAAAGGCCTTCGATAAGGTATGGCATAAAGACCTACTTCACTGGATTTCCAGCTACAGTATAACTGGAAATGTTTTCGCAATCATTAAATCATTTCTCTCTGATCGGTTCATAGGAGTAGTGTTTCATGGGCAGAAATCAGAGACCCACAGTATTAATGCTGGAGTCCCTCAGGAGTCCATCATGGGCCCAACTCTCTTCCTGATCTACATCAATGATCTCCCTAAACACATACTAAAATCATCGTTGACATCCATGCTAATGACACGACCATCTATTGCAACACATCAAAGGCCGTAAATGACAAAGTTCTCTCTGATTCTCTCTCCTCTGATCTTGAGCACGTGGTGCAATGGGAGGAGAGGTAGTTGGTTACCTTTAAGGCATCTAAAACCAAGCTCCTATTTTTACATCATCAACGCTCTGATCCCCATCTGGCATCAATTGAAATGGATAGCTCTAGTCTAGGGGAGGCCCCATGTTTTTATAAGCTTCTGGGGTTGACCTTTAATCCTTACCTGAAATGGAACACATACATAAAGTATGTGGCCAAGATCGTTGGGAAAATGCTGGAATCCTTCTACCGCTCCAGAATATATCTCACAAATAATGCAATGCTCTATCTATATAAAAGCCAAGTACGTCCAAGGATGGAGTACTGTTGCCAAATAATTATTAATTACCGTACACACAACCTTTATCCCCGAGTGGCTTTTAGACCTTGATAAGTGGTGACCCCCTTGTAAAAAAAATCACATTCACTGGCGCATGTGGAAAGGCTACGAAGTAAATACTATTGATATAAGCACAGTTAGTTGATGGTTTTTATCGATTTCAGTGTGGGTATCGGAGGCGCTCATGACTTTAAAAAAGTGCATTTTTAAATAAATTCTGAAACAAAAAAAGTCCGTTTTATTTTCAATATTGTCTAGCTTTTTTACGTTTTCGTTTTTTACTTAAATAATAGGCGCCTTTATTTTGGAATAAGCCACGTATAAAGATAGTACGAATTTAATGCATAAAAGATACTAAAATGACTGAATTTAGCAGTAAATAACCCAAAACGTCTTCATATGGCGTAAAAGAAACTATTAAACCAAACATCACGAATAAATATTAGACTTTATAACGAACTTAAATAGGTGGGGGTTGCATTACAAAGGCCTAATAGAATTGATATGCCGTAAAACAATTCAACGAAAAAATAATTCCATACCGTATTCGTCAAAAGCGAGAGGACGATATAATGGGAAAAATACTTCAAAATTGTAATGGTTTTATTTGTATCAAAAGCATAATTTGTCCCGAATCAATAGATTATTCAATGCGTTAAATAATTTCTAGTAGAATTTTAATAATCAGTTTACTGCTCTACTACCTGATCCAGCGCTAATAATTATCAACGAAAATCACTCAACTTTTGACTCTATATATTATGCTGGCTCGAATATTCTCTTAGATGTTTAAATTTTTGATTGAAAATGATGTAATTTTAAATAAGCTTTTCTGTCTAGCTTGGATTGAAATGAGAAAGTTGTGCAGCCTTAATTTTTTTCCGTTTCTACTTAACGTTTTGAAAAGAAGGCATAACTGTTTTAACAGGATTTTAATTGAGATGGCCAGATAAAGCAAAAACAATTGCTCTTTAAAATCATATAGGATGTACAGTAATTTTAACAACCCATCATTTGACATCCAAATTAAAAATTCCGCAAGAGCTCTCCTTTCAATATTATAGTAGCCGATGCTCTTTTTTCTTCTCTGCAACCATATTCCCCATAGAATAATCTTATTGCCCCCCTCTGATCTATCGCTATTTTCATGGCAAGTGTTAGCCTGATCCTTAATCTATAATGTTCCCATTTTCAATCTTGTACAAAAAACCTCGTCTAGAGAAAAGCACCATTAATAAATTTCCCTACTCTCGATCGGTGCTTAAACCGAAACGTGGTTTTTATAAACAGAACTACTTTTCTTAAAACGGCATGCTTGCGGAACTCTGTAAACTGGCATGCTTTCTAACCGACTACAATATTGTCATCTTCCAGTCAAACGTAAACAAGTTCTCATTCAGCTATGCTCGTAAATATTTATACCAAATTTCCACTACGAACGATTATTACGCAACTGTCCTTATGATAACATGGGTTACATTTATCCTCGAGTTGTCTCTTTGTCTTAATATACTGTAATGTGTTTGAAAAAAAATCCAGCCGTATTATTTATATAAGATTGCTTATCATGAATTAGAAAATGGATCTTTTATCTACAAACGAAATTCGAATCTCACAAAACGGGACACAGACTCATGAAAGCCTTCCTATCAGCCATTTTATGCGCATAGAATGATATAAAACGTTTGCGCTTCTTAAAAGCAGCTGTTTGATCGTTAGAGCATTGGCGTTATTTTGTTAGCGGAAGGGCGAGGCAAGTTCAAGATGTGGACAGATATGGCTTCCGGTTTTCTGTGCTGCATCTGCCATCAAACTGACCGATAATAAGGCGAAGGCGGTATACTTGACATCAGTTGAAACGCGGATAAGACGATACAGGTTCAGCGATAAATGGGAGTACATCATGGTTATAGGGTTTTTATTAGGGATAAGTAAGAAGATAAAATGGAGGAAAGTATAAATAAATTATCGATAATAAGAAACAAATATGGTGGAAGTTTACACGATGATGCAAGCGAATAGAGAACAAACTGTTAGGAGAAAGGGAAGACGTATAAATGGAATTAGAGTTAAGATATATAGCGACATATTTAAAAGAACAAAAAGTGAAAGGATATTTTTAAAAAAAGACAGGAATAAGAGGTAGAATGAAATTAAACTGAAAATGCAATAAACAAAAAAAAACAAGAATGAAATAAGGACGGGGAGTAAAAACAAAACAAATTAAGCATATTGAAAGTAAGAAAAGTCAGGGGAAGTATATATATATATATATATATATATATATATATATATATATATATATATGTATATATATATATATATATATATATATATATATATGTATATATATATAACACCAAAAGATGGAGGAAGTGAGGAAGCATGTCCAGCATCTTAAAAATATACCATTTGTTGTAAAAATCTAATGGATATACATCTGAAGAAGTTGGTGGGGACAGCATATTTTTACGGAAACATAAATCGTAAAATTGTCACTCATTAATGAAAGCGCTGTAATGGAAAAATCCAGGAAATAAACGAAGGTTATAAAAAGAAAATTTTACATTATATATATATATATATATATATATATATATATATATATGCATATATATATATTTATATATATATATATATATATATATATATATATATATATATATATATAATATATACATGGAAATTAAGCTAGACTGATTATTCGGCGTTTCATCCATTATAGGATTCGCCAGGCGTATGCGCGAATTCTGTGGTTGTTTCTCATTTTTATATATGTTGAGGATTTTAGTTAGCCAATCAGCTTTTTAGTATCCACCGCGCCCCTTCCTATCAACCAATGGGCATGCATTTTATCGAACAAAGGATCTGTTTTAGAACTAGGTTAGTGGTTTAAGGCAGACGATGTTCGTCATTTCTGCTCTTTTTTATATAAATATACATATGCGTATACACATATATGCACACATACATACATATATATATATGTGCGTGTGTGTGGTCGTTTATGTATATTCCTGTTTATTTAATTTATGTATTTGTTCGTTTTCTATTGTTTTTGTTACTTTTAAAGCTATTTTGTATCGCTATCCTAGAGTAAGTTTTATTTTGTGAACACAATTGTTTGCTATTTCTCGTCTACAGTTTAATAGATTTTGGGTTTCTTTAAAGTACAGGATAGCAAATTTTTCATGGAGGCATAATTTACATGGGTCGTCTAAATGTCTGCACGTGGTAGCTTGTCTTATTATTTTCCATTCGACTACCGGCGAATATCCGCTTTCTTTGAGTTCCCAGTATTTATTCGCTAGTGTTGTTTTATACGGTGATTTTATTTTTGAATGTACTTTTGTGGTCATAGTATCGGGTTTTGAAATCTAAGGAAGTCATGCCTACGTAATGTTTCTTGTTATTCGGGTTTTCTTTCGTAAACATTGTTGTTTGATAAACTACGCTTTTTGTTAGACATTTATTTTTAACCGGGCAAAGTGTGCGGTGTCTACAGTTGCATTTATCTTGTTCGTTATTATTATTTTTATTTATGGTATGGTTGTTCTTGTCCGGGGTTGGTTTCTTCAGAGGATATATCAGTGTATGCCTCGGCAAATTCTAGGGCAATGTTAAAAAGCTCTTCGGATATCGAGGGATAAAAGTCTATGATGTCAAACCGTATGAACCAGGTGATAGCTTCGGTGATATTTGCCCATTGGTTTAGTTCTACGTATTGTTTGATTTGTTTGCTTACTCTAGAAAGTATAGTTTTGCAAATTCTTCCTATTTCTGGTTTAGTTGGGTTTATCAGGCGGGTGCTGGGATTATTATTAAGGTCTTATTTGTGGTCATTGATATATCCGCGGAAGAAATCAACATCATTAAAAAAATGTAGAAAATCAGTTCTGATAAAAAAACAATAACCAATGGATAAAAACTAAAATGAAAAATTCGTTGGATTTGGCGATGGGTGCCAGGGATTCTGCAGAGGCATCTGATCTTGTGGGATTATTCATTCTATCTACCCTCAAAAGCATATTCGATACTACGGATATCGGCCTATATATATATATAAGATATAAGATATTGCCCTTGAGCAGTCAGTTATTGGCCACTGTAGGGGAAACCCTTCATACCAATTGTCACTATCCTGCGCTCTTACTCTCCGGGGAGCTGGTCCCAATTTCCCCAATCTCTCCACATTAAAAAACGGCCTTGTGCCTAATTTGCTCAGTGGGGAAGCAAATAAATCCGGTAAACTACTCGCGTAAAAGGTTAAGTTATCTAGATACTTCTAAAGTGAATGGGTGTGATTCTGGTGTTTCTTTTTTTTCCGGGGGAATAATAATTAACAGGATACTACTGGAGCAAGTAAACCAGAGTATATTCCGTTAAAACGAGTAAAACAAGCACGCCTATGCAATATAGCGGCGATGTGGCATCGCTGCACTTGATAGACAGTGTGAGATACATTAGAAAAGGATGCTATGGTTTCTACCATGCCCCGAAAATAGCAACATGGTAAGTAGACCATCCTTGCTGTGTCAAGAATACTTTATGCATAAACAGTTGGAGGCTTTGTTTATAAACAGTAAACTTGATGCGCGATATAAAACGTTTCTAGGGTAGTAAATAGGGAATTTCCCTTGGCAGCAGACTTGGAAATATCCTCTATGTATTACTTGCATTTACTTGCGAATGTTACGATGAAGACTTACACTGCTTTCTATATAATCTGTTTTGTAAGTGTGTTTTTTAGAAAGTTTTATTCAGTCAAATATATGTTCCGTTTACACTGACAGAGGTGTTGAAGTGAATTAGCAGTGTAAAAAACGCAAGGAAATACCTTGTTTTCATGTGACAATGTGCAACGAACTCTTTATAATGTTATTCATTCGATGCACCGTATGCTAATAATAATAATAAAAATAATAATAATTATAATAATAATTATAATAATAATAATACTAATAATAATAATTATGTTTAATAATTAATACAAAATTCAGGACTATTTGAATTATATACAACCAATCAATTTGAAATAAAACCCTTATTCCAAGTCAAGTGGTTATAAACTTTGTTCTTTTTAACAGCCTGAAATACTTAATACATACATATAAATAGATATATACATACATACATATATATATATATATATATATATATATATATATGTATGTATATAATGTTTTTACTAAAATAATTAAATACCTACAAACACTAGTGTTTCATCCCTTCGGGAATCTTCAGTGCAGGGTGTGACGATTAACACAAGCAGAAAGATTGGAACCCGTCAACACGAGCCATCTCTGGCTCGATTAGCAAAGACCGTATTCACTCGGCTACCATTAACCGTGTGAAATGACGTTGAATTTACCCATTTTACTTTTTAAATATTCTTTACGTCAGTCACAGTGATCTAATCGTAATGCAATGATCTAAGCATAAGAGCTATATTGACCGACTTAGTTAAACTCCTCAACAATAAGAAAGGTGTTTCTTAAAAGGGCTGCCTTAATTATTTTTATTATAATAATTACCTACAGACATATTTCATATACATATCTACATATATTTACACGCACATACCCTCCACACACACACACACACACGCACACAAACACACACCCACACACACACCCACACACACACACACACACACACACATATATATATATATATATATATCAGGATAAACTCATCACATATTTTGTTATGTTGTATTATATATATTATATATGTCTGTATAAAATGTTCACTTTCTGTTTGGATGTAATTGTAGAATGCTGGAAAATAAACCTGTTTTCTTTTGAATAATTGTACTTCAACTTTTAATGAAATAAATGAGATCATACTAATTGTGTAGGAAAAGGAAATGCAAAAACAATAGCTGCATAATAATTGTACTTCTTACGATTATAATGCCCTACAGGGCATTATAATCGTAAGAAGTACAATTATGAAAAACGTATATTTTAAGGTGGCGAAGTGTTTCTTTCTATCTGTTACTGCTTTTACGTGCTTTCATTCACCATTTCTTTGTATTGAGACACCATCGAAGGAAGAACGTTTCTTTTTTTTTTTTCTTTTTTTTTGCTAGCCACTTACAAGCGTTTCTAGAAGGAAGGATATCAATTTTTTTACATTTTACATGAAGGCAAAATATTATTCAGTTTGTTTTTTTGTTTTGCGTTTTATTATTTGTTTACCTTGTACAATCCTCCCTCTCTTCCTCCTCATCATTCATCCTTGATAAATCAATTGCTGTTCCAAATGCAGACCGGAGTCTGGACCGAGCATTTTTTCCTCACTAAAAATATCGTGTAACGCTTACAAAGGCAATGCTATGAAAATAGAAAATAACAAAATCAGAATCCCAACACCAATAATACGTTAGCATCAAACGGACACAATTTCATTCTCTTCCGGTGAATTTTTCTCCAATTCGTATGCCAGCCAATCTAGAACATTCATTTGTATGTACATAAATATGTGGGAAGGACTATATATACTTGCAACTGTAAATAGTCTATATATCTATAAAAGAGAAGGTGTGTGAGGACACTTCTCAACCTGTATACTCCACGGGTATTTGATCTATGGATTTGAAAATTGGTACATATAGTATTCAAATAAGTGGATTACATTTTGATATATTTTGATTCGTAATAGGACAGCTAAACATCAAAATTGAAAAAAAAAGGTATGTAGGGGTCATCGGATTCTTTTTCTGCCTGTCAACTGTTTCATGAATGCGCATGCGCGGTTGTGAAACATGACAGATAACTCATGTAAAGAGTTACTAGATAAGAAAACACTTCATAAAGAACCTTTCAAGCTTGTCTAATAGATATCGTACTTTACTCACTGTCTTTAAGTTTTGGTTTCGATCTCAGCCCGAGTATATTTTTGTTAGTCACAAGAAGTGAAATGTGAAAAAAACATTATACTCGCATGCACATGTCTCAGTTTTTCTATTAATAAAAAATATAATATGTATACGTATTTTACAACCGGGCCACGCCGAGGAGACTGCTAGTATGTCTGCAAAGGTAATAATGTGCATGTGAAACAGTACGCAACCTATGTTCGTAACGAATTTTTATTAAGGAATTTTTAATTGTTTATAGAGATTATACAGACATGTGGTAATTTTTTTTACTTGGTTTTCATCCGAAAGAACGTGATCTTAAGTGGTCAAATGCGTCATAGAAATCATGAAAAACAAATAGGGCCGAACAATATCACCGGCGTCTGTTGAACATTTACGAAACCGATTAAACTGATGGTACCACAGTCATAAAAAGGATTGGTCTTTTTTAGATGAAGATTGAAATTTAAGTAAAAAAGCTTGCTCCGAACAATCAGACAGAGGAGGAAACTCATCGTAGGAAAAAAAAGTGTTGGAAAAAAGTGGTTACTATTTAAAGTGTAAACGCGTGGGAAGGTATGATGATTAAAAAAAGATGTGATATAAGGTGATCATTTGATCACTAGTTGAATGCATGTTTGCTGGATGCGAGGGAGGTTTATCCTGCATCTATGCAAACAAAAGCAAATACTATTTGCTAATGGTTCTTCTGAACGTCAACCTTTGCTTCTTAAACCATGGTTCAAAGTGCTCCTTCAGAAAAGCTATGTAAGCATTTGACGTCATTTATACGCTTTCTGGGACTCTCCATGGGCCAACTAAAGTTCCTCCGATAATCCCTGCCCAAACATTGTTGGCGCCTCAAACGCTTTTGACGATGCCGTTCATTTAGGACGCATCCCTTGCTTCAGCCAACTGGGCCATCAAGAGTGACACGAACTTCATCCGTGAACAAAACTTTGGAAAAATCCGTTTTCACGTTGTCCTCTGTTCATTTCAATCGGTTGTGTATATGATGTTGCTTTACTGGAGGCTTTGTCACAGGCTTAAGAGACTTTGCCACTATTTTCAGAAGGAGACCTCTTATACTTTTTGAGGCATTCTTCAATCGAGCTTGGTCAAAGACTTCTCGACTTGTCTGCCAGG
The DNA here is from genome assembly GCF_053919585.1 of Euprymna scolopes. Taxonomy (NCBI): domain Eukaryota; kingdom Metazoa; phylum Mollusca; class Cephalopoda; order Sepiida; family Sepiolidae; genus Euprymna; species Euprymna scolopes. The sequence goes on along the minus strand of NC_136506.1, from coordinate 8,541,811 downwards.
GTTCTTCACCTTTAATTTTGAGTAGAGAACGGCGTGAAACAACTCTAGATTTACCTTTATCAGCTCTCTTACGCACCTTTGTAGGGTTCTCGACAAAGTTCTTCAGAGTTATATTGTATCTTTCAATTATTTTCGATATTTTGATGATCGTTTACCTTCTGCTAGCTGTTCTGTAATAGTACTCTTTTCAGAGCTACTCACTCCACATTTAAGACCAATTTTTGGGACGGTAAAAACTGTCTTGGTAATAATGTGAGAAACCTTAAATACCGTCGATTCAGCAATCACGATGGCAAGTTGTTTACATTGTGCAGAACAGTACGAAAATTTCACGGTGCGCGCAGCTCAGCATTGCTAAGGTTTCCGATGCTTTTAATACGAAACTACCGGTAAGTTATTAAACTGGTAAAACATATTTTCTCATTAGTAATATATAACACCAGTGTATATACATACACATAATATATGTATTATATAATGTGCTGCATATACACATCTGATATACATTAAATTACTTATTCAGTGTATATACATATAAATATGTGCGTGTGATGTGTGTCGATAGATTAAATATGCATTCATTAATATAAATCCATATATATATATATATATATATATATATATATATATATATATATATATAACAAATAATAAAATAATATTAACTAATTAACTTGATAATTTAATTAAACCGCTAACCGACGACAGAGAAACGTGTTTTTGTTTTTTTATAAACAAGGCCGGTAGCCATTAGTCGCGTGCTCTCGTGTAATGAATGAAAGCGGGGATGTAGGATTGACATGAAATCCTTAAAGATAAACTAAAACGACCGAAAAATAAATTGAAATGACTTAAATAAATAAAACGTAAATGACTTAGAATGATTTTAATGCATTTACAGATGAATTGAATGACCTTAAGAATGATTTGAATGCTAAAAAATAACTGGAATCCTTCAAAAATAACTTGAATTATTTGGAGAATGACTTGAATGGGGTTGAGACTTACTCGTTGTAAAGTGGGTGATCATTTTATATTTAATTATTACAGAAAAGTGATCCCCAACTTTATTTCACAAAGTTATAAACATGAGTACAGCATGTAGTAAGAACAGATACTACACTTTGATCTTGGCCAAAAAACAGCTTAAAAACCTAAGAACAGCATGTATTGACAACAGACCTTTGATCTTAACCAAAAAGGCCAAGCACAAAAGTGTTACGGATATATCAACAGACCGACCGATCGACCGACAGATCGACCGACAGATCGACCGACCGGCCGACCGGCCGACCGTACGAGTGGCTTATAGTAATTTACAAACACATCAGATTTTCGCCGGACGAGATTATAGATTTTAAGAAATACGAATAAACATATCGTTATGTCAATGTCGTGTCTTTATGAATAATATTAATGTACGAGGGGCGTTCCAAAAATAATGTCTAATTATTTTCATCCTGGCAAAATGGATGAAAGGGGGCTGCAAGATTCATTGGTTAATGACAGAACAAATGCATTCATGATATGAAATAATCATTTCGCTTTTGTAGATATTGACAGTGTGTCTACTAAAACATCTCATGAAATTGCCCTGCAGAATTACATTAATGAGATGCCGGCTAAAGTGTATTGGGTAATGTATGCAGACAAGTAATTCAGGAAAACCAAAGGTGGCTCATTTTAATAGCACCTTTCTCGTTACGGAAGAATTTCAACTTTTTTAAATAAAAAAAACAGTAGGCTTTACATTTGGAACTCCATTGTTATATATATATATATATATATATATACATATATATATATATATATATATATATATATATATATATACGTATAGTCCTGGTCAAAATCATAAGACCACTTGCGAAAGTAAGTGTTTACGCATATTATCGACTTTTTAATCAAACAAATGGTTGAAACCATTACCAAAAGGGAAAATATGATGGAAAAAAAAATGAAATCTGCTTCATTCGAAACCTTAACTCTGATCTAATAATTATTTTTAAATAAAAAAACATTTTCACCTGATCAAAATGATAAGACCACTGATAATTTATCTAACAAAAGGCAATTATAAATCACTAAAAAGAGTCTCAGTATTTAGTATAGCCTCCATTATTACGAATTTCTTCAAAAATTCTCTTCGGCATGCTTGCGACTAAGTTTTTTATCAGTTGCGAAGGAATTTTATCACATGTACTGAAAACTGAATCAGAAAGTTCCTTTATCGAATCATACTGGGTTCCATCATTGAACACTTCTTTTGCCATCCATCCCCAAAGATTTTCAATGGGATTGAGGTCCGGAGAACATGCTGGATGATCTAATAATTCTATATTATTTGAAGAAAATTATTTTCGTGCTTGTTGAGAAGTGTGTATCGCAGCATTGTCTTGCTGAAAAATCCAATTTATTCCAAACAGACGTGGACCTTCAATCCTGATAGAAACATTTTCAAGCATTGAAATGTACTTCAATGATGTTTGCTGGCCTTTCACTACTTGCAACTTTAGGGTTTCAGCTGACGAGAAAGCCCCCAGATCATTAAATACCCTCCTCTACTATGCCGAGTTGAAAAAATCTCTTTGGGCAAATTTTTATCATGACAATAGTGTTGAAATACATCTGGACCATCTAGATTAAACATTTTCTCATCGGAGAAAAATACATTTCCCCCCTTCTATTCATCTCCAGTCTGGTATTTGGCGGCATATTTAAGTCGGTTAGTTTAGTGCTGTTCAAGAAGATGTGGTTTCTGCAGTCGCTTTAAATGATTAAAATCCTTCATTTTCAGATGCCTTCTGATGGTTTTAGGACTACATTCTGCTGCTGTTTGGCTTTTCAGTCGACTTGAGCCCATACTAGAATTTTCGTAAACTTCTACTGATACAGCGATTCAGTGATGGGTTTTATTTGGTCGACCTGGACTCTTTTTGTGTCCATATTGATCTGGATTTCTTTAAAAATGTGTGATGACCGTTTTGCTACGATTCACTTCGTTTGCAATGGATCTATGGGACAGCCCACCCCTATTAAGCTCAAAGATCGTTCCTCTCTCAAACTATGATAATGGTTTCCCTTTTGCCATTTATAATTTAGTAAGATGTTCTTATCCACTAACAAATTGCTTTTAGAAACATAGAAAGCTTTTCATATGGATTTCTTCAAAACTAGCCGAATAATTATTATTTTTAAAAAAACAAACATTTTCATCTGGTCAAAATGATAAGACCACTTTATTAAAGTGGTCTTAACATTTTGACCAGATGAAAATGTTGTTTTTTTTTAAAATAATTATTAGATCAGGGCAAATGTTTCGAATGAAGCAGATTACATATTTTTCCATCATATTTTCCCTTTTGTGCAATGGTTTCAACCATTTGTTTGATTAAAAATTCGATAATATGCGTAAACGCTTACTTTCTTAAGTGGTCTTATGAATTTGACCAAGACTGTATGTATGTGTGTAAATTATTTACTATAATAAATAGTAAATAGGTACTGACACTTTCGGGGATGTTTAATGCCGGGTGTTCCGATTAACTCCACTCGATTAATTCGAACCCGGCGACAAAAAGAAATCGCTGGCTTGATTAGTAAGAACTGTATCTATTCGCCTACCGTTAACCACGAGTAATAACGTTGAAATTTAAAAAAAAATATTTTTAAATGTTTTTTTTTTGCGTTAGTCAGAGTGATCTCATAATAATACGATGATCTGCGCATAAGCGCTCAATTGACCGATTTTATTTAAAGTGAAAATGCTCATAAATACAGAATCTGAAAAGAGTAAAAAATATTTAAGCGTATTTTGCGACCCGCTAAGGCTGGGCGCATCCCACTATTTTGCAAGTAACTTAGAAGCATTCATCGGTTAGAATTCCGGGATGTAGATAAATTAAGAAGAAACTAATAGCCATCTATAATGAACTGAACTTGAGGTTACACTTACCGACTCAATACAAAACAGATAATAAGCAGGAAGAGAACGAATAAGTAAAGAAAACCGTGTTAAGATAGAAACAGAAATCCAGAAAATTAAAGCAAACAAGAACTAAATTGCATGAAAAAAAAAACGATACATAAAAAATATGTAAACATCGAAAACAAAAGAACAAAACAAACAATGCATGATTCGGTTGCAAGTAATAATCAACGTAATCATAGTTAATGGCACCAACTGAGTTTAGTCAAACCGCCATTTCCGTAGTCATCACTGACTACTTTCTTGCCAACACAGTCGTCATTGGTGAAACATTTTTTCACATTGTAAACCCACATATATGTGTTTTTTATATAACACTCAAATGTCTATTAAAGCACACATAATCATTGTTATTCGTATAATAATGAATGGAGCACTCCCACACGGATGTAACTTTACGCCGAAAAGCAATTTTATGGCACAAAACCTAATGAATTAAAAACAAGATGTTTTCATTTCTTATTTCATGGTGAGATGATTACAAGGAAAGTGTGAAATTTCTTGAGACAAATGTGACTTGAGAGATGACAGCATTAATCAGTATCTTTGAAATCCAAAACACTGAGGTTAGGTTTAATTTGCAACACAACCGTACACAAGGATATGCACATACACACATTATATATATATATATATATATATATATATATATATATATATATATATATGTGTGTGTGGAGGGTGTATGTGTGTGTAGTATGTACTGTAGTAATATACAATACACACACACACACACCCACACACACACACACACACACACACACACACATATATATATATATATATATATATATATATATATATATATATATATATATACAGCACACACAGTCTCTTTCAGTGTTTGGAAACCTATGGATACCCACGTAGAGGTACATGTGCGTGAAACTTTTTAGGCAGGGGATGCGTATCTCTGACTACACTGCACCTTCGCCGACCTTGTTAAATACCAGTGGCATCTGAAATGTATTTACCGGACGACCGATGGTAAATTCCGAGAAGAGCAAAGAGCACATACATCGCCCAGAATTCTCAAGTGATCATCCATTTGGTACTAACCATGCTCACCTTGTTTAACGGTGATCTAACGAGAACCGGTGTGCCAACGCGATAATGTATTTTACTATTGCGAAATTCATTCCAAATATAGAGCCTGCTCTTTAACTCCACCATTAAAACTTTGAAGAAGAATGTATACGGTGCTAATATCATTAAATCGAGCGATCTTTCGTGATTTTTATTTGCTTTACTATATAGTAACATTATACTAAGTGTACTTTCCTCAGCCTCGTTTAATGCCTGGGTTGTTAAAATCCAGATTGTCTCTAGTCGCTCCCTGATTTGCCGCCATTCAGAATACACGGCCTCATCACGGTATTGTCATATGACAAACCTTCAACAGTAACCGGTAAATGTTGATCAGTTATACTTTTTGAGCATGGGACAATTTAATCGCGTATTTATGTTTCTGAGGCACGTTCATGACATGAATAACTTCCTTAGATTTTCACACCCTCCGAGGGGAGATATGGATCTTTCATTTCCTTAATGAATTATTAGGTTGTTGCAAAAATAATGTCGTTTTTGGACGTTAAATACTCATATAAAACGGCATTTTCTTCGCACCATGCTAATTGTTTAGTCCTAATAAAGAAATGCAATTTGCTATCACTTCCGATCTATTCTGACGGAATAAATCTATAAGGCGTTAGTTTTGTAATTACACTGTCATTTTATATGCTCACACACAGACACCCACACACACGTGGGTGTGTATAGTAACAAGTTTGAGTACATCTATATATCTATAAAAGTGAAAGTGTATTTTTGTCTGTGTGTGTGTGTCTGTCTGTGTTTATTTCCCTACACAGTAACTCTGTCAATTTTCAGTCTACAGACTCGCAATTTCATATACAGGTATGGAGATTTAGCAAAAATCGGCCAGAAATTAGACTGTTAAGGGGTCAAATTCAACGTCTTTATTTTCGAAAGTAATCCAATCTTTTCGATTGTCTAGCCTTAATTTAAACCTACATCACTTCCGGTTTGCCGGTGGTCTTTCTTTTCCTTCTTCTGTCCTACTAACACCTTTTTTTGCGCAACCTATAATTCTAAACACCCGGGCAATGCCGGGCATCCATGCTAGTATATATATATATATATATATATATATATATATATATATATATATATATATATATATATACACCTACTATACGCACATCTAAACATGGGAAATGCTCGTCTGAGCTCGTCTATTTTGTCTCCATCGCCAAACATCACAAAAACACTCGTCTAGCTAAAACCACTATCAATAATCTCTTCCATCTTTATTAGTGCCTAGGCCTAAACATAGCTTGCATGAAAAAAGTTTCTTTTTTTAGACTGGCACGCCTCTGAAACATTCTTGCGTTCGTACTATATGGTCGTCAGTTTTATTGTTCCGTGAAGATATCGTTAAAGGTTAGTTTCAACGTTTCATTCCTATATTCAGTGTTAGTGTTCCGTGACGATAACGTTTAGTGTTTGTTTCAACTTTTAATTCCCACATTCATTGTAAGTGTTCCGTAACGATAACTTTTAAGATTTCTTTCAACTTTTTAATCCAACATTTAGTGTTCCGTGACGATGACGTTTAACGTTTGATTTAAATTTAATTCCTATATTCAGTGTTAGTGTTCCGTGACGATGACGTTTAACGTTTGATTTAAATTTAATTCCGTCACGATAACGTTTACGATGTGTTTAAACTTTAATTCGTATGTTAATGTTTCGTGAAGAGTACGATTAAGATTTGTTTTAATTTTTAATTTCTATATTCAGTGTTAGCTTTCCGTTACAATAATGTTTAAGATTTCATTTTTGTATTCCCTTGTTTAGTTTTATTTTTTTCCGTAACGGTAACAATCACGATTTGTCTCAATTTTTAATTTCTAATTCAGTGTTTTTGTTCCATGACGATAACGTTTAAGATATGTTGTACTCCAGGGAACATGTTTTAACACCGAATTATCATTATTCTGAAAAGGTTAATCGATATATTCACCGCGGTTGCAATTATCTATGACAAATCACATACGTGGTAAAATAGTTTACCTAATTTGGCAACGTTGCAAAAAAGGCACACTCCGTATGTATATACTTTAAATTCGAGATAGCTATATGAATATGTCCATCAAATCTATTATAGACCACGCCCATATGTTTAGCAGATTTAAGTGTAAACGCGTAATCCCATCCTCTTAATAGCCGATGACTCTATTTTCTATTTCGTTATTGATTTTACTGCTACGATTTTTTCATTTATTCTATTTCTGAAAAGAAAAACTCAGTTGATTAAAACCGGCGAGTATTCCACCTGAGTGCACTGATTCACTGCAACCAAAGACAACTGCAATCATCAATGGTGGAGATGGAGATACAGGCATGGGTTCGATATTTTGGTCTGATTGTTGTTAACAAAAACTGATTTAATATACAAGATGGCCTCTGATAACAAGCAATATAAAAGTTGTCTCTCAGTAAACACACGCGCGTACATGTACACAGATACACATATATATAAACAACGTATTAAAATTAACTACAATACTATTTGTTTCAAAGTTATTTACCGTATTATTTAGCTATTATTAAGTAACAGAACCGGGTTATTTGCTGTCCATTAGAATGTCCAAGACATTGCCTGTTTTAACTGTTAAGTGAAACATTATTAAAATAAAGAAGTGAAGAAGAAGAAGAAAAAAAATGAAACAGAAAATTTTTAATCAATTGATATTTTAAAGTCAATTTTAACCCCAAACAACATACAGTGCCACTTTGAAGCAGGGGCTACTTTCGGGGACATAAGTTGAAGGAGTATTATGAAGGGAGATAAGTACCAATATCTCACTGTTCAAATAAAATAAAAGTTGACGTAATGGGCTGTTTATTTGTTATGATCCAGCTATCAGTGAAAAATTGACAATATCAACAGGCACATAATAATAATAATAGTAACAATAATAAGAAGAAGAAGAAGGAGAAGAAGAAGGAGTAGAAGAAGAAGAAGAAGAGAAATGGTAAAAGAATAAACCAAAAGTAATACGAGAAAAAGATTATGCAAATTTGTTTTTGCGCATGTGCGCATACAATTTCTGATCGTATTTTACTAAAATCTCTTTGGAAAGTGAAAATGTTTAGTGCACCTTGAATATCTAAAGGCAAATAAATTGATCGCATTTTCGAGAGGAAAATCCAACTACAGCATCCAAAATTTTAGATTGTTTTGAATTAATAATACTTATAAAATAATTATACTTCTGTCACGTAAATACATGTTATTTATTTTATATAAAGTCTGCGATTCTGCGTTTCTTTATCGAGTGTCGACATTTCCTGAATTTAATTTTATTTATTTATTTAAGAATGTAAATTGGTAGATTGACGAACACATTTAATTCATCCTTAAGCGTCCCAAAAAATCATGCGAAGATTGAAAAGGCCCGTTTTAAACAAATTAGCAACCCCCATCCTATACATTGGTCTCCTTGCCGTGAATACATCCTATTATTATTATTATTATTATTATTATTATTATTATTATTATTATTATTATTATTATTATTATTATTATAATGAAAACAAGTATATGCCTACGAAAATGTCACTTGAATAAAGAAAGGGCAGTGCTACTAACATCCATAATGTAAAAACATGATCCTAAATACGTGGTTTAAACGAAAACTGGATACAGATACAAACAAATATTTCATTTTCTGCTCCGGTCCATCGCAAAATTTTCCTGTTCAGCGTTTAATTTTATTTATCTGAGATACATAATGGCCGCTGATAATAAGCAATGAAAATGTCGAAAAGCAAACAAAATGCACCTAACATAACACAAAGATTCATAGCTACCAAAAACACATAGCTTCGTGTGTATCATTGTCAACGCAATTAACTCATAACGGTTATAGCATCATACTATTTCGCATTAAAAAATTATATGTAGTAATATATGCATGCATCTGTTTGTAAACATTCGATGCTGTACAAACATTTTTATACTAAAAGACATTATAATGTTATGTCTCCAAGAAACAAGCAGAGTGAAACTCCCATCGGTATAAAGTTAATGCCGTGTTATTGGGGAGTTCAGAATGTTGCAACACGGAGGGTTGATAGCAACACACAGCTTTATACTATGAGAATATATATATATATATATATATATATATATATATATATATATATATATATATATACATCTTTACACAGTGGTCAACACTTATCAAGACCCGGAAGCCACTCAGGGATAAGGGTTATTGCAAGTACATTACGTTAGTGTGGAGATTTGATGAAGCGTTTACTTAAGGGGGCGGTTCATTAGGAATTTGTTAATGTTGGACTGTAACACATCCAAGTTGTAGTCAGGTGGGAAGCAGGCAGACGGAACAGAGTTCCACAGGCGTGCAGTTCTAAGAAAGAAGCTTTGTTCATAGAGCCCACGTTTTGATTTAGGCACATATAAATATATATATATATATATATATATATATATATATATATATATATATATATATATATATATATATATATAGTATTACATAATTACTATCACTAAAATTCAAGCTAAAACGCACGGATTGGTTAGAATATCATGTAATAATAATTAAACAGGATTAAAATATCATGTAAATTACAATAAGCCGCCTTTTTGACTTTATTTATTGTGGAATATAATTATTAAATAAATCATGCGATGCTTAAATTCTGTGGAAATTTGCTGTCATTTAGAAAGAAGCAAACATAACATCCTGGACTAGCAACCAAAAAGTCAAACTGCAATATATGTAAATGAACTATAACGCACACACTGCGAAAAAATTGTAGGTCAAGAAGAAAAGATTCATAGAGCTCTACATAATAAGTATTAAGAGGACTGGGAATATACAGACTCTGTACTCAAATTTCAGTGAAGATCAATGGCTATTTCTAACGAACCTTCAAAGGGAAGTTGTGGGATTCGTAAAGATCTAACAAACGCGGAGAGTACGGGAAATTTGGGGAGATTCTTGTAATTTGAGCTCTAGAGGACACTGACGGTTGGTGTGATTGAGCCATCTCTGATGAATGTTTGTGTGAAAACTTCGAGTGAGTGAATGATAGTAAAAATATAAATAATATTAATACGAATTGTTATTGTTGTTGTTGTTGTACACACACAAGACTATCGTTACAAAAAACACTTCGATAGAGAATATAAATTGCTACTGACAGTCATATAATAAAACACGGCTAACGTATCGTAGCCAAATTAGATAAATATGCAGACAAGTATGCCATTTATTGCTCTGTTTGATCGCACGTGTTCATCGAGTCGAACGCTTGAAGTTCGTCGGCCTGGCATTCGGAGATAATGTTTACGTATGACACACTGCCTAATAAAAAGTAAAGCAAATAGGCTCCCTCTCTTAATCTAGAGAGACTCAATACCTTACAATATTTTATATCGTTAGCAAGCTACTATTCGTCTATGAATTGATTATTTATACCACGTCTATACTTCAGCACAGACCACAATATTTACTATCTCGGAACGTATGCAAAAACATGTTTAACATTGTGTCTCGCACTCTCCTTTAAATATTTTAAAAGGCATTATAATAGAATTTCTTAGATAAATGTTACTGCACTTTTAAACAAAGTATTCATCATTTATCAAGGTCCGGATACAACTTGAGGATAAAGGTGAATGCTTGTAAGGTTTAATCATTTTAGGTGATAATCTATCAGAATCGAAGTAGTTAAGGTAACGAGATAGAACTATTCAAATTGAACTTTAACACGACCATGTTTTAGTCAGGTTGAAAGCAGGCCAATGGAATAGAGGTTCACAGGTTGGTAGTTAACGGTACGAAGATATTTTATGGAATTTATGTTTAGACTTACGCATTGATAGAAAGTAGGCAGCCTTGATGGTAATGCTTGTGACTTGAACAGTGCTTTTTGTGAAAGTTTCGCAGGGAGTATCGAATAAAGTTCAACCGAGCACTCGCGATTAAAATAACTATAGAGCAAAGACAAACTCACAACGTCTCTTCTGTGGGAAAAGAGTTGTAAAGTAGAGCAAAAGTCATGAATATAAATAATCCTGACCCACCATCTAAAATGAAAAGCATGCAATTTATCTTAATTTTTTTTACATGGGCATCACATCTTGTCAAGGCCAAGGGGAACTCGAGGATAAGAGTTAAAGAGTGTACGATAGTCAATTGGGCAATATAGTAATTGTCAGTAATGGCAATTCAGTAAAATTGTTAACTTAAATGTAACGGCTTATCAAGAATCTGTGGAAAGCAGGAAAACGGAAGACAGTTCCACAGGCGTGCAGTTCTAAGAAAGCTTTGTTCATGGAATCTACGCTTAGATTTAGGCACATATAATGAGTGGGGGAAATTATTGGTAGTGTTTTCAAAGACGAGTGTTTCTTGTGAGACTTTGGTGAGTGGGGGCCATTGATTGAAGTTCAGTTGAACACTTGTCATTAAATTAACGATAAAGCAAAGACAAACTCACTACATCTCTTCTGTGAGAAAGAGTAGCAGAGTAGGAAAAGGGGATTCTGGCGAGAGAGGAACACAGATTGGAGCTCAGCCGAGCACTTGACATCAAAATAACGATAAAGCAGAGACAAACTCGCAACATCTCTTCTATGAGAAAGAGGTTGCAGGGAAGAGAAAAGCACATCCCCTAGGAGGCTACGAAGTCTATTTTGAACTCTATCAAGGCAGGATAAGCCCTTTCTAGCAGCTCCTGTCCAGACATGGTAACAGTACTCCATCCTTGGACGAACTTGGCTTTTATATAGATAGAGAATTGCATCAACAGTGGGATAAATTTCCTATATTCCAGCATATCTTCTAGTAGTTCACCTTTTGAATTCCCTCGCTGTAATCTCAACTCTTCCAACCTGCATTCATTAAAGTGTAACTAAATATGTGCTGTAAAACTGACGGCTCAAATAGTCTGTATAAGTCTGGTTAATACCACAGTGACAAAATTCTCTTAAGTTGCAATATGTCTCATTTATTTAATTTTAGTGAGATATTGTATCTATGAGTTTGTATGTTAGATCCTTCGACAGTATCGTCCATATACAATAAGCGGTTTAGATCGAACAGCGAAATCGTTTTTAGCATAATACAGTAATGTCAAATATGAAAGTATTTTTGTAGTCTTTTATAAAAATTATATACTTAACAAGTTTAAATTTTACGTATGTTTTAAATTAGTCTATCTCTATATATGCACACACTAAATAAAAATATGTAAACCTAATATTTGCAAATAAATATCGAATAGAAAATGGATGTAAGAATTAATATTAGAAAAAAGACGACTTAAAAATAGTTCAATAGAAAAAGACGACGAGATAATTTAATTAGAAAGTTGTCTCAGAAGTCCGTTTATATTCATAAAATACAAGAAAACATTTTAAAAACGACAAGTCAGCATTTTTTCGCTAGAAATCGATAAAATATATCGATTTTCGGTTTTATTAAAAAAACTTATGATTCAATCATTATATGTTACGTTGAGTGTGTTATATATAGTAGACAACTTATTACTCCTTATGTAATTATTTTGTATATATATATATATATATATATATATATATATATATGTATGTATAGTAAGTTATAAAATGTATATGGCGATTAAGCTGCACTGAATATTCCGCGTTTCATCCACTCTAGAGTTCTTCAGGCTTATGCGGGAATTCTGTGGTTGTATGTCGTTTTTATATGCGCATCTTCTATTGAAATTTTAGTTAGCTAATCAGCTTTCAAGTATCCACCGCGCCCTTCCTATCAGCCAATGAGAATGCATTTATCGGACAAACACCTATTTGACCTCTGGTTGACCTGTTCCTTAGAACCATAGAACACTTGCTGATACCCGCTCGAGCCACCATCAGACATGAAGAGCACCTATGGAAACCAGTTGTGATGGCAGCGTAGACAGCCCAGAAAGTACAGGGGAGACTCTTAGTCTGAGCCTTGCGACCAATGCAAGATATTTCCGCTTCGGCCGGCGGGGTCATTTCGCGTAAAGTGGCACCGACAGGGGGTGGGGTACGCGCGTTGTTTTCAATGCTGCGGTATATGAGGCCTAGACAAAAACTGGTTGAAAACGCGGTAAGGAACAGGACATCAGCGCCGCGTTGCTCCCCGGACAAAATGTAGATGATGCGCAACCAACAATGACTGTATACGCAAACGAATGCCCTGCTCGTCTCTCTTTGACTCTGTTTTCTCAAATACCATAAAGAGTACCAGACTGTCGAACTTCGAATAAGAAGAATATCAAAATCAGCAAAATAGGCAAGAATATGATGCCATCAGGGCACTGGGGGATTGTCATTGAACGGGGCAGGAGCGTATGCTTTTTAAAAACCACACTGTGTGCCGCGATCCCATCGAGCGGTAAGAATTCAAGAGGAACTGCAACTATGGCAAGAAAGCCGGACTGCGTCATAGGTTTGGACTGAGGGTAGGACGCCAATCGTACTTTACAATGGCGTCGCAGAGTACCCCATAGACTACGAGGTTCATAATAAATACGAGCAAGAGCTTGAGGCGTGAATCCGAGATAGATAGTGGATCCTAACCCTGACAACAAGTTTGGACCTCCCAAAGGTCTGATACTCTTAATGGCAGTGATCGAGCATAATAAGTCGAAATAAGACCGAAACTGCCGTCTCTATCGAAAATCTTAGGCAGACATGCAAACGTACATACCTTTAAACAGGCAGGTAAGATTTTTATTACAGATTGCCCGGGCGTAAAATACACTTAAATATGATTTTTTTTCATCTGCCCATATTTAGTATATAGTATCATAGAGTCGTAATTTCAAAAGTTAAAAAAAGTATATGGACGCCATACTGGAATCGAAATAGAAAGAAAAACTGTAGCATTACAAACTGGTCACGTTTCCACTCTTCAAAAATGGGTCTAAATTGCAAAAAAAAAAAAATGCATTTTTTACATTCACTTTAGTTTTTTGTATCAAGTCCTATACACGTCACTATACACGTCACTATACATGTCACTATATATGTCACTATGGTACAGAGGTAATCTCAAACGCTTAGCTTGCTACAGATTTGCTTTCCGTTTCGATTCTAGCTGATGTCAACCAATTAGTTTTTTTTTCCCCTTTGAAATCGCGACGACATAAACACATATACGAAATCTGGACAACTTAAAATATCATATTTAAGCGTATTCATCGTCCGGCCCAACAGCCCACCCCGTTAATATTCGGTATTAGCCTTTTCTAACCAGTCAATCAATAAATATTTACTAAGAAATATCGCCCATATTTTTAGACGTAAACACACACACACACAACTTTATATATATATATATATATATATATATATATATATATATATATATATATATATACATATACTTTTTATTTACTTTTTAAAGCTGTAGTTTACATACACGTATTACGCTTTTTACAGCTCATCAGCTCAGCTTAGCTCCTTTTAATATGCACATAGAGTACTCTTTTAAAAAGTTAAATAATGCACACACACATGCACCCCCACCCCCATATATATATATATATATATATATATATATATATATATATATATATATATATATATATATGTTTCTACATCTCAGATTATACTGTACCTCTCTATCATTCATCCTATTTTAGCAGACTTCAAACACATTAAATATTTGCAAGACGTTATTTTATTTATTAAACGGGACGTGTTTAAATTTATTTAAACCAATACCTACTTATTAAAACAAGTAGATGGGGCGTATTACGTTGTTGAATAAAAATCAACGCATGTTTCCCACTTTCATATTTTAATACCATCAAAACCTGTGAAATACGCCATTTTCAATTCAAATCGATCAATTGCCTGCATTAGTGTAGTATCCATCGTAGTGCATCTGAATTATAACATTGATCTGTACATAATTTACTGTTAATTTTCTAAGAAATTTTGCATATAAAGCCTTGAATTAGAGTGTAAAATCGACAATTCAAGTATCATGGTCCAATTGTGTTTGTTAAATAAACATTCATTACGAACGCACTCAATCATATAAAAGAGCTTACTGTTCATTTTATATAGTAGTTTTCCTAATCGTATTATGATAATGGTTTGAATTAAGGTTTATTAAGAAGAAGCCAAACATTATGGTCGAATAGTGCCAGTAGATGTTTATAGCGATGATAGATGACACGTACTTTAGTTTGTTTAAAGTGAAAAAACTAGGTTTACTTTCTTTCAATACCGGTCTGAACTAGCGGCAGGACAGGGCTGAAACAGCTACAGCCCAGGAGAGTTGCAAGAGCTCCCAGAAATGTCAACACCGTCCCTTAATGTTGACATAAACATCTGTTTTAAAAAATTCTCATTTCAGACTAATATTGATTAACTTCGGAGATCTGGCAGGAACCAGTGCGTAAAAGTGGTTATTCCGTGTAAGAACATATACTACACATTGCCTATAGCCACAAAAAGCTAACGGTTGTTTCTCTGTAGAGTCTAGGTTATTAGGATGTAGGCTAGTCTTTAGAATAAGCATTTAACATAAAATAACTCTTGGGGTTTAAAAAATAGATTTTAGGTTTAAAGTAAGTGGAACCTTCTTTGCGCCGAGAGCAAAACAGATTAGAAAACATTTGAAAGTTTTCAACAATGCAAGAGAAACGTCTTTCAAAACGTTTTATCTACTATTTATGTTTTTTAAGTGTACTTAATCGAATTACACAACTGAGTCTGGAACTTACTGCTTCTAATTGCATTCGCACGTTTTACACGGCGCCAATTACATTAGAGACAGAACCGACATTAAGAGGAAAGTAGCGATGAGTAGGATAGAGAAAGTAGCAGTAACGAATGAAGAGGGCAAATGAAAGAAAACACGGGTTAAAAGAAGGAATGGTGGCCGTTGACTCTTTGCGTCAGAAAAAAGACGTAATCTCCTTCTTTCCTTTAACAGTTTCGTTTGCAAGTCCATTATTCGCCGGTTTTTTCAGCGTGTAACGAACTTCTGTCCGTTCAGGCAGATTTTCTCGCTCTGAATGTCAGATCAACTTTCAAATATGAAAAAAATAACGATAACGACACAGCGACTTCGAGGTGACATTGCCGTTAGGGAAAATGTCAAGCACTGTCGATTGGAAAACGAATACGGTCGCTAGAGCTTTTAAAGGATTTGTTTTGAAATATTTAGAGCCAATTGATATCTCTATTGACGTATTCATATCTGCGCATATTTTTTCCTTTAAATAATCATTATCCGCTCTCTTTCTCGTATATATATATATATATATATATATATATATATATATATATACATGTATATATACATACATATATATACATGTATATATACATACATATATATATATACATATGTATATATACATACATATATATATATATGTATGTATGTACCTATGTATGTACTATGTATGTATGTATGTGTGTGCGTGTGCGTGAGTAAATACGGAACAGTTCTCCCTGGATCGCCACCTTGTCGTGGTGGAGAACCTTGTGTGTTCCGATGAACCTGAGAGCAATGCCGTCCGGAGTCTAGGCTCCTGGTAGGGCCACCCATGGCGGTAAGGTTGAAGGGGAGGTTCCAGACAAAGAGTGATC
Organism: Euprymna scolopes; assembly: GCF_053919585.1. Taxonomy (NCBI): domain Eukaryota; kingdom Metazoa; phylum Mollusca; class Cephalopoda; order Sepiida; family Sepiolidae; genus Euprymna; species Euprymna scolopes. The sequence goes on along the minus strand of NC_136506.1, from coordinate 8,525,135 downwards.
CAAAATACCTCAACGGCTGATGCGGCGGATGATGACAATAATGACACAACGGCACTGAAGGCGGATGAAGGCTGCAACAGAAGAGAGTCTCCAGTCGTCGTGGTTCTCCATGCCATTGGAATCAGGCCCTCCTCTGCCAAGGGGCCGTGTGGTGGCTGCAGGCGCATCAGTCTCCCCACGTTAAAAGACATCACGCGCAGGCGTTCTCCCGAAAGGGAATACATCCTACTCTACATCATGGATGGAAAAGTCTTGTGACAGTTTTAGTCATTAAGCTCCCGGACTGAGGCAGAGAGAGCTCTCCCTTAATTCCCGGATAGAAAAAGTCCTGTGGGACCAGGAAGTGGTGACGGGAGCAGGACAGTGTAGTCTGGCAGCTCCTAGCTGCAACCTGGCACATAAGCGGTGGGTGCCAGATTCAGTCGCTAACCTCACGGACCAAGGCAGAAAGAGTTTTTCGGCAGCTGCATCCATGACTGAGCAACCCTGTTTAGGATCCACTCTGCTCACCCCAGTAGGGGAGGGGGTTAGAAAAGGTACCCCAAAAATAGCCTGCCTCAAAAAAACCCGTCTGGACTACCGCATCCAAAGGGATCACACCACGCGGTCCGAAAAAGAAAGAAAACTTACGCCTATATTTTGGAACCTGGAATGTGAGGACCCTCATGGACAAGAAAACAAGTGATCGACCCGAAAGAAGAACTGCCATTATCTCATGAGAGCTAAGGAGGTTCCAGATTGACATAGCTGCGCTCTCTGAAACCCGACTGGATAACGACGGGCAGCTGAGGGAGGAGAAAGGCGTGGGCCTCAACGAACGCCTAATGACCATGCGCCTGATGCTTGCGGGCAGCCAAATGGCCACTGTGATTAGTGTGTATGCTCCAACACTTGATGCACATGATGAAATAAAGAAGACCTTTTATGCTGACCTTGACACCATTTTATCCGGGGCCCCCAAGGGGGACAAGATAATCCTACTTGGATACTTCAATGCCAGAGTGGGACGAGACCATCAGCACTGGAGAGGAACGCTTGGAAGAGAAGGAGTTGGGAACATTAACTCAAATGGTACACTCCTACTGACAAAGTGCTCAGAACATAACCTGATAATCACGAACACACTTTTCCGACAAAAAAACGCATTCAAAACATCATGAGTGCACCCTCGAAGTAAAATCAGCCACCTCATTGACTATGTTATTGTCCGTGCCAAAGACCGCTGTGGTGTGCTGAACACCAGGGCAATGAGCAGTACAGACAATTGTTGGACCGACCACCGTCTTATTCGCTCCATCATGTCTATCCATTTTATGCGGAAGCAAAGGATGCAAAAAAGACAGAGCCGACCAAAGCTCAACATCGAGCAGCTGGGCGATATCACCTACCAACAGGACCTACATGCGGCTCTTAGCGCGGACCTGCCCAAGCAGTATCCGCATGATGCTGAAGAGCACTAGGACAAGCTGTCCTCTGCCATCAGGGACTCCAGTATAAGAATCCTAGGGCAGAAAAAGCGGAAACATCAGGATTGGTACGATGAAAACGATACCGAAATCCAACAGCTTCTAGACACCAAGAGGCAAACTTTTATCACCTGGCAGAATAACATCAATTTCAAGGTTAAAAGAGCTGCCCATGCCAAGGCTAAAGCGGCTGTCCAATCGACAGTCAGGCAGCTGAAGAATCTCTGGTGGATGAAGAAGGCTCAGGAGATCCAGCAGTTTGCTGACTCTGGGGACACCAGACGATTCTTTGAAGCCACAAAAGTGGTATACGGCCCCAGCTACCGTTCTCTGACCCCTTCGGTCTAAGGATGGGCTCACGCTGCTAAAAGGAAAGGGAGAAATAACAAATAGATGGAAAGAGCATTACGAGGATCTTCTGAACAGGGACACCACTCCAGAGATGGAGGCCTTTGAAAAACTCCCCCAACAGCCCATAATTGAGAGCATGGGAAACCACCCAGTCTGGAAGAGGTGCGGGATGCAATTAGGAAGATGAAAAACAATAAGGCGACTGGTTCTGACGGCATCCCAGCAGAAATCCTGAAGAAAGGCGGGCCTGATCTTTTCAGACACATCAATGTCCTGCTGCTCAAAATATTGGAACAAGAGAAAATCCCTGCACAACTTAGAGATGCCCTAGTTGTCTTAATCTTTAAAAAGGGAGACAAGGCAAACTGTGAGAACTACCGGGGCATTTCTCTCCTCTCCACCACAGGGAAAGCCCTAGCTCAGGTTTTGGCCAACAGGCTTACACCACTTGCAGAAACCATCCTTCCCGAGTCCCAAAGTGGCTTTCGACCAAATAGAGACAGGATGGGCATGAGCTTCACTGCTCGTCAACTCCAAGAAAAGTGCAGGGAGCAAAATTTACCATTATACTTATAGACCTTACTAAAGCCTTTGACTCTGTGAACCGTCAAGCCCTTTGGCTGGTTCTTGCAAGGTTTGGATGCCCAGAGAGGTACATTCGGATACTGAGACTGCTACATGACAATATGTCAGATACAGTCCTCAGTAGTAGTGACGATGAAACAGAGCCCTTCAGGGTTGACACGGGAGTGAAACAGGGACGTGTCATTGCCCCAACCCTGTTCTCCATCTTCATTACTGCTATCCTCCATCTCACGGACAAACATCTTCCCCATGGAGTTCGGATTATGTACAGAACTGACGGGCGACTTTTTAACATCAACAGATTTAGGGCCAAAGGTCGAACGGACACCATATCCATTATGGAGCTACAGACGATAACGCCCTTGTAGCCCTCTCAGAAGAGGACCTACAGTGTACACTGGTTGCCTTCACGAGGGCATACAAACAGCTAGGACTAACAATTAATATAAAAAAAACCCAAATCCTCCATCAATCACCACCAAACAGTACTCCAGTCTCACCCCCAAACATCTCCATCGACAATGCTAGACTGGAAAATGTGGACCACTTACCATACCTAGGCAGCATCCTATCATCAAAAGCCTACATAGATGATGAAATACAACACCGTCTCAGGTGTTCCAGTGGGGCTTTCTCAAGGCTAAGGAAGAGAGTATTTGAGAACCATGACCTTCTAGCAAATACCAAAATCATACCACCAAAGATGCCTCCGAAAAATCCTCAGAATTAGTTGGTAGGACCGACGCACCATCACCAGCGTCCTGAGTGAGGCTGAACTTCCCACTATCACCGCTACTGTTGCTCAACGCCAGCTCAGATGGACTGTCATGTTGTCCGAATGCCGGATCTCCGCCTCCCAAAACAGATTTTCTACTCTAAGCTTGTTGAGGGAAAGCGTGCCCAGGGTGGCCAAAAGATCAAATCTAAAGCGGTTTCACATGGACCTTGAGACATGGGAGGACGTGGCTGGGAGCAGATTGGCATGGAGGAGCGCTGTCCACGAAGGTGCTGCGCTTTATAGTAGTGACCTAAATCAAGCTGCTGAGGATAAACGCAAGCACAGAAAGGGCAGATTATCAACCAGACACACCAACCCCACCCCACAACCACTACCTTTATCTGCCCAAATTGCAAAATACAAATTGGGTCTAGGATTGGGCTCTATGCTCACCTGAGGACCCACAGAAGCCACAAAGGAGGACATTCTTACTCGGACACGAGTGACCGCAGATGATGATGAAATACGGAACAATAAGCTTGATATTTCAGTTCTCGAAAGATTACCGAACTTTAGCAACGATGATACTTGGCAGTACCTCATTATCCAACGGGCAAAGTCTTAATCCCCGCTAATCTCAATGTTTTTTTTTCAGTCGTTTCTCACTCATATAGACTTGCAACTGGAATTAAATTAAAATATTGTCGACTTGGGTGAGATTGTGTTGGATATTGTGCAATTCTTGCCATATTAATTTCACACATAGGCAGCTCCTGCGACACACATAGTCAGAAAAGACTGGACCGAAACCGTGTGATTATTATAGCTATTTTCTTTGTCTGCGTAAGAAATGCCCTCAATAAAGGTATTCTGCTCTATTTGTAATAGACTTAAAGGAGAAGTTAACATGTAGAATTAATTAATATGTATATATATATATATGTATATATATATATATATATATATATATATATATATATATATATATATATGAATAAAAAGTAAATACAAACGGTGGAAGATGTTATAAGAGAAAAATTATATCCTAGAATAAATAAATGTTTATCAACGTTTCGTCAATATTGCAGGTGACATTATCATGATTAAGTTAAAAAAAACGTTGAGGAAACGTTTACAGAACACATGCGAGTGAAAAAACGAAAGGAACTTCATAAAAATTTGTAAATTCTATTCCATTGTATCCCTCTTAACTCACATGTGATCTGTAACATGTTGTCTCAGTATTTTCTTACTCTATCCTGACGATGTCCCTTGAAATAGGGACGAAATGTTGATAACCATTTATTTATTTTAGGTTTTTCATTTTCATTATTATATATATATATATATATATATATATATATATATATATTATATATATATATATGTGTGTGTATATATATATATTGTATATATATATATATATATATATATCTACTAGAATACCCGTTATCCTTTGTGTCAGTATGTTATATTAGCTATGAAATTCATGTATGACCGTGTGACACTTGTGACGTAAAGAAACTAGTGTCTTTTGGACATAACAGAAACATTTCTATGAAAGTATATTAAAGTGAAAACAGAACAAAGATAGATTTCTATGAGTCGTTCTGTTTATATATAATTGATTATTTTTGAAAAAAAAAATACAGTTACTGATTTATAAGTGGTTGGCCATACGTAAATATGCACTGAACAGATACCATAATACTTATTATTGTTGAATTCAAATTTTGATATACTTTTTACATCGTTCATTTCTATATTACGTTTAAGTTATTTTAAACCGCACTCTTCCCATATTAAATAATAATTCCGTAATAATAACGTTAATATTTCACCGTCCCAATCGTTCTTTTTTTTTCGCGCTTAAATTATTCAAATAAAGAATTGTTAATACTGTCTGCTTTTTTTTAATCGTGCATTTCTGTATTACGTTTCAGTTATTTTAAACCCCACTCTTCCCATGTTAAATAAGAATTTCGAAATAATGGCGTTAATATTTCAGTGCGCAGGTTATGCATGTATGCGCAACCGGATGTTGTTAACCAGAAAGTGGGTTGCCCACATCGTTACAAGGTCATTTGAGTTTTATAATTATATAGATATACATATATATAGGCGTGTGCATGTATATATATATATATGTATGCATGTATATATATATAAATATATATATATACATATATATGTAGATATATATGCATATATATATCTATGTATATATATGCAAATATATATGTATATACATATGTATATATGTATATATATGTGCATATATGCTTGTATATACGAATATATGTATATATATATATATATATATATATATATAAAGATAGAGAAAGAGAGATAGAGAGATAGATAAATGAATATGTCTTCTGTCAAGCTTAATACAGAGTTTTCTTTCTATAACGTAGATGTATTTATTAATTACCTATTCAGCCTTTATATAGTTTAATTTATCTAAATATAAAGTATTTTATGTATGAAAAATTTTCACCTTATGTTAGTCCTTAATTAAGAAAAGGATAAGATTAAGGCAGTGGTCAAGTATATAACGAGCTAACAGATTGAGGATAATGAAAGATCGTGGAAACGGAACAGAATTCGATGGTGAATCATGGCTACTAAGAAAAAACTGTGAAGCATATGACCTGAAAGAATAAGTTTCTTACTATATATATATATATATATATATATATATATATATATATATATATATATATATATAAATATATATATATAAATATAAATATATATGCATATATATATATATGTGTGTATATACACATACATGTGCATTTATATATACATATATATATATATATATATATACATATATATATGTATATATATATGTTAAGTTTTGAAAACATATATAGCATAATTGTTTTTCATAAATTATTTGGCCCTGTCGGTGGGACATTACAATACGCCGACTCCCCCCCCTGCAGAAGGTAAAAGTCCCTCAATGGGGGTCCTGGATATGACCTTAAACTATATCCAGTGGTGAGGCCCCAGCTTGTGGGCTTTGGGGAGTGAGGAGCCACCCTTTGATTACCATTTCTTCTAGGTCCACTCTGACCGGAGTGGTAGTACCTGTTAGGGTCGCAACTATGGGTTAAATAGAAACTGACGTGAAAACAACAAATATATTCTATTAGAAAAAAAATGTCTTCAAAATCTTTGGATTCGGCATTAAATAACCCGAAAAGGGTTGATATGTCGTAAAACAAAAACAACCAACCAACCAATCATAACTTATTACCTAGCTCTTTGTATGCATTGAACACTGTTGAAGTAAAAACTGAAAATATACACATCAAATTATACCTTTGTGTAATAATTTATGTTATAAAATGAAATAGTTTTGGGGGGAAAGGCATGTAAAACTAAGATGTTACACAACAAAACAAGTTACAGGGAATACTTAAAAAAAACTATTGAAAGAAGATGTGTCAATATACCAATTGAACTGATTAGGAACGTTTGGATTCAATCAGTGAAGGTTGTCAGTTGTTCATGCACCACAATGTTCAACAATTTGAACACTTTCGATTATTAGCTGGTTTTTATATTTGTTCATAGTATTTAGATGTATGAAACTTTTCTTTCTGATGATAATGTTAGTTTTATGGCCATTTACAGAGTGTATAATTTTTATTGGGACACCCTACTTGTGTATTACGATTTGTAACATATATTGGATTGAGGGCTTTGTCCGGAGGGCACTGTTACGATGAGTGTCGCATGCTGTACGATTGCAAGATGATAGAATCCCAAAGATTCTCGTGTAATCTAAACTAGAAAGGGTCAACGAAATAGTTACCTACTATTGCTTAGGTTTAAGAGATAAACTGAACAGTAATATTTCAGCTACAAATATTACAGACACTGATTTCTAGATTACTAGCTCGTAAGTCTTGGAAGAGTGCAATTTACACAAGAATCAGCAAGTTGTCTGCACCCAACATAGTCAAGCTGCGAGAAGTAAGGGAAAGGAATAAAGCTGGCGATACGACGAGAAGGGAATAATCTAACTCCTTTATTTTCCGCGTTATGTTCTTCGCACACACTTGCCAAGTTTTATTTCGATTTCATTAACGGGTCTAAAATATTACTCTAGAGTAAAACAGAACGTATAATAAATGCCTGTCAAAACCTCATACGTCGAAATCGACGGGTGAGTCGACCATACAGTATACGTTTTTGTATAAAGAAAGTACATGCTCCATATGTGAAGCTAAGTCCCAGATATTACTTCTTTAGATAGAGTACGGCATCAGGCAGCTAGCCTCAATGGTTAAATGAACGTATCATTTCTTACATTTACACGAGCAGACTACCGGCCTGGTTGCAATATCATTGTGAAATAAATCAAAATGAATTAAATTATATTTTATGAATACAGACAATTAACTAATAAAAAATTCCACAATTTTATTCACACCTAACTTTAATCAAAGTAATCGTGCACACATTCGCAAACGCACACACATATACACACACATATAAGTATGTGCATATATATATATATATATATATATATATATATATATATATATATATATATATATATAAATGTAAACATACTGAATTCGGTTGCATCAAGTACAGCATATTTTTAAACAAATGCAATGTCCTTCTGCTAAATGAAGTTTGTCTGATGGGTAATGTATAATTCGAAATAATGGTATATTAGAATAAGTGTTTTAAAAATACAGACGGTTAGCAAATCAACCCGAACTCACTCAGGTATTAATGAACCTCATTTTGTCTGTCATTCTAGAAAAAAGAAAAACGACTTATTGGTCACTGGAAAACTATAAAAATACAATAATATTGTGGAAAATAGCGAATGAGTTAGTTAACTCCATCGCAGCAGGACAAGTTAAATACCACCTTAAAACTACTTGTAGATTTAACTGATATATACACACATTTCTTAAGTCATACGTTTACACTGTCTGGAATGCTGCAGTATAAATATTTTACGAATTATACTCTTGTAGTGTTAAATTTTTTTGCAATGAGAGGTAAACCTCAGCTTTAAGTTTCGCCTTTGCCAATCTCCCTGATTATTGATCACATTTCAAATAATATTATAGCTAAAATTATATAAATAATCTATCCAGATAAATAAGGTATATTTATATGTATTATGTGACCTTTCATTGCAAAAGTGTACACATCATGATTAAAATATTACTTGTAATCAACATTTTCTTGTTCATAGAAAGTGTAGACATGTACGAGTATTTGGTTATCGACAGCATCTATCCCCTTTTTGTGTACCTATTTCCTAGTATTTTTCATTGTCTCGGTGTTAAGTGTTGAGACATTTTGTTGAAGATGGCGGCGTAGTTCAGATCCTTAGTATAACTGGCAGTAAACAAGACCGGGGAACAGAACCTAATGCTGTCCGTTACGTAGTTAGCGGCGAACTGATTGAATCCAAAATTCGACAATTTTTATAGTAACTTTGGAAGGTTTTCATTTGTTCGTTAGCACAGCCGGTGGTTATAAAAATTATTGGGGAATTTACTGGCCTCATACCCCCATTAGTTCGTCTGGTGGGGATGTGTCTCCTAGCGGCTTGAGTGACAGGGTAGTAATACTCGTCAAGGATTCGTCACTTGACCCTCAGCCCAACACGGGAGTGGCCGGGAACCGGCCCAGCATCTGTTGGACTGAGGTACGCCGGGTAATATCTAGGAGGTCCACCCTACCAGGCCTTGCCACTGGGATTTCCGGTGGAGTAAGTTCATTGCTTACTGCCTGAGGCGCCCCTACCAGGGAATGCCGATGGGGTTACTCAGGCAATTTTCACAAGTGCATGGTGCCCCTCCTTTAGGGGAGCCTGCTGGATCCCCACTTTCCGGCCTTGTGCCGCATTTTGCTGAGGTGGGCGGTAAATAAATAACTACCCCCATTACTAGTGAGGGGGAGGTCTCCTAGCGGCTTCGGCTACAGGGAGACAAGGTAGAAGTACTCGTCAAGGATTCGTCAGTTGACACTCAGCCCGACAGGTGAGGGGCCTGGAACCGGCCCAGCACCTGTCGGGCACAGGTACACTTCCTGGGTAATACCTAGGAAGTCCACCCTCACAGGACTTGCCACTGGGCTTTCCGGTGGAGTAAGTTTATCGCTTACTGCCTGAGGCGCCCCTACCGGGTAATGCTGACGGGGTTACTCAGGCAATTTTACAATTCCAGGATTGCCCCTCCTTTAGGGGAACCTGCTGGATCCCCACTTTCCGGCCTTGTGCTACATTTTGCGCAGCAAATAAATCTATACCCCCATTAGGAGTCAAAAAACATTTTACACGCCCCCTTTTTTGATATAATAGAAAAAAACTTTCGGATTCAATTTTGGTTTGACTTGAGAAAAGGAAATAAAAATAAAATAAATAAATAAAAATAAAACAAACAAATAAATAAACAAATTAAAATAAACCAATAAAATAATTGTTTTTGTTTTTTGTTTTTGCATTAGGTGAATTTGTCTTTATCCTCATTGGTCAAAAGAAATTGGTAATATATTGGTATAATGTGTGCAAAAAGAAGCCATTTTTTAAAAATCACATTGAGTTTGATTTGTTTTTTGATACATATTAAAATAAACACTTTTCAAATATATATAAACATACGCACAAAACTTCCCAAATATACATTTTTTTTGTTTTTAACAAATGTTTGCCAAATAAAAGATACAAAAGAATTATTTGACAACAAGGAAATTTACAAAAAAAGATTTTAACAAGTAAGTGTGCTTTTTTTTCAACAAAAACTGGAAGCATTATGTTAGGTATTAGTTGCCTAATTGTGTTAGTAAGGTAGAAATGGGCGCAGTTTAATGATCAGTCACGTTGGTCTAAATATACACATAGTTGTCGATATGAAACATGCACATCTATACGTATATCTATACTTGTTGATGATGCAGTTTCCTTTCATATTCTCTCTTGTACTAATGTCTATCAATTTTTCATTTTCTGAGGCAAACTTCACTCAAATCCTCTGCATTCAGATCGTCGCGATAATTGCGTGTAGAGTTCCTACATCGACATCAAACCGTGCTCTTATTGTTTTTCTAGAAAGATGAATTTTGTGGGCCAATTCACTCCGGTGTTCTAATTTTTTACTCCTCTAAAACCTCTCATTATTCCTCACAGGCTCCTGGCCTGCCTTGCCTCTCTTATATCCCTTGAAAACTAATGCTCGATGCATGCAAGATGGTCAAAAAGAAGTCGGAATCGTGGCATACGTTTCTGTGGCATTTTGTCCAAGTTCAAAAGAGATTGTTTTGCATATGGTGTTTCTTAATTTTATCATCCCCGGATGGCATTTTTGAAATCTACCAGCTGTGACGATCAGACTTTTCAGGGAGAATTCTAATTCGTCCCGTAACTCTTCATTTAAATATGGAATCATAAAAAATTGATCAATCATATCGTAATACATACTGCATTTTCAAGCGTACGACAATTGTAAATTCAACCAAAAAATCTGGAAATATATCGAAAGCAGATCGTATGTCTACAACGCACAATAAGTAGCGTGCTCTTGATTCTAGAAGTAAAATGCCGAAATATATCTAGATGAATAACATATCGGTGTTTCTCGCCAGGGTACTGCATTTGCTAACAGCTGATTGTAAGCAAATTGGGTGAATGTGCTGGCGATACGACTAGAAGGGAGGAATCTAACTCCTTTCTTCTCCGCGTTATGTTCTCGACTTCAATGCTGTTATTTACTTTTCAGGTGCCCCTTATTGTGATATATATTTTTAGTTCGGCTTTCTATTCCAGTTACTGTTTTCCAAGTCTTCGGGAACAAACTTGCTGCTAATTCTTTTCCTCATATCGAGCATCGAGCCTTGATAGTTCAACTTTAAGACGAATAGGAATCTTCCGTCTTTGAATCAATTTTCGTTTTAATAAGCTCCTTTTAGTATATGCAAGGAGCGATTCATATTAAAAAAAATGAAATAAAAATGAATAACTCTACTTTTCGTCTCTCGCCACATTTTTTAGTAAGATGCAAACTATTAAAATAATATTCTACGCTACATGACTTTAAACATCCTAAATACATTAATCAAGTGAATAAAGGCGATAAAATATAGATATCATGTCATTATTTTGAGAATCAAACCTCCGCTCTTTTCGAAGGCTTTTAATTTTATATTTGGCGGGTTTCCTTTTCTGCATATTTGCAAATAAGTTTTGGCGTTTATATTCACGGTCTATGCCGATAAATATCGTATAGTGACTGAAATAACCAATATTCATCTTTCCAACATCAGTGTGAGCCATCGTTTACCAACCGGTACTTTAATATGAGAAAGATCCATTTTTTTAATACGAAGGATAATACTAGTAAAAGTGATAATATAAAATAAATAAGGAAATGTGTTATTGTTCAGATAATATAAAACTTTTCTTTTTGGGTGTGCACGATAAACCTGGACGTCTGTACAGTCTTGTAATGTTAGATTGACGTTACCTATAGAGCGAGAAAAGCTAAATAAAATTACACTTTCCTCCATAATATATATTTAATGGCAGGATAAATGCTACTGAATGAGAGAAATCATTTATTTGATTTTGTTTGATGATTAAAGAGTCTATTCTGTCGTTTTTATATCGACAATAGACTCAAGGATTTATGGTTTCAGATAATTATTTCTCAAGGAAATCACCAACATTATCCGGCAATTTAAGTCTAAGAACTGAATATTTACATTTGGTGATTTTATGATTTGATCACAAAGTTATATAATGGAATATCGACTATTAGGAATAAGTCTCCAATAATGGGTACGATGTTGATGTCGTTATATACAGACATCAGATGGAAAAGTACATTTTTTGGCAAATGTAATCTAATACGTTAGGTTAATATCTGAATTATACATGTAAGTTTTGTTTAGGGACAATTTATGAGAATATCAAATCAATATATTTAATCGTTTGCCTCATTTTCATAGTTATTGTTTCACTATGTTTCGGCCAACTACTCCTGATACCTTCCTCGCATACGTGTTATTCAAACTATATAAGATGACGATAACGGTCCGCAAATAATTAAATAAGTATACAAATTAGTCATCTCAAAATATTCTAATATACAAATTAGTCATCTCAAAATATTCTAATATACAAATTAGTCATCTCAAAATATTCTAATATACAAATTAGTAATCTCAAAATATTTTTATATACAAATTAGTCATCTCAAAATATACTAATATACAAATTAGTAATCTCAAAATATTCTAATATAAAAATTAGTCATCTCAAAATATTCTAATATAAAAATTAGTCATCTCAAAATATTCTAATATACAAATTAGTCATCTCAAAATATTCTAATATACAAATTAGTAATCTCAAAATATTCTAATATACAAATTAGTCATCTCAAAATATTCTAATATACAAATTAGTCATCTCAAAATATTCTAATATACAAATTAGTAATCTCAAAATATTCTAATATACAAATTAGTCATCTCAAAATATTCTAATATACAAATTAGTCATCTCAAAATATTTTTATATACAAATTAGTAATCTCAAAATATTCTAATATACAAATTAGTAATCTCAAAATATTCTAATATACAAATTAGTTATCTCAAAATATTTTTATATACAAATTAGTCATCTCAAAATATTCTAATACACAAATTAGTAATCTCAAAATATTCTAATATACAAATTAATGATCTCCAAATATTCTAATAAAAATAAGATACACTCACCACAACAGATGTGATTTCTTACACATTTTCTAAGTGATGCAAATTTCGCTAAGTGAAATGGTAACAAAATAGGGCTGGATACTGTACAAGAGTGATTGAATTTTTGTCTTGGAAATTCAAAATGGACTAAAATCAAGAAGTACTATAAGGTAGTTAACTGGTCAATAATGAGAGGAAAAATTATATTCCTAATGTATTTAGTATCCCATCGTTTGAGGGTTAATGGAGAACTTTATAAACCTATTCGAATATCTATGCATCGGACATTTGGCTAAAGTATGTAAATCTTATTCTTCTACTGCTACTGTATTATACTACCCTGACTCGCCCCCGCCTAGTCTCATCTGAATAAGGAGAGAAGCGAAAGCCATTACGTTCACTAAATATAGAATAAATGGACATATTGTGGATGCAATTGTAGATCTGGTAACGTGGGAAAATTTATCAGCAAAAATACCGCAATAAACGAAACTCTTCAGTATTCCTACAAAGAAAGAAGACACATTAGATATGACAGACCCTAACCAACACGCTCAAATTATTAAAGATCAATTGGAAAAAATAAGAATACACCGCTTCACATTTGCGAACTTCGACTTAAGTAAATTAAAACAAAAAAGTTAACTTATAGACACACACGCACTTACACACACACATAAACACACATAAACACACACACACACACACACACACATATATATATATATATATATATATATATATATATATATATATATATATATATATTAGGGTAGATAGATAGACAAATAGACAGTTTTATAGATAGATTAATAGATAGATAGTCAAAATGTGTATTTCTTCCTGTGTGGGTGAGCATATGTAATCGTGTTGCCACTAACCATCGTTTAGAACCAAATAAATGTAAATATAAATGAATTAAAAAATGGAAAGGTAAAACTATCAGTAAATGAATAACAGTAATAGATTAATAAATAAAGCTGCACCGGTCAGAAATAATCATATACCTCGAGTGTTTTAGAAAAATATGGTCTTAGTAAGGCGAATTATAGTGGGATTCTGTATTTGCAGTAGTGCACTGAGCATAATCTTGGGTTATGCAACACCTACTACCAACAAAACCACATTCGCAAGATAACTCGAAACTATCTTATATCAAAGCATGGTCATATTCTTTATTATGACATTATGCATAAGCCTGAACTTCAGGATATGTTTACTGTTAGATTTATGTGAGGTGCAAACTGGGACCCCGATCACAAACTTGTTCGTACAACTTTTAAGTTGTGTATGAGCAGTGAGAGCAAATGGAGCAAATACGCTAAAACAAATCGAGGTCTTCTAAGCACAAAATAAAGAAACGTGTGAAACTTTTAAAACCTCGATCATTAACATCTCAGTTGACGGAAATTGAGAACGATTCAAGTCGCAAGTAAAAAACAAACTGAGCTAAAATTCTAGGCTTACAGGAAAACAAACAAGGATTGGTTTGATGCAAATGATTTTACATGACCAATATTTTCTAATGGCCGGATAAATAACTGCAGAAAAGTGTTTTAAAAGGGCAAATTAAAAGTGCAGAGCTGGACACTTCGAATGAAGAGTATTATCCCCATTTTTATAGTTATTGTTTCACTATATTCCGACCAACTACTCCTTCGAGCTTCCTCGTGTGGGCCAAAATCTCAGCAGACATCCAGACAAGTATGGGTTAAAAATTCAAAAGATATAACAAAATAAGACAGGCTTTTGAGCCACAGCCTTCAACATAAGAAGCTAAAGATGGTTCTACCCTTTTCAACAATGTTGAGGGGATCCTGGAACAAGGAACCGAACATTTTAGAGATCTTTTTGACAATCCATCTGAAGTAAATGATATAATTATTGATAGCCTTTCTCAACAGAAGATCGTTGATGAAATGATTATTGATCTCAGCACATAAAGAAAGATGAATAAAAAAAGCGATGTTAAATTATCGCAGTCTGGTTGGCATGAGAACGTTATCATTCAGAATTTGATTTATGCAATAATTATCCAAATTTAAAAATGAATGTGATCAAGATCTGTGAGAGCTGATTATAGAGTATGTAGTTTGCTTGAACAGTGGTAAAGGTTTCTTTTTTCTCATCTCCATCCCGAACAAGATATATAGGGTTTAGGGCCTTGTTGAAAAAATTGGACTTATATTGTAGACCATTTTACGGACCCTATTCAAGATGGAGAGACTCTTGCTAGACGAACCAGCCCAGATGTGGCCAAATTATTCTATGCATGGGCGAATGTTCGCCCTATAGAGTTACAAGATATTCTTAGGTGTGAACAGATTTCTAGCACGATACAGGGAGCCCACCTCCCTTGAAACGGCCTTTGCAACATCCTTAATGTATTTAACCCAGTTCCTATTTCCTGTGAATGTTAAGCCGATGAGTTTGAAGGAATAATTCTCAGATAAGGAGTTATTTGTCATGAGTATCGGTCGTAAGAGACACTTCCTGTAATTGTAAAATTGGAGCAGCTTAGTCTTAATGGCATTAAATGTTACGATTCATTTATTTTCCATTTCTACTACGGTCGGAGAGGTTATTTTTCGAAGGATTCCGCTATTGTCTTCGGTGTGTGTACATTTTTCTTCCTTTATGCATGTTACAGAGCGTTTTATCATCAGCAAATATACCCATATTGGACTCAATATTATCGTGGAGGTTATTGATGAATATAAGGAATAATAGTGATTCTCCCCCATTAATATGATGCAGTTTGAATGAACGGTCGCCACTGATAACCTCGATGATTCTATTTTCTAGGAATGATATAATTATATTGAGTATCCGTCTAGTTATATCGTATGATTTTATCTGCATTAGCAGCCATTCATGTCAAACTTTGGCAACAGCTTTGGATATATCAAGGGCTACAGCCCTGACTTTACCCGTCTTATACAGTGAATGCTATATGCGTTCAGATATGACTGTTAAAATATCTTCAGTAGAACATTTTCTAAATCCGTACTTTTGGTAAGAAAGAAGATTATGTTTTGCAAGGTCCTGGACTAGTGCTTGATTGATTAGCGTCTAAAGATTGTTTTTTTTAAAAGGAAGAGGAACCGATAAGGCGATAACTGATAGGGTCGGTCCTTTCGCCAGAATAATTTTACACTGGCACCAGAGACGTCCTCTTCTAACTTTTACGGAAGCAAAATTCAGTAAGGCATTTTTTGCGATTCTATGCATTCCCAGATTATTTCAGCCTGCCTTCTTTTGGCTATGGTTATTAATCTCTTACAGTGGTTTCTAGCATCAGAACCGTTTTGCCTATTTGCATTTGACTTATGACTTACGAACCGAAGGAGGGCATGTTCTCTCTGCTATGACAGCTCCACAATCTGTCGTGCACCCTGGGGGTGAGCGGGGACATGTAATTCAATGCCCGCTTTACACCATTCAGCTGTATCATTGGCACATTGTTCAGCATGGAGAGAGAAGATATTTGATACGTTCTATGATGGCTCCACAGTCAGTTATTATTAAGTACTTTGTCGTTTTTAGCAATAGCTACTTACCTTGGGGTTGGGAGGTTTTAGCAAAGATATTGTTAAATTGTCCGATGAAATAAGTTAGTCCGTCTATCATCCTAGAGAATTCGTGAAGTTTTCGGACTGGCCACAGCATAATGGGCATGATATACTTTGCGCGAAAGCTAATGAAAAATGTGTGAAGCAGTATCAAGTTCATGTCAAGCTTGGCAAAAGCTTTTTATACCATCAATCGCAATGTACTTTGGAAGATTCTTAGAAAACTAGGCTGCCCTACTAGCTTTGTGGAGATGCTTCAGCAGTTACACAATAATATGAAAGCTCGAGTGAACTTTACTAGATCTATATTTGATACAACATAAGTTAAAAACGGTATGAAATAAAGTGATATATTTGCTTCTACATAAGTTTGCATGTGTCTCGATGTGTTGGTTGTCCATGCCTTTAATAATTGCGATATTGAGAAAGACGTTTCGGTTTCGCATATCAGGTAAATAATTTAACCATTAGACGTCTCAACGAAAAGTCACAACTTTTTTCAGAACTTTATTCTTGATCTTTTATATGCAGATTATGCAGACCTTTGTCCACATTCAGAGGCTGACATATAGGTTATTATAGACAAGTTATCAGAGGTATGTAAAGCCTTTGGACAGATTATAAGTCTCAAGAAAACAGGTTATGCTATCCCCTCATATAAGAATTTCATATGTTTAAGCAAATATCTTGGTTGCTGGTAAGAATTTAAATGTCACGGACAATTTTGTATATATTGGTATTACGCTTGATGCTGAGATAAAACACAGAAAAGCCAAAGCCAGTTCTGCTTTTTACAAACTAGAGCAACATGTGTGGTTAGTTTAGGGAATCACATAAAAAAAATCAAGCTAAGTCTGTACGATGCATTCGTTATAACTACACAGATATATGGATCCGAGAATTGGACAGCATATAAAAGGCATCTCACGTTATTGGAAAGGATTCATGGAAGTTGTATTCGGAGAATACTTAATATTAACTGGAGGACTATAACGCCTGACATTGTAGTTCGTGAACGATCTAATAGCACTAAAAAACAAAATCATTCAAAATCAGAATCGCTGGACTACACACTTGGTTAGAATGGAGGACAAAAGGCTTCCAAAACAAATGTTTTATAAGGAGATGGATAGGTTTAAAAGATCACAGCATGAACCAAGAAAAAAAGTTTAGAATTCTCCGCAAAACAATTTTACACAATTTTAAAATACTTGAGAAAGATCGATCACTGCGGAGAAAAACCCTCAGAGAAAGTTGTAAAATGTTTGAAGAGCGACGTGTAAATCTTGCTGTTCTAAAATTTGTTTAGGAAAGCAGGACGAAGATATAATGTCAGGAACTGAAGTGCACTGTTTGTCTCAAATGCCTTTTGCAAAAGCTGGTTTTGTAAATCATCTGAAATCACACAAAGATAAGACCGACAGTCTTCTGGCTGCAATACTAAGTTTTCATATTTGTGGTCCAATCTGCACATCTAAAAAACAACTTGACGCAACATTCCAGGATAGACAATTTTAAAATTTGAAGACATTTACAAGAAAGAAACAAATTACGTCATATATGTGTACTTTCATTGATAACTAAATCTGGATAAAGATAATTACTTACGTACACACAGCCGCACAAAAGAAAACTATTATTTTAATTAGCATTTTATTTCAGTTTCTATAAAGAAAAATATTCTCCCGCTGATATCAATACTAGAATAATGAATACATATTGCCGTAAAACTATTAGTAAAACTAAAATCGATAGATCATCCCTCGCAAGAGTATCCTTACGTTTTAGAAAACATCTGCGTATTTTACAAGTGCTTTTACGGTAATCGTGAAAAATAAATTTCGCTAAATATGAAAAGGTTTTTTAAAGAATCGGAATCGGTTCTTGTATCGGAATCGTGAATTTTATTCGAATCGAAAAAATATTTGAATCGTCCCATCCGTATATATATATATATATATATATATATATATATATATATATATATATATATATATATATATATATATTTATATATATATATATATATATATATATATATATATATATATATCGAGAAAGCACAAAAAGGACTATTCGGAGATTGGAGAAGATAAAAAAGAAAATTGTAAAACAGAATAATTCCGATCTATTCAATAATATTTGTTTAAATGAGAAAATGCTGTCTAAATATACACAATATATATATATATATATATATATATATATATATATATATATATATATATTGTGTATATATATATATATATATATATTGTGTATATATGTATATATATATATATTGTGTATATATATATATATATATATATATATATATATATATATACTATTGAATAGACAATTAGGGCTGCAATATTAAATAGAGATATGCATGAATTCAAATACATTTAAGCATATTTTACGATCGGCAAGAAGGGATGCGCTACCTGCTAGTATAATATTAAAATAATATACATTAGAAGATGACGACGACGACGACGGCGATGATGATGATGATGATGATGAATATCTAATATATATCATGAATAAAAATAGCAAAGTCAAGCATAAACAAAACATTAAATTAAATCACATCCTAAATCGTCTAGGTTACACACTTACTATTAAACACCATCTTTTAATTTTTAACAAACGTAACTTATTGATGCATCTGTAGGTAGGAAAAGATCAACCCAGTTAATTCTCTTTTACTGGAGCCGCGCATTTGATATTGTCAGAAAAATAAAATTTTGCCTTTTACCGAGGTTGCTTCTGGGATATTATATCATAAAGTAATGGCACGGTCGCTTCTAAATGTCCCTACAAACATTTCCGACCTTATCAGAGTGAAATGAAACATTCAGTATTTCAAGACTCGGCATTAACTGCCCGGTTTTAACGTTGCTTTGCCGCCATTTATATAAAAGACGTAGCTTTTCCCATCGCAGTGCACACACTGGACGCATATAAGCACCGTAACAAATAACAATTTTTTTTTTCTTTTACATTGTTTGTACGGACTTCTCACGTAAAAAAAGGAATTGCTACCCATAGAATTGATTTAATGCTACTATTTTTTACTTTTTCTTTCTTTTTAACGTTCTTCTTCTTTTTTTTTTTTTTTTTGTATTTTCTCCCGGGCTGAGCGTTCGTTTTGATAAGTGTTTCCTTTTTTTTGTTTATTATTTCGAATGGACTATTCATTCGATGGCTCGAAAAATCGCAGTGATTCACTTCAAGCCCCAAGGTAATTTGACCAAGCAAATATTAATTTCGAAACCTTTTCAGTTGGCATCGAGTAAGCAACGCATTGGGCGAAACGGTGGGGTTGTTTTTTATTTTTATTTTAGGAAAATGCGGTAAACGAAAATAGAGACACCTTAAGGAATAAGTACTAGGAAAAACCGGGTTATACGTATTATCTTTATTTTTAATATTATATATTAAAAAAAATGTATATGTGTGTGCACACCCTATGAAAACAACTGAGTGGATTATTATTGAATTTCAAACGAAGGTACTTTATGTGGCTGGCAGTGTTCTTAGAAAGGATTTGTATTGGAATGCATTTGGAATTATCGATCCTCGATAAACAAAATAATCCGATGGAAGAAAGGGCAGCCGATTCTCACCCAAGGTAACTGCTTTCACAACCTAACACCACAAGTGCATTTGACACGTTCTTTCCCCAACAAGCCGAAAGGCTCGACATATTATATCAATAGTAGGTTCTACAATATGCCAGGGCTATTTTCAAGTGAATTTTTCTGGTTAAAGAAAAATGGTCCGATGAAAGTTTGCTTTTTCATTTTAAACTTAAATTCAAACCATAGTCACCGAACTATCAGTAAGGCCAGCCATATAAAGTCAACAGTAGATCTTTGATATGACAGAGGCGCGTTCAAAATAAATGTTTCTTTTTAGAGTATAATTGAAGTATGATACTTGCCTTTTTCATTTTAAAAATAACATTCAAGATATGATATATATATATATAAATAATTTAATGAAACCAACACTAAGTTCTCTACAGTGCAATGTAGAATACAATTTACTGTGAACTTAGTTATTGCGAGAGGCATGTAGGCTTCCCCCAGTGTACCCCCATGGGTTCCCAACTAGAGCAGGCAATCAATCAATTTAATTGAAAAGCAACTATTTCGTAGATTTCAATGACAGCAAAAATATGGAAGTGTTAATCCTTTGTTGACTATAAAATCCTGGAAACGTCGAGTCACACTCACAGTTATTATAAGGCCTATGACAATAGAATACTCCTATCATTGTTTTGACTGTAAAGTATGTATCCTACAAAGTTGGACACAGTCAATCAACCGAGAACCACATCACTCTATATAAAGATACACACTCGAGAGCCAAAACAGTGAAAAGAATATGCTGTTGTCCTAGCCCTAGTTATTATACCAAATGCGAGTCAATAAACAGTATTTGTCTCTAACGCTTTTGTCGACTATAACTTAATTTCATAAACGTCTCCTAAAATAGTTATGTTCGAGGTGTTTTATGTCTTCTATTACTTTGTAATTTAGGGTGTGCTTGTCTTAATATTATATGTATTTTCAGTCTCACATGTGAAACTATGGGGATTAAAACCCTGGTAAAAATATCTTTATCCCTTTGCAAGTATTAAGAGAAAGAATGGCGCTCATTTTATGTGGAGTTATCGCATATGTGTTTCTATACGAAACACTAATACTTGTATATTAAATTTAAATAATAAGTACCATTCTAGAAACGAATAATTAAACAAGAAGAATGTTGTTGCGGTTGTTGTTGTTATTATTATTATTATTATTATTATTATTATTATTATTATCATCATTATTAATATTCATTTGATAATAAATAATAATAACATTAATAATAATAATAATAATAATAATAATAATAATAATAATATAATTTAAAAATTATAATGTTAAAGATATTGCTTTACAGTAAAGAACAAAAAGTGAACAGCAAAAAAATATATACAAAAAGCAATCCACGGAATTGGTTAATAATTAAGGACAGATAAAATAATCCGCCATATTGAGGTAAATCAATCCAAAATAGATCAGAATTCAAAAGTCATTCGAGACTCAAATAAAGTTATAAATTCAGGCATTCTACTATCTAATGTATACTTAAATTATCAAGTAAAAATATAGTGTGGATATTTCAAAATATTAAGTATGAAAATTTAAGACTTGAAAATAGGAAGAATTTACAAAAAAGAAAGTAAAATTCGTAAAGCAGAAATAATTAAAAAAAACCGGAAAATAATTCTGTTAATTGGATGATTGGGCAGCTTCCGCGTTATAAGTTCATCTACACAGGCATACCCAAATATTTTGTTAATACTACATACAAATGTGTTTTCTGGCCTAGGAAGTCGCATCTTTCTCTAATGAGTTGTTTAACGAACTTCAGCTATTCAGTAAATGTGTGTGATTAAATACATCCTCTGGTGTTTAAATTATAATTAACGAATGTTGGGAATATTAATCGGAATGGAAAAAATCATAATTTTTGCGGGGTATCGGTATCGGTATCGGAATCGGAATAATGTGCGTTCATTTTCCAATGCTAAAAACATTAATTTTAATTATTTATATATTTATTTAAATTTTCCTCTGCTGGTACGAGTAATACAATAATAAATGCTTATTGTTTTTATTAGTAAAACCAAAATTTGTAAATTACCTACCTCACATGAGTTCTTTTTATTTGTGTGTGATTTTTATGGGAAAAACAACACCTCTATATTTACATATTTATATATTTATGAAGAATGAAAATCGGAAATTTTGTCGAAATATAGAATAACGTGCGGAAGCAGAAATTTATCGATATCGCAAAAAATCTTCGAATCATCCCATCCCAATTATAAGATTTTGTTTTATACACATACACTTGCTTTATTTACCAACATATATAATTCCTGTGTTTTATTGTGAGCGTTCTTTTCCAATTAGCGAGCTAATTGTTTTTGTTCGTAATTCTGGAAATCGGATAACTTCGAAAATATCGGGTGCCATTCACAGAGCCGCTCATATATGTACCTGCGGTGGCCGGTATTTTGTTCCGATTGTATAATAGATTGACGTATGACGAGAAACGAATGACCGTTAACTAAGATGCCAAACAATATTTTTTCTCCTGGTGGCTAGTGCCAAAACTAAGAGAGAATGCAATGTCATTAAAAATAATACGCATATAAAACAAAAAACAGAAAAGAAACAGATAGTCAGAGCCGAAAAAGCATTCTATCGAGCGAGATTATGTGAAAATCATACTTAACATGAGAAAAATATATATATATATTTTTTTTATTACACAGTGATCACCACTTATCAAGGCCCGGAAGCCACTCAGGGATAAGGGTTATTGCAAGTACATTACGTTAGTGTGGAGATTTGATGAAGTGTTCACTTAAGGGGGCGGTTCATTAGGAATTTGTTAACGTTGGACTTGAAGACATCCAAGTTGTAGTCCGGTGGGAAGCAGGACGACGGAACAGACGATTTACAAAAAATGTGTTTTGCCGTGACCCTATATGTGTTTGAGTTTTAACATTATCTTGCTAGAAAAAGATATAAGAGATTAAATGTTAGTCGTTTCTTTAATTTTCATCCCCTCAAAGGTAGAAGAAAATTCGTTTGTTTTTTTAATATGGACAAATAAGACCCCTCTAAAAAGCGGCATAATAAAAGTAAAACTTCGTCTCAGCTTAGAAGATTTGTTTTTTTTTTATCTGCGCGGACAGTAAAGCTGCCGCGTAGGATCAGACCAGAGTCTATACTTTGCACTCAAACAAACCAAAAAGTTCAAGTTCAAGAAATGGGGTGTGTTATTGAAATCATTGGACACATTAAACGGTCTTTTTAATCAGCTGCAATCATTACTTGTACTTGTTTGTAACCAACACTATTAAACGTAAAACCATGTTCATCAAACGTTACATAGGAAAAATGATTTTAGAAAATCATTTTATCCTTCATTCTACAAAATGTTACAGAATGCTTAAAGAAGAGTGCCAATACTTATCAAACACCAAAAACTACTTGATGATAAAAGGTAAATGAATGGGAAAAAGTAGTTCAGCAATCGTTAATTTTGTAGATTCGGTAGAATTTTTGAATATGTAAGGGGGCAGCTCAACAAAGTCTTTTTTACATTCGACTTTAAAGCTACCATATCGTAATCAGCCAGGAAGCAGCCCATTGGATTAGTGTTTTACAGGCAGTCAGCTCCATGACAACTCCGTGTTCAACAGGCCATCATTTCATTAAACCTGCCTATATATTGGCGCAAGCAGAGAGTAAGAAAAAATTGATAATGTTTGTAGCTAGTCGAGTGTTGTTTGCGAAAGATTGGCAAGGAAGAACTATAGTTTTGAGCTGAGATGATCACTTGCCATAAAAATAAAAATAGAGTCATAAAACTTCGCAGCTCCAGTTTTTTTTGTTTTTTCCATTGTGTCACCACTTATCAAGGTCCTTATCTCACTCGAAGATGAGGGTTATTGAGTGTACAGTAATCAATGGGATATCATCGCAGTAATTGTTATTCATGGGAATTTAGCAGATTGGATTACTTAAAGGGGCGGTTCATCAAGAACGTGTTTTCGTTGGACTTGCAGACAACCAAGTTGTACTCAGCTGAGAGAAAAGCAAACGGATAGGATTCCACAGGCGTGCACTTCTCAAAAATAAGCTTTGTTCATGGAACTTACGTTTTGATTTAGGTACAGTTAAAGAGTGGGGAAAGTTATTGACAGTGGTTTCAGCTAGACGGCTGTTTTCCGAATACGATTGGGGAAGGGAGACCAGAGATTGCAGCTCAGACGAGCACTTGCCATGGAAACAACGATAAAAAAATGACAGTCTCACAACGTCCCTTCTGTGCGAAAGAGGTTGCAGGGAAGAGAAAAGGGCATCCCCCATTAAGTTACGGAATATAGGATGTACTTTGTCAATGCAGGATGAGCTGTTTCTAGATGCCCAGATGTGGCAAGAATACTCCATCCTCGGACGTACCCGGTTATTATATAGATAGAGAATTGCATCAGCAGTGAAATAGCATCTGGAGTGGTTGAAAGATCCCACCATTCTTCCAGCGATCTGGGCAACAGATTTGATTTACGTGTTCCATTTTAGCTCAAATGTTTGTCAAAACATGAAGCTTATTGTAGGAAAGTGGCTACTGAAAAAGGAAAAAGGTATGAAAACTGGTAACGGGCATCTTCTAAACAATTCCAACCAATGATGATTCTCGCACCCCTAAAATATATGGTGTAATACATTTTTTCGTGGTTATATTTTTATGGAAAGTCTTTGTAATGTTTTCCGAGTCATTTGGCATGATTGCCCAGTAAAAGTCCTCAAAAGTCTCCACATTTACATTCAATCTCTTTAAAGCGTTCAGTCTTTTTATTCCATTTTGCATAAGGATGCCGAATTATTTCTCAGGTTGAGATAAATATGTGTTTGGTTATTATTTTCTCGTTGTAGTCGATTCAAAGGGAAAAAATCTGATGACAGGTTTCACAGAAGGTGGACTCTGGACAATCGCGCATACAAAAACTGTGGATAAAAATTGACAACCAAACAAGAAAAAGCAAACTATAATAGGGTGTATCTCCAAACATTTTTCTTTTTTTTTTCGTTATTTATTGAACCAACAATTTTTGGAATCCGATGATTTTGTAGATAATGGTACGCCCCAAATATGCAACCCTAAGTATAAATATTACCTACTGAAAGCGTTTACTCCAATTTATCATCGTATTTTGAGCTATCTACATTACGTTCCCTTTCGTATGTCTAATTTTGTGTTCTACATTTTCTGAGAAATTCCCGGTGTATTATAATGGAAATTCTGTAAGGGACTTTTATCATGATAAAGTACAGCAATCAAAATATTAGGATACATGTTCTATACAAAGTTACGGCCTAATTGGGACTAGTCACCCGCATCAAAAACATTTTTTTTTAATATTCAAGGAGTGGCATAAAGCACTCGTACGGTAACAGACTCAGACCTTTTCGCGACAAAAAAGATCAAAAAACTTATATATATATATATATATATATATATATATATATATATATATATATATATATATATAATGTGTGTGTGCGTGTGTGTGCATATTCATACACACACATATATATGTGTGTTTGTATATATACACACACACATATATATATGTAATATATATATAAATATATAAATGTATATATATATATATATATAAATATATATATATATATATGTGTGTGTGTGTGTGTGTGTGTGTATAAAGGGAGAGGCAGACAGACAGAAAGGAACAAACCAATTTATGCGCCCATCTATGTTTCGTCTTCATTTGTAGACTTCAACTGGATAAACGAAATTAACAAAACAAAACACTAGTACAAATATTTAAAAAATATATATTTTTGATGTAATTAAATGTATGACCCTGGGAAAAAATTAAAAAGGGTGTGTGTGAAAAAAAAAAGGAAGATTTTTTTTAATCATAATACAAAAATTAAAACAACAAAATACTACAAAAATAGTTTCTAATTCAAACATATTCATCATTCCTTGCCAAAATTGCCAGCATATATACGTTGGTGAGGCCCAACGCAGATTAGAGAAAGACACAATGGTCATAAAAGAGATATAAGAAATAGCAATTCTCTAATTAATTGCATTACAATCAAACATGCAAAAATATTTAAATTTATTTCAAATTAAACGCGACGGAGACTTCTTAAATAAAGGCGTATCGCAAATTCAAGCAAATTAAGCAACGTATCATAGAATTTGTCATTATTAATAAGTAAATTTATTTTAAAAGAATATAATTGAATTTAAGACGCAGGTTAACTCTCTGACCCCATAGAATACACCACTCATAATAATCAATACATATATCAGTT
This sequence comes from Euprymna scolopes, assembly GCF_053919585.1. Taxonomy (NCBI): domain Eukaryota; kingdom Metazoa; phylum Mollusca; class Cephalopoda; order Sepiida; family Sepiolidae; genus Euprymna; species Euprymna scolopes. Next base: position 8,498,785 of record NC_136506.1, on the reverse strand, counting down.
AATAAATTTCATAAACCCAAATGTTGCAACGCTTTTTTATATAGACATGAATGGTGGCCCTGAATATGTATATGATACTATCAAGCGTAGACGACTTTCTAACTCGATTGCAGCAGCCTTGGGAATACTTTCGTTATATCTGTTCAAACTCATGTTTCCTATGCAGGTTGTCGGGAAGTTCGAACGATGTACTTTAATGTAATGTATGATAGTTAATGACTATTAGTTGTTGAGAACATTTCACGTATTATTAAATGAAAGAAGCCTAATCTTGACAGCGTTGAATGTTATCATTCATTTTTGGCCCTATTCCATTACAGACTTAAAGGCATCCTCTAGTGTTTTCGCCATTGCCTTGGATATGCATTCATTCATTTTTCTCTCGTATCTGTTCTAGAGTGTTGTGTTGTCTGCAAATATACTCATCGCAGAGACATTTTTATCAGGGAGGTCATTTATGAATATCAGGAAAAATAAAGACCCAACGATCGACCTCAAAGGTACACCCGCATTTATATCATGTTGTCTCGAGCTACAACGATAAGAGAGTACCTGGATACTTCTTATATTTAAAGAAAAGGATTTAAATTGATTAAGTATGGTTACAGTAATAACATATGGCCTGATTTTCGTGAGAAAACCATTGTGTCATACTCTCTCAAACGCCTTATATATATATATATATATATATATATATATATATATATATATATATATATATATATAGGGCAATCTTTATCCAGCGCGTGTTATATACGTCCAAAGATTACAGTTAGCATATGTGCAGCAGAACTGCCTTATTTAAGCCCATACGGTGGCTCGGTCAGAAGTTTAGCAGCTGTGAGTTGGTAGAGTAGCGCTTGATTAATTATGGACCACAATACTAATAGAGCGATAATTAAATGGTCCAGTCTTGGTATCACAGAAGCAGATTTTCAGCAGTCACGAAAGCAAAATTCGTAAAAGCATTTGTTGAAAAGTGTTGAGAGAACTTGAGCAAGGTTAGCGGAGGACTTTTTTTTATTGTACAACAGGAATGAGATAAGGTATATATGCTTTCTTGTGTCTAGAATTTTTAAGATATCATATACTTGAGAAGCGATGATTTTCAGATCATCTAGAATGGTTTCTGTCACCAGAGGAAAATTAGTCTCATAATCGTTGCAATAGGTGATCTGTGAATATATATATATATATATATATATATATATATGTATATATATATATATATATGTGTGTGTGTGTGTGTGTGTTTGCGGTCGTGTGTGTGTATCTGCGTGTGTGAGAGAGGGGTTTGCATGTCGGTGCGAACGCGGTGTACTGACATATTAGTTATATATTTTTGATTCCGTATATCATACAATTAATTAGTAACAATCTTCACATTTAATTTTCTTCAACGTACACATTTCACTCATTTAATTGTAACACTATTCTTGTTCATATAAAAACATGCCTGGCGTTTCACTTCCGACGAAAATCAGACAAGGCCTTCAAATAATAATGTAACATCCTATATTATCTTTTAGCCCCTATTGAAAGTGCTCCCTCTGATGAATTGTTTTGCTTTATTGATGAACTGTTTAGCACAAAATAACATACGCACGCGCAACACACGTATACCCGCATGTACACACACCCACACCCACACAGGCACACACACACACACACACACACATATATATATATATATATATATATATATATATATATATATATTAGAAGTTTATTTTTAAATTTAAATCTATATAACAATACCGTTGGTTGAAGCATTTTGTCACTACGTCAATTCATCTCGCTGGAGAGTGTAATTACATGAACAAAATACAGTACTATTGTTCTTTAAGATATCATCAGTTGTTTACAGTAAACCCTATTTCGGAGATTTAAAAACCAAACAAGATATAAAACAATGGTTCCCCAGCAGGGATGATCAAACACCACCTCCATGAAATCACAAAAACAGAAATATTTTTAAACTGGATCATGTTTTTGTTGTTCTTAGTGAGATATTTAGGCTAACCCATTTATATAATTAAAAAAAAAAATATTTCTTACATGTGCTATCGACCTGGGCTTCCACAAGGTAAAAGAAAAACACGCACACACACACAATATATATATATTTATATATATATATATGAAAGTATTAAAAGAGAAGTAAATGGGTAGTTATATATGTCACGGTCACTGTCGTAATATATCTACACGTACTATACGCGATGGAACAAAAACGCCAAATTCTGAGGTTTCATATACTAACAGAAATAACCTATTCTTTGAGAAATATATTTATTTTCAACAATACTAACATTTATATTGAAAGATGCGTAGATGTGATACGGGATAAACGCATGTTAATCTGAGAAAGTGGAAAATTGTTGATAATATACCTGGTTTTAGCGAACGCAATTGCAGAGATTTTAAATGCAATATTTACTGGCCCGAGGTAAGTAGCGTAACGCGAATAAACATCTTCAACAGGAAAAGAAAAAAAAAACGAAAGAAAATTTAGAAATATGAAATGCGATTAAATACACATGATCAAATTCGTTTCCGCTTTCGCAATTCTTCCAATTACATAATTTCGATCATTAGTTTTATTTTCGACATGCTAATACGCTTATCTTGCTTAGTCGAGAATTTATACAAGATTATCGATTTCGAAAATGGTACGTTTTTATTCTTTCAATGAATCATATATATACATATATATATATATATATATATATATATATATATATATATATATATATATATTTGTAGATGCGAGGTTTTATTATATTAGCAATCAGTATTTTTGAAATATGAAAACGTTTGTATATGATAAAGAACTGTTTAGGTTACATAAAATTCGTATCCAATAATTTAGTACACGCCTCAGGAAAATAAACATAATGGAACAGTTTTTCTAGCGAGAAACCCCCTCTATATATATATATATATATATATATATATATATATATATATATATATATATATATATATATATGTACATATATATACATATATATATATATGTATATATATCCGTACAAATATATAGATATGTGTATACATACACATATATATATGCACATAAATATACATATATACATATATGTGCACATATATATATAGATATACATATATACATGTATATATACATATATACACACGCATATATGTTTCTGTATATATACCAGTCCGTTTTAAGAAGCTCAATGTAATTGCAGAGCAATATAGTGAGTAAATAACAAAAACTATGTTCCAAAATTCATGATGTTGGCCATCTTATAATTTATTCCTTAATTCAGTTAACATTTACAATTCTTGATATATATATATATAATATATATAATATATATAATATATATATATATATATATATATATATATATATATATATTTATATATTAAATCCAGCGAGGGTATTGATGGAAATGACTTATAACACGATCAGCCGGTCACCGGCCTGTGACTGGCTTCACATGTTACATTAAATGTCTTCGAAACGGTCCCACCGTAACATTAGACATTTCGTAATAACAACAAAAAAATGTAATGTTTGTTATGAAGAAGGAAATTCATCAACTATAGACGTATCTTATATATCAGTTTTGAAACCGACGACATCGATGTTTTTGCCTTTCTGTAAAGTATAAACACACACACACACGCACACACACATATATATATATATATATTTGTATATATGTCGTTCTGTTGCAACTTCACAAGAGACAAAATATTATGTATATATTAATTATATATATATATACATACAAATGAAGTACAGTAAAGTTATATTAAAAGATGGTAAGTTTTACTTATATGAACAATTACTTCTGTCAACATACTAACACTTTGAGATATTTTACAGACCCTTTTCTTTATATAAAACAATTGATATTTGCAATTTTTACATGGAGGTTTATATAAATATTATGTCTTAATACATATATATATGTGTGTGTGTGTGTGTGGGGGGGTGTTTGTGTGTGTGTGTATCATTTCTCTCCGATAGGTTCATCAGAGTATTTGTTGATGGGCAGAAATCATAGGCGCACAGTATTAATGCTGGAGTACTGGAGTCTCCAGGGGTCCATCCTGGGCCCAACTCTCTTCTTGATCTACATAAATGATCTCCCAAAACACATACTTAAATCATTCGTTGACATCTATGCTGATGACACGACCATCTATGACAAAACATCAAAGGCCGTAAATGACAAAGTTCTCTCTAATTCTCTCTGCTCTGATCTTGAGCACGTGGTGCAATGGAAGAGTAGGTGGCTTGTCACTTTTAATGCATCCAAAACCAAGCTTCTATCTTTACATCATCAACGCTCTGATCCCCATCTGACATCAATTTAAATGGGTGGCTCTCGTCTGTGAGAGGCTCTATGTTTTGACAAGCTTCTGGGTTTGACCTTTAATCCTGATCTGAAATGGAACATGTACATCAAATCTGTTGTATGGGACGCTGGGAAAATGGTGGGATACTTCTACCGCTCCAGAATATATCTCACTACTGATGCAAGTCTCTATCTGTATGAAAGCGAAGTACGTCCACGGATGGAGTACTGCTGCCACATCTGGGCAGGATCTGCTACAAGCAGCCTATCCTGCCTTGACAGAATACAAAATAGATCTCGTGGCTTAGTGAGGGATGCCCTTTTCTCTTCCCTTCAGCCTCTCTCCCTCAGAAGAGACGTTGCTAGCCTGTCTTTATTTTATCGTTATTTCCATGGCAGATATTCGTCTGAGCTCCAATCGCTCGTCCCTCCTCGCCAATCTTTCACGAGAAACACCCGTCTGGCTGAAACTACTGTCAATAATGTTCCCTACTCTTTATGTATGCCTAAATCCAAACGTAGATTCCATGAGCAAAGCTTCTTTCTTAGAACTGCACGCCAGTGGAACTCTGTGCTGCTTTCCTGTTTCCCACCTGACTATAACTTGGACGCCTTCAAGTCTTCAAGTCCAACATAAACAAACTCTTGACAAACCGCCCCCTTACGTAAGACACTCTATCAAACCCCCCAATACTAATGGTTACTACAATACTATCTCATTGATTACTGTACATGCAATAACCCTTATCCCTGAATGGCCTTCGGGCCTTTATTAATGGTGACTCCCATGTAATATATATATATATATATATATATATATATATATATATATATATATATATATATGATGAAAATAATGAAAATAGTATTCCGACAAAATAGAGAAAATAAAAAAGGAACAAACCGTATTATGTGTTCACCAACGTTTCGTCTTTATTTCGAGACTTCCTCTGGGTGAATGAGATTAAGAAACCAAAAAATATACCAGTACAAAATATTTGAAAATGTTTCACGTGCACAGTGTGACGCAGTTCTATTTAAGAGAAACGGAAAATTGATGTTAGAAATTCAAAAAGGAAGGGGGGCTTGCGCTGTTAAAGAGAAGGAAATTTTAGTGACGTCATATAGTCGTTAATTTAATTTTAAAACTATGAACGCAAGTTTATATTCTTATTGGGAAAAAGATATATCTGTTGAAATTTAAATATAAGTTTGTAACAGGAATGAAATGAGTGTTTTTTATGTAATTTATTGATTGAGATTATGTGTTAATTATTACAGGGGGTGTTTGAATGGTGTGAGAAAGTTAACCTGTGTCCACAGTTAAATAATGTTCTTTTAATAACAGTTTACTTATTAATGGCGCTATGTTATAGAAACCTTCACGTTGTTTAATAGTGCTTGAAATTGCGATAACAAAAGTTCTACAAGTCATATAAGAGATCAGTAGTCCGTTCTTTTTATTTATAGCAGTACTTCGCAAAGGAAGATTCTATGAAGTGGGTTGTCCACATCGACTGCAGGCACGCTTGTTGCTGACGAGCCGGATCCGGGACAAGTAGGTTTGGCCCCAGCGGCTGTAGTTAAAAGGTGGCCCAATCACTACTTCCTCTATTTCACAAACAAGATGATGGCAGCTAATGTGTCCCACACTGTCTACCGAGCTCCAACTCCTCTACCATCTCCAAAATGTTCTATTTAAATGCATTTTACATTTCTTCAATCAAAGCTTATGACTTTGCAGAACTTTTTCACCACGAAGCTCTAGAATCAGGCGTTTTTACTGCGAGGTCATTGGTGCGGAGAATTTGAAAAAGTTTCTTCTTCCCAATAGGTTGACTTTGAAAACAACCTCCCTGTATTTTGCTTCCATTGTCTTATTGACATGCGGACATGTAAGAGTAATGTAACCATAATTCTCTCCAAATGCGTTTCTTTTTTTTTCGCGATAGTTTTTTTCTTTTATTTCACTGCTTTATTTTGAGTGAATATGCGTACAGATAGCATTGATAATTTCTTCTTAACTTGAGGTTACCTAAAATATCCAAGAAAGAAATTAAAAAAAATAATTCTCCCAACTTTTAGTTTTCTGTTCTTTTTCACAAATAATTTTTATACAGTTATGTCAAACGTATTTACATTAAAAATATATTATTATTGCCACTTGCCGTCCCAGTTTAAGCCGGATTTCGCACTCTGATGTACAGATTCATATATACTTTGATTAAATTCTATTGCTTTATTCTCATTTGTGATGTTCTACTGTCTTTGTGCAGGGAATTGTGGTGTAGTGGATAATTACTATTTAGGGTAGTGATGTTTTTCTGGATTGTTAAAGTATCATTACTCAGTGCTGCGACAAGTGTAATATAATTGCGAATCACTAAAAAATTGTACCTGACGCAATTTGTGCATGTTACAGCTGTTGGGTAAATAAAAACGTTGTTCAAAATATCGTGCAGATTACCAAGGTTGACAGAAAGATTTACAAGTTCGCAAGAAAGATTCTTGAGTTTTACAAGAAACACCTAAGAAGTTTGGAGGTTAGATAGTCACAAAATATTGTTAAAAAAAACTCTGCCGTTGTGAACAGTAGTCCGATTAATTATTATAGGTTGTTTCCCATTCATGTAACGTTGCCGTTACATACAAACAAGTGGAAAGTAAGAAATAAACATCCCAATTCTGCATCTTTTCTTTTTAAACAACAGATCTTTGATATCGTTATAACTGTTTTGACATCACCACAAAGTCCTTCGCCATCGTCCATCACGCCCGATGTACAGTTTTGTTATTCCTCCGACCGCATGCCGGCCACAGGAGGTCTATATTCGTCCTCGACTTTACCCGTCTATTTTCTTTTACGTCGAAACTTGTTTCTTTTTCCGACCGCGAGCTGTGTTTTTTTCCTTTTTTTTTCTTCTCGCGCACAGTTCCTATATTGCATATGCGCTTTTTTTGTCAGCGTTGCTGCTGCTGCTAATCTCATCGCAAGCTAACCATCGTTTGCTGCTGCTGATATTCTCCTACGCGATCATATGCACTATATAACATTAATCCTTCTTTTAACAATTCCTAGCTAGAAAAAGCTTTGTTTAAATATTTGATGACGTCACGTAACCTCGTCCTGTTCCTGCACAGCTCAGATTCGACTTATTGAACTATTTGTCGAGTAAATGTCTTCTGACTATGTCAACAAAGGGATTCAGTACCATATTCGATATGAAACCTAATGAATGAAAACAAATGCTTTATCAACCATTCTATTGATATCTTGTCTGTTTGTATTGGCGCAGTAACTAATGATATAAACAATAAAATAAACAATAAAAACAGTTCTCCAATTTATTCTGTAGACGTTCTTTTTTTTGGCAGCACGGAAATAAACGAGTTGAACATCTGAAAGCCGATATGACCAACTTACTAACATCCGATTTCAAATCGGATCGTGACAGTATTTGATATTTGGAAGAACAACTTACTTTTTTTTGTTGGGAAGATGCCAAAATAATAGTATGAATTAATGAAACTATAAACACGGTCGTATTCAAGTCACGAACACCAATTACTGTACACATCAATGGCAGCCAGAAAGCCGAGAATTTTGATGGATTAAACATTGTCAAGATGATACTTTCGTTTACATTATTTGATTTTTTTTCTTTCGACATCCGTTTTCGTTTTAATGCTTTTTTAAATGTTTTATTGTTCGCCATTTATTAATGCAAAAGTCGAACACATTTTTACAATATCTCAATGAAATTGGTTTCAGAGACTATGTGCTTTAAATATATTCCTCTAAATTAAGGAAAATGCAAGCGCATATATATATATATATATATATATATATATATATATATATATATATATATAACCACTTTAATATGCCTGGATATCTCCCACTCTGCCGTAAGGACTCTGACAGACATATGCACGGACTTGGAGTTTACATTCGTAATACCCTTCCCTTGACTAGAGAAACAAACCTAGAAACAGATGATCAAGCCTTTATGTGCTTTAGACTAAACGTGCAACCCAGTATTAGCTACTATTATTTTCTCTACCGCTCTCCCTCGACTCAGGACTGCTCCATAATAAACAAAGTATCTGACAGCATAGACACGGCACTGTCCCTCGACACTAGCGCACAAATACATGTGTTTGGTGACTGTAATGTCCACCACAAAAACTGGCTTGGATTCTCTACTCACACAGATGCAGCGGGCAGCACAACCCATAGCTTCGCTATATCTCACTCCCTATCACAAATTGTTACGTTTCCAACCCGTCTCCCTGACCAGGAAGAACAACACGCATCACTTCTAGATCTGTTTTTGACCACAGTTCCCGATGACTGCATAACGAAGGCCCACAGCCCACTCGGGAACGCTGATCATGCAGTGATAATGGTTTAAATCGCCCTAAACTCTAGACCCAAAACTGAAGAGCCAGTGCTCAAAACAACGAGATATTATAATAAGGCTGACTGGGAAGCCATCAGGGAACTAATTAGAGATGCTCCATGGAAAACTATTTTCTCTCTCCCTGCTGAACAATGTGCAAACGAGACCACTGACTGGTTCAAAACTGCAATCGAAGCGCATGTTCCCATGCGGAAATTTTATAGTAAGCCCCACTCTCCCCAATGGTTTACGTCGACTTGTGCAACTGCCATTACTCAAAAGCAGCATGCATACCGTAGGTTTAACCGACATAAGTCCAGTTCAAACAGACTGAAGTATATAGAAGCTAGAAATAACGTTAAGAAAGAAATAACGACAACTAAGAGAGAATTTACGGAAACCACTAAAAAGCGCATCGAAGCACAAAAACTAGGAACTCGAGACTCCTGGAAAATCTACAACAGTGTAGTAAATAATGGGCAATCAACAATTCCCCTACTAACCAACAATCACGAGGTTGTCTCCTCAGCAACCGACAAGGCTAACATGCTTGCCAGTCGGTTTGCCTGAAACTCCACCCTGCACCCTTCCAACCACCCCCTACCTGACTTTCCTATGCGGACAGACGCCACACTAGACGATCTGAAAACCACCCCTGCTCAGGTGCATGCTATCATAAAAAACCTTGACACCTCAAAAGCATGTGGACCCGATCTTATCCCAGCTGTGCTATTAAAAAAGTGCTCAGCCGAAGTAGCTCCAGTTCTCTCCAAACTCTACAACAAATGTCTTAATGAAGCTTGCTTTCCGGGCTGTTGGAAAACTGCTTCTGTTGTACCAGTATTCAAGAATTCTGGCGAAAGGACAAACCCATCCAATTATCGCCCCATTAGCCTCCTCCCACTGTTTGCCAAAATATTTGAGACCATAATTAACCATGCTCTAGTCCATCATCTTACAGATGCTAAACTACTGACTGACAAACAATATGGATTTAGACAAGCCCGTTCCACAGCAGACATCCTCACTGTGATCTCTGAACGTATATACCATTCACTGGACAAAGCGGGGGAAGGCAGAGCGGTAGCTCTAGATATATCTAAGGCTTTTGACAGGGTATGGCATGAGGGTCTCCTCAGTTAAATCAGATCATACGGTATCACTGGTAGAATACTTAACATAATTAAATCCTTCTTAGATAAGAGAAAAATCCAGGTAGTCCTCGACGGTGGCACATCTAAACAATATGATATAAATGTGGGAGTGCCCCAGGGTTCTATCCTTGGACCTCTATTGTTCCTGATATTCATAAATGACTTCCCCGACAACATTGCCTCTGAGATGGGTATATATGCTGATGACACTACACTCTATGGCAGACACGACAGGAAGACGAATTAACACATTTCTAAAGAAATGGCAGAAACACTAGAGGAAGACCTCCAATCTGTAGTGGAATGGGGACAAAAGTGGTTGGTCGCGTTCAATGCTGCCAAGACTAAACTAGTTTCATTCAATAATTACAAGAAACCCTCTCTACCACCCATAGCAATGGCCAACGACTCTTTATCTGAGAGTCCATCTTTCAAACTCCTTGGCCTAACGTTCACAGGAAACATGAGTTGGAACAATTACATTGAAGGCATTGCCAGGGCCGCTGCAAGAAAGGTAGGCTCTCTCTACCGTGCTAGAAAACTACTAACACCCGAAAGTATCCTGTACCTCTATAAGGCCACTATTCGCCCATGTATGGAGTATTGCTGCCACATCTGGGCTGGTGCATCTGCTACTAGTCTCTCGCTCCTCGATAAGGTTCAAAAGAGAGTCGCAAACCTGATAGGCCCTGAACTGTCATCTAAGCTTCAGCCTCTGTCCCATCGACGAAATGTTGCATCCCTCTGCCTTTTCTATAAGTACTTTAGTGGTGAATGCTCTGACGAACTGCAATCACTTGTGCCCCCACGACGCGAGCACCCTCGAAAGGCTACTAGATCCCACCCCCACACTGTAGAGATCCCTAGATGTAAAAGATCTTTTTACTCCAATAGTTTCTTCCCCAGAAGCGCAAGACTCTGGAATTCCATTCCAGGTCCCTGCTTCCCCAACAGTACTGACGTGCAGAAGTTCAAGTGTAACGTGAACCGACACCTTGCTGCCCAAATCCCTACATAGTACCCCAGTAGTTGTTGCCCCTGATAGTAGCCCCCTACACTAAAGTGGCAATTTGCCTTGTTTGGGGTGAAAATGTAATAAAAATATATATATATACATATATATATATATATATATATATATATATATATATATATATATACACATATACATGTGTGTGTTTAATAAAAGAGAGAGAATATAATCATCAATAAATAGATGTTAGTCGTTTCACAATCCACAATTTTGGGACGAGGTTGCGAATAAATCAACGCCATAATTCGATGCCTTGACGCACGATCTAGATTTTACTGTAGTATAAGTTTACCAGGTAAAATAACCTACCAGCAACAATGAACGAAAGGAATATTGCCGTGTAAGCATACAATAAAGATGACCAATAGACACGCTTATTTTTCTGAAAGAGTAGTGTATTACGCTTAGCAGAAATAATGCAATTATAATCTGTTTTATTCCAGCTTGTATTGTGGAGCGTGTTTTAAACGTTATAGATTAATTACTTGAGCTACATACTAACGAATTCGAACCAACAAATGTGTAATTTGTAATCTAACACTGTTTAAATTTTAGATCTTTGTAACAAGTTAATTCGACATTTCTTACAAATCAGTTTTACTACAATTGTTCAACACCAGATTAGATGTTTAGTATTAATGCATGGGCGCTATAATTATTATGTCCTAGTATGCGTTCTATTTGATTGCTCTCATATATATATATATATATATATATATATATATATATATATATATATATATGATTCAATTTTAACCCCAAACAAGGCACAGTGCCACTTTGAAGGAGGGGGCTAATATTAGGGACTTAATTAGCGGGGCCATTATGAAGGGAGAAGAGTAGAAAAATGTTTGTTAACGTTACACTTGAACTTCTGCATATCAGTGCAGTTGGGAAAGCAGAATCCCGGAAGAGAGTTCCAAAGACCCGCAATTCTGGGGAAGAAACTATTGGAGTAAAAGGCTTTCTTGCACCTAGGGATCTCTAATGTAAAGGGATGAGACTTAGTAGCTTTCGGGTTTGTCGGGGGTAGTTACGTCGGGGAGGTACAAGTGTTTGTAGTTCGTCAGAGCATTCACCATTAAAGTATTTATAGAACAGGCAGAGGGATGCAACATCTCGTCGATGAGACAGAGGCTGAAGCCTAGATGACAGTTCAGGACCTATCAGGTTGGCAACTCTCTTTTGTAACCCTGTCCATGAGCGAGGCAAGTAGCAGATGCACCAGCCCAGATGTGACAACAGTACTCCATACATGGGCGAATGGTGGCCTTATAGAGGTATAGGATACTGTCAGGCGTAAGTAGTTTTCTAGCACAGTAGAGGGAGCCAACCTTCCTTGCAGCAGCTTTGGCAATGCTCTCAATGTATCTATTCCAGTTCATATTCCCTGTAAACGTTAGGCCGAGGAGTTTAAAAGGAGTACTTTCAGGCAATGTGTTCTTGGCCATTGCTATTGGTGGTAGAGAAGGTTTCTTGTAGTTATTGAAGGAAACAAGCTTAGTCTTTGCAGCATTGAATGTGACCAACCATGTTTGTCTCCATTCCACTACGGATTGGAGGTCATCCTCTAGTGTTTCTGCCATTTTCTTGGATATGTATTCATTTGTTTTCCCTTCATATCTGTTATAGAGAGTGATGTCATCGGCAAATATACCCATCTCCGAAACAATTTTATCAGGGAGGTCATTTATGAATATCAGGAATAATAGAGGTCCAAGGATAGACCACTGAGGTACTCCCGCATTTATGTCATATTGTTTAGATATACGACCGTCGAGGACAACTTTGATTTTTCTGTTACTTAAGAAGGATTTAATTGCATTATGAATTCTTCCAGTGATTCCATATAATCTAATTTTCCTTAGAAGACCATCGTGCCATACCCTGTCAAAAACCTTAGATATATCAAGGGCCACCGCTCTACCCTCCCCTGTTTTGTCCAATGAACGATATATATATATATATATATATATATATATATATATATATATATATATATATATATATTGAGCCATATATGGGGGAAAAAGTATAGCAAAGCGGTCAATAAGTTAACTTAGCCAAATATGTTTCTGCTTATTAGAATGTCACCTGCATTAACTTAATTCATTAAGACCATTTTAACTGGAATCATCTGACGATATAGGCGGATAGTTTTTATCCTGTCTATTGAAACAATTTGCAATGAATGAGATAATACACTTAACGTTATAATAAACACACACACACACTCACACACACACACATATATATATATGTATATGTATATATACATATATATACATAGATACATATATATATATATATGTATATATATATATATATATATAATTCTAGATTAATATTTCCAAGTGTAATACCACCAATTAAGTTTATAAGAGTAATGCAAGAGTGCTCTGAATTGAAGTAGGGAAAATATACTTTTTATTTGTTTCATATGAGTATTGATATGTCACTACACATTCATGAGCATATTCAAGTAAGTAACGACCATTTTCAGTCGATAATGTATTATACACATGTTTAGTCCGTAATATATGAATAGGGGAAAATATATCGCTTACATAAGTATTCATTATTTTAAATATATATATATATATATATATATATATATATATATATATAATAAGAAAACAAATTAAAAATTAGATTAAATCAGAATATGTAAAGATATCTAAGACCATCACTGGGGCAAGCGCACTTAACGCTAGTTGAGTCACAATGGAAAATATGTATAAATGTGGAAAACACAAGTTGTTTTGATTTAATTATTTAAATCGAATATATATATATATATATATATATATATATATATTGAATAAATGACAAACGTCTATATTTAAAATGTCATGATGTTTGTCATCTTACGATCTAGATTCCTAAGTTTAGAATAGCGTAATACAAAAATAACTATAAGCTATTTACAGATTTACAGCTTATCTACCGATTTCCTCATTTTTTTATCATGTTCAAACGCAGTTTATTTCATTTTTGTGCGTTGATTGTAGCGATTTCTTCTGATGAATTACGGACAAATTAGACACACTGATTGATATAATAAGTAAGTGAATGATTTTGTGCTACGAAACAGAATTGCAAGTGTGAACTGAATTAAAGAAATAAATTGTTATATGGACAACATCATGGAATTTGAATTATATAAAACTTTGTCATCTATTCATCATATGGCCTGTTATTACAGTGAATTTCTTAAATAAGAATTATTATAAATATACACACACAAACATATCTATATATATATATATATATATATATATATATATATAAAGGAAATAAAAGTGCATAAAACTTATTTACACATCACACCTGACAATTTTTAGCAACATTTCTCCTTCGAATAATGTAAAACTGCATACGAACGTGTATGAAATGATCTCGGACTTGTTTTTGTCTAGAAACTTGTGTTTCAAAGATGACGGAGTGTGAAGTAAACGAAATTGTTTCTCCTTCATTAAACTTCTTATGTTCCTGACAGCTCAACATCAGGCGTGTCTTTTATATTGTCACAAAGATAACTGAAAGACACTACTAAGAAGTGGCGATGCATACCAACACACCAAAAAATAACGATGATATTTGAATTTGGATTGTCTTGAACGGTAGTGATCACAACGTCAGGTATCCCTGCTAGTATATATATATATATATATATATATATATATATATATATAAATAAATCAATAAATATATGTATATATATATATATATATATATATATATATATATATACATATTAATATGACTATACGATAAAATACATATTGTAAGGAAATACCGAGCATACCTTAATTTGTTTTTACGTTAACTTTTATAAGTGAAATATTCCGTTTCCTCTAAATATAAGTAAGAAGTATAAAAACTGAAGATGAATAAATCAGGTTTATAAATTTTACATCTCAAATTTACTTCTACCATCTTAAATCAATGAGCTTTATTCTTATTTTAAAATATCAGAAGAACATATTTTAGGCTTATATTTGTTTCTATTTAAAAACCAATTTATCTTTCCTAACTCACTGATTCTCTTATTTTATTGAAGCAAAATACTAACACACGCACGCACGATGCATGCATATTTATATACTAATATCGATCCGTATCTTAATCTATAAACCTATGCTAATACACACACATACATACATATATATATATATATATATATTTATATATATATATATACTTAAAATAAAACGGAATTCAAAATTGGCATAGAACTGTCTAAAGATGATAGGTTTTATAAGCAAAAACCTGGTATCCTATAGTAATCATGTAAAGTACTTAATGCATATAGCTCGAAACTTTTTACAATCTTACAACTTCGTGTAAATTTAGGTATATCTTAGTATTATTTATTGTTATATGCGTATAGATTCTAAACGAATTGCAACGAATTAGATTACCAAAATATTTTACAATATTCCGATTTTTTACAAAATTATTTAGAATTTATATTTCTATAACAGATTTCATTTTTGTGATTCCTTGTTTTTCTGTTTAAGAAAACCTGAACAATAGAAAATATATACAAAGTATTCAGAAAAAATATAATTAATAAAAGTTGGTAATTATATATTATTAGAGAATTTCTAAATATTAATATTGTATTTCCGAGATCAGATGTTAAGCCTGCTACACCAACCATAGTAAACACTTTCATGGTCTTATGCCGTTGAAATACAAAATCGCAAAGTCAACGTCAAAACCCTCTACTAGGAAATGACCAACTGAAACATTAAAATAGACACTAACTTCAGAATACTCCAAACGTGTGTATAGTTTCTTCCTTTATGCGTTTATGAGTCCTGAACAATCACGAACACCGGTAGGAAGAGAATAGAGGCAATTGAAATTTAGTTCCTGAGGTAAGTTTTGAAGATATCCAGGACAGAAAAGAAAATAAACCAAGAGGTATTAAAAATGGCAAAAGCAGAAAGGTTACTCATAAGAACAGTACGAAAAAGACTAATGGAGTTTTCTATAGAAAAATCGGAATTGAACAGATTAGTTGGAGGGAAAAGATAGTGGGTTTGAGAAGCAGAGGATCGCAGCGAGACACATAGGTTGACAATCTGAATACCTGAGCAATATCAAAATGAAAAGCGACAATCAATCCATGAATGCCTAAAAGGAGAGGTATAGCCATCAATACCTGTGACATGCAGGGTAATATTGGACGATGATGATACCGTTGTTACGCTGTTGCGCTTCGCTTTACTCACGAGATACATATAAATATTTATTAATAATAGACTTTGTTATATAATTCGTTAATTGCATATGTATACCTTATACATATATCTTAAGAGTGTATTTAATTCTCTCCAACTGAGAACTAAGGTGCCAGTGTCAGAAGGTGGGATAGAGAAGTTAGCTCATTGCAAAAAACGATCACTGACGAAGTATATTTTTCCCGTTATTTCGAATGGAGAATATAAATAAATATCAGCATAAGTATTAAGACACATGTAATTTTCTTAACGTATAAATCCAAAATAATAAAGTATCTATTTATAGACTGCAAACTTTTTTCTCAACTCTGTATTTGTTTCGAGCAGCTTCCAAGGTCATATTTTCCACCAATGAATGTGAAAGGTTACTTGCATACAATATTGAAAGGAATTTATATTGATTTCATATAAAGTTTTCTTAAATATAAATCAGCAATCACTGAGTTGGAATAAAACCCTAATTTTCATCCAATGGACCTAATGGCGTCGTAATGATAATCATCATCATTCGGTTTACATAAGACGCGACAAATGAATGCGATGGCGCGTATTCAAAATTAAAATATGAGCGCGATTTAATTGCCCTCATTTAGAAATTCGATATATATAGGAATAAGTCTTTAAATAATATTTGGTCACATGGACCTAAACATGATCCTAAACGAATACATACATCATTTAATGAACCCTATGAGTACAGAATATATATATATATATATATATATATATATATATATATATATATATATATATATACGTGTGTTTGTAAATTTTGATGTTTACAACAACAAAAATAAAAAGTATGTATGATTGGTTTTACTATGGACATGTATTTGAGCCCCCCCCCCGTTAAAATATAAAATAAATAAATTAAGACGATTTATTTCATAATATTCCAGTCGTCTATCGATAATAAATCGATGAAAAATTAGAAAGAAAATGTTTATCGCACGTAAATTGGTTAAACCGAAGGAAATTCACGCTACAGAGTTGGAGTAACTGGCTTAAGCTTCTCACAGAAGAGCACATGTCTGTTAAAATAAGTATAAAATATTTAGTAAACCAATGAATGGGAGATGAATAATGATCCATAGAAATAATGAGAAAACAATATAAATGTGTTATTGGAAGAGTTTTAGAAAAGTGGAATAAGTATGTAAACTATTGTTTTTTGTTGAATCTTTTTATTTGTACTTATGCCGCTAATTAAAGATAAAGAATAGACAGAAAAGTATGTATTATGTACGTCGGAAGGAAAATAAAATATGAAAAATCAATCACGTAATGGGATCAATTATTTTTTTTATTCAATAAAATCACATTTTACGGGTAAGCGTGTTGTAGAGTTTTCTCCAGCTATGGTGAAATCTGATGAAATACATAAAGGGTAAATAGTACAAATCGAAGTCTACTCGGCCTCATAGTTTAGTAGCAAAATCGCTATCCATTTATATATGCAAATATTTTTATATAAATATTAGCAATTATTTATACACGTTTGCCTCCTGAACTGGTATCTTCGATCTACTATTAGAAAAACCAAAGAATCACATAGAGCAAGTTCAGAGGAGGAACAATTGTGTTCCATTGCAAAGATGGTATTCTCTGTTCTAACCTGTCAGCAGATATATCTTTAGTAATGTGAATTCTCAAGAAAAATATAAAACGTGCAAAATGCAGTTGTTAAATTTCATGATTAAAATATATTCATATATTAATTATTGTCTTATTTTCAAGGGAATAATGGTTTATATTTTGTAATATGTAGAGATTATAATATTAAATGATATTCGTAGTATGTTTTTTACAACACTAAAATATCTTTGCTTAATTAGGTTCCTTCTTAACTAAGATAACCATTCAAGAAATGATTAATTTAACAGAATATAACATTTAATCCAACTAAACTACTTTTCCGAAATATGTACTCTCATAAAGATGGTAGCATCAGATTTTACTCTTTTGTAATGAATTTTTTAGCGAAACTTAGACGACTCTTCTTCAAAGAGTGAAGTACTATATTTCTCATTAAACGACTTTACTACAAACTCAATTTTGAGATATGTATTTAATTTTTAACTTTCCCTGGTATATTGACGTAAGAAGCTGCTCCTATGCTGCTGCTGTATATTTAATTGTGTTATCCAGGACCTGGTGATGGCATCATGAAACATAACATTGTATCTATTGATGTTACTTAATTACGCGGCCACAACTAACCCTAAAAACAGCAAAATGCCAGCCATACACTATAGAGCATACTAGATGCCGAAAAGGCTTCTACTAAATTAGTTTCTTCCTTCGAACTGCAAGACCTCGGACCTCCCTCCAAGGTCCTTGCTTTCGGGACCGTTCAGATGTGCAATATAGACATACATTTTGCGATTAGATATTGTACACAATTTCCCTTAAAACTTTTTTTCGAAAATAGAGTTTTACATCGCAGTTACACTATGCCTTGTTTGGGGTGCAAAAATAAATAACAAATAAAAATAAAGTTAATATAATCATTGCGATATAACTCCAGGACATGTGATTTGTTGTTTTATTTCTTTGTGTAACAGTTGCTGCCGCCCCTGTTCTATTCACAGAACATAAGTAAAAAAAAAAATAATTCAACTAGATCTTCTGTTTTAAAAAATCTCTGTATTCTCTCTTCTCCGGCAACATGTGACTTCTCGTCTCGGTCCTGTTTTCATCCACGTGTCTTTTACATGATCATCGTTTGCGCACACGTTGTTCTATTTATAAGCTTTCTACTTCTTCCTTGTCGTCATGTTCTTAAACACACGGCTCGGTTATTTGCATACAGCTTCCATACGCGCGGCCGCACATTGTTACAGCAGGAGTCGTTTATAGGCTTGTGCTCTTTTCCTTGTGAACTATGGTTTGGAATTTATCTATTTTCTATGTCATAAAAATAGATGAGATCTCGAAAAATATGTCCAACTGCAAATATTGTGTTCGTTTATTATTTATTACATTAAAAACGGATAATAGTAAGAGGGGTACAAAAGAGAATAGACGAGAAAGAGATTTTAAATGATTCAACTCTAATAAAAACTGTTATAACTAGTCCTCCCTGCAACCTCTCTCCTACAGAAAATACATTTCGAGCCTGTCTTTGTTTTATCGTTATTTCCATGTCAACTTCTAGTCTGATCCCCTCCCTCGCCAATCCTTCGCAAAAAGTTCCCGTCTAGCTGAAACTATAGTCAATAATTTGCCTCCTCTTTATCTGTGCCTAAATCAAAACGTAGATTCCATGAACAAAGCTTTTTTTCTTAGAAGTGCACGCCTGTGGAACTCTCTTCCGGTTGCCTGTTTCCCACATGACTGCAACTTGCATATCTTCAAGTCAAACATAAACAAATTCGTCATAAACCTCCCCCCTAATCCAATTCATCAAATCTCCGTTACTAACGATTACTACGATATTATCCCATTGGTTACTGTACCTGCATTAGCCCTTATCCTCGAGTGGCCTCCGGGCCCTGATAAGTTGTGACTCCGACGTAAAAAAAAAAAATGTTATCGCAGATGATGCAATCTACGCAAACAAAAACGAGGCCACTTTTCAAATGCACGCAAGAGATTGGCTTACAGGATTGTTGTGCATATCATTATAACATCGACTTACTTCCCAGCAATAAAGTATTTACATTATACTCATGGAAAATCAGTCGTTCATTGCGTTTTAACGTCGATTATTATCGGTCATCAAGTGTAAATTAGGACAAATATAAGAAGAGAGTAGCAAAAATGAAAACATTTTATTTTCTCTCTTTTTTCAGTTCTCATATAACATGGCCGATTTTCTGAAATAAAATAAAGATAAAAACTATCAGAAATGATGAACATGAAAATTGAACATTTCGTTTCTTACAAGACGTGTAATTTAGCATAATTAAATGCTAATTTCAGCACATAATTTGCTGATAATAGTGACGGGCGTATAAATAATACATGACAAGCAAATCTATAATCGAATACATCGATCTACGCGAGCGCAAAAAAAAAACACCTGTTTTTTTTTAACCAGTTTCATTGTTTCTTATTATATGTGGAGTTCACCACGTCGTTTTCATCTTAATACTTAAGATATAGAAAAATCAGTTTTCAATAATTGGAAGGAAAAGTCAATATTTTGTACATGATTATTTAAAGAAAATAGTTTAATTTTTAATAATTAGAAATATAAACACATTGCAGAGTAATAACCAATGATAAAAAATAAAAGCAGAACTTTATCTTGTGAATTGGATATGTTTTTTACAAAATTTAAACACATAACGAATTCATATTTACACAAATAAAACATAATAGTAATGAGGTTTTCAACAGAGAAGATCGACTCAAAAAATACCCTTTTTGTGATTGCGGGTTTTCTATTACACTCACACCGGTAGATTTAAGATTAAGCCGACAATACCCAGAACACCTGTAAACCTAAATCGAAAATTAAGGACTTTGCTGAAAACACCAATCGGTCTTATGACCCTTATCTGTTATTTTCCGCCTCGCAAGATTAGCTATCGAATGAGGTTATCTACAATCTCTTCATATACAATTTTATGCAACAGCTTTGAATTATTTCGATACAAACTAAATCAATAATGCAAATCTGAAGATTATATCATACAAACTGAATGTGCAGAGTAAATGAGGATGAGACAATTGAATATTCACATCACATATAAAAAATGTAATGGTGTAAACTATATATGAGTTTATTATTTTCGAAAGCTAACCATCAGGTTATTACTATATAATATAATGCATTTTGAATAGTCACATTCCAAACATCATTTAAAATTCTTGTACAGGTAAGTAGTTTTAATTAGCTTTCTCATATTTAGTATATATTCATACAAATTAGTACACACGCACGCACACATACATATATATATATATATATATATATATACATATATATAAATCTATATATATACTAGTAATTCCGCCCGGCTTTGCTCGGGCCCTATGCACCGTTCATAACTTTATGAGCATATGTATAGATTAAAAAGTGTGAATATGTATCGTAATGGCTTCTATATAATACGTTTCCTTTACTACCATAGAGAAACGTTGGTAAAAACCGCAGACGTCATTTTTTTTTAAATTTCGACCCCATTTTTTTCGCCTGAACATTTATTGTTTTACTCAAATACAATTCAAATATTTGACCCACGTCCAAGTAACATATATTTAAAATTCCATGTGTTTAGAATCAAAATTGGCGAATGAGTTTCTTAGAGTCTTCAAAGGTCAATTCTTTTCAGATTTGACCTCTTACCAGACAAATTTTCGCCCAAAAACCGATTAAAAAGCTTGCTGCACGTCTGAATACTCTTTATGTAAAATTTCAAATGTTTAGACCCAAAATTGCCTTAATAGCCACGTGCAAGTGGAGAAAAAATAAAAACAGAGTTATGCAAAATTTGTGTCGAGAATTGTCTAAAGTTCCGACTTTTTTTTGGGGGGGGGCTTTCACTTTAATGAGAACGTGGATTTATGAGGTTAATTTAGTCGCCACAATATGATTAAACTCAAAAAATAAATAAAAGCTAACGTGAATTAAGATTAAAATTAAGGTAGTATATTGGACCCTAACACCTTTTAGAAAACCTTGTAAAACCTTGTGACATATTTACATTCTATGGAGGTCAGGCGCGAACAAACACCCAATAATTTTATTATACCGTATTTCTTCAAACTGAAACCTAATTATCAAAGTATACTTACGCAAATAGATATGAAAAATCTTCATTAAAGTTTGTGCCATATTTCCATGAAGTACAGGCGCGAACGCACACCCCACAATTTATTTTACCATCCCTATTTTAGTTGTAACATACTTATCAAAGTATACTTATGTACATCTATATCAAAAACCCTTGTAAACGTTTTTTTTTTTTTCATTTTTAATTTCCACGCTTTGGGGGCAAGGCGCGTACGCAGACCCCACAATTTTTATGAATCACCGTTCTGCCAGATCAAACATACCCATTCCTGATCCAATATATATCTTATATCATTATATGCAATTATTTTTTTTAAATACTCGACAATATAGGAGCCTATTCGTGAACACATACACAGTCTTCAGCTTTATATTATAGATATAGTTTAAAATGTTATGAATAATTATATATTACTAAGGTTTAAATCGGTTTCCCCCAACTTTACGCTTAGATCAATGCGCATATTGATTTTTGAAAACGTAATACGAGGTGACATTAACGAGTTCTCAAACTTTTTTATACAGACATTTAAAATAGTTTTAGACTCTAGATATCCAAGTATATTCATGTAATACATCTTATAAGATGACTGGCTTTTTTCTTTTTATGATTTCACGTTCAAATAAACAGCTACACCAGGAATTGTAATACACCATACTGCAGACTGATTGTCACAGCTGGTGAATTTCAAAAATGAACGGACGTAGGGATACAATAAAATTATGTTTTCAACTTGAAAAACTTTACAGACACGTATAGAATGCTTCAGGTTGCTTTTGGACCATATTGCATGGATTTAGCATCGGTTTTTGAGTGGGACAGGGGTTCAAAGAGAGCAGGGAACCTGTAAGGAATGATAAGAGGTGTGGTAAAAGAAAAATACTCAGACCACCACAGTTGATTGACCAAATAAAGAACTTCATAGATTAAGAAACTCGCTTGTCTCTATAGACAATAAGTGCACAGTTTGATATCAGTGTGGGAACTGTACACACAATTATTCGCAGGAAACAACGGATGTGGAAGATTTGCACAAATGCACCAGTTTACAATTCTAATTCTTATTGTAGACTATTTGACAAATATGTACATAAAGGTCATCCCTATAGTCCAGAACTTGTTACAAGGGTTATTATACGACAGGGCTACTATGGGACATTCTAAAGTTGTTAGAAGGATAAAACAAAGGTATTGACGCCGAAGTAGATTACGTCAAAGAAGACTAGTATCATGTACGTACTATCAATAAAACTGTACATAGAAAAATTTCTGGAAACTTATTTAAAGCATCTCGTATTTATATGTAGCAGTACTTAGGTGCAGAGACGAAATAAATATTATGTTATTAAAGATTTACGTGTTACTACTTGCATGTGAATGTCTGTTCAAATACTCATAGATCTTAGCTTGTAATAAAAACAACATTGCTTTCACTATCCTCCTTTCTAATTAAATATCGAATGAAAGAGCGGTGTTCGACTTTTTTTTAGAAATCTGATTCTATTTAAAAATTATTTGCTAGAATCGAATCTAAATTAAAATCACGGCGATAGTAAAATGTCATTAAAAGTTTACTAGGAAAATGTTAACTTTAGAAATAACGTATTCTTTCTGCGTCTTCTCGTTTAATATTTCCAAAAGTAGGAAAATTAAGTTATCCAAATTCAATCGTTGATAATACCGCAAAACCACATGATAAATGTGTCTCACCATTGCACATACTTTTTGCATTATTTATAAAGTTGCCCTTCCCAAATAATTATATATATATATATATATATATATATATATATATGTGTGTGTGTGTGTATATATATACATGTATCTATGTATACATGATTATATATATATGTGTCTATATATATGCGTGTGCGTATGTATATAATTAATTGTATATATATATATATATATATATATATATATATATATATATATATATATATATCGAGAGAGAGAGAGATGGAGAGAGAATTAAGAGAGTCAGAGATAAAAAAAGACACACACAGAAAAAGAGAGCTTGCATTGTTATATTAGAGTAAGATGTTTAAGTTAAACAAAGTATTTTAAACAAAATTCGACCGAAGAACATGGTTCATCGCCACATGGTGTGCATGTGTGTATTCTTTGCTAATAGTCACTCAAGCTTTATGCTAAATAGATGTACTTTTTTTCTCCAGAGTATGTATAATCACACAATAGAAATATACACTATATATATATATATATATATATATATATATATATATATATATATATATATATATATATAGTGTATTTGATGAAAGACTAGTGTCTGTAGGTATTTAATAATTATTATAGTAAATAATAAAGTCAGCCCTTTAAGAAACTTCTTTCTTATCGTTGAGCCTTTCCGTTGTAATAAAGTCGTTCAACTTATCTTATACGCGCAGATCGTCATATAATGATAAGATCACTGCGGCTGATGCTAAAAGCATTTAATAAGAATAAATGTTTAATTTAAACTTTCTTTTCTCGAGGTTTGTGGTAACCTAGTAGGCAGGTGTTTTCTAATGAAGCCAAACATGACATCTGTTGCCGGGGTTCGATCTCTTGACACACTGCAATGATGATTTCCGAAAGGACGAATCACTAGTGTCTGTAGGTATTTAATAATTATTATATTAAATAATATATATATATATATATATATATATATATATATAAGTAGATTGTAATTTGCTTGAAGCATTGTTGAAGAAAATTGTAAGGTAAAATTAAAATCCAAGAACAATGCGAGATCTTTTTTTTATATAGAGTAAAATTAAATGAAAACAAAAGAAATAAATTTCTTTTTTTTGTTGTTTGTTTTTTCTTTTTAACACAAATTTTCAAGAGAAGACAGCGTCTTCTCTTGAAAAAGGACTAATAGGTCTGAAATATATTGAGATTTATAACACCATTGAATACAACAGGAAAAAAAATTACTGTTGTTTAGAGTTAAAATTTGTGTTAAAAAGAAAAAACAGACAACAAAAAAAATAAATTTATTTATTTCGTTTTCATTTAATTTTACTCTATATAAAAAAAATCTCGCATTGTTCTTGGCTTTTAATTTTACCTTATAATATATATATATATATATATATATATATATATATATATATATATATATATATATAATATATAGCGGATGCCCGGCATTACCCAGTATGTAATCCGCTAAATTATGATATTTTACTCATGCCGATTTCATATCTATTTTTATAAATCAATTTATCTGTTGATAATTATATTGTACCCAATATATATTGTAATGATTTTATTTCTGAAATCAAATTTGGTTTTAATTTTTAATACTCTACGATTTTTCTGCTGACGATTCTTAAGTGGAAAAAATTCTTACTGGATTATCCCGGCGTAACCCTGGTCATTTACACTTTCGTTTAAGTTTAGTCTTGTTTTTAAATCCTCATAAATACATTTAAGTTTTTCTTACTTTAGAATAAATAAAACGTATGAACCATAGTTGCGCAATAATCCACCCGGGGGCCTTGATTTATTCATTAAAAGAAAACTCGCTATACATCTTCAGTTTTCGAATAGATGGAATAATAATGAAGATCTTTATTGCAATTAATAAATATTGTTTCCGTTAACAATATCTCGACGGAACTGAATGAATTAAAATACTAACTGCTTTATTTTCGAATTAGGTTTGTTCTAAAAACACAGGCACATGTTACGTTGTTTCAAGTGTGTGTAGGGGGTGTACGCTCAGTAAATAACAACAATTTACCATTGTAATCTTCATCCTTCACTTTCTTTCAAATAAGCATTCCCCGATCGCTTTATTTCAAAGAGAAACTGTAAAAAGAAAAGCTTTTCAAAAGTTCACACTATGGCGGTTCTCTGTCAAACGTGTCTGGAATATACTTACCTTGCATTCGCTGCCTCCTCATTTCGTAGATAGTACAAAATACGGCCACGTTTGCCATCCTGCTAGATGTACACGACTGTAACAAACTGTAGTATTTTCTTTTAAATACACCTTAATATCAGAATTAAAATAACTGTGCTTTTGTCATAAGAGTGGAGCAATCACCTTATTTTGTCAGCGTTCGAACTTCGCGTCTATAGAATTCACGGGACAAATATAGAAGTGAAAAGAGCTACACCTAAACATTTATACTGGTGTATCTAGTTTATATATAATTCACGGTTTGTTCTGTTCATAGCATTGAATCAAGTCACAATAAAAATCGAATTGTGGCTATTCAATTATGTTAAGGAAAGTACAGAGTTCTATACGTATATGATATATAGTGCTTCTTAATTTGCAAAATCACGTTTGGCTGCACATTTGTAAGCATGTTTCACAAAAAGAAACGCACTGTTGAATCATCGTTTGTTTGATTTTCGCTCTTTTTTTTTTCATTTTTCTTAAACTTTTTCTTCTAGGGGATGGGACATCCAACCAGATGTCTGACATTTAACCCTATTTTAGTGAGTCCAACCAAGAGATCTTTTCAGGATTCTAGCCGTCCCTTTCAGTGCAATCGTTTGTATTTCACTTGCACTTGGTTCACCGGGTATGCTTGCTATGTACTTTTTAAAGTTATTTTTCATAAGCCCAGTTGCTCCTATGATGACTGGTATAATTGAAACGTCTTTTAATTTCCAATTTCGTTTCATATCATACATAAGTCCTTGATACTTTGTAATCTTTTCCCTCTCAACTCTGTTAAGCCCTGTATCGTTGGGATTTTCTAGTATAGAGCTGAATATTATATTCAAAGTATTACTATTCTAAGATTTACATATGGTATAGCTTTACCTCCTTCTCTGTATTAATCAGTTTATTCTCCCTATACATCCCGCGGAGTGAAGATGTGGGGCAGGGATGAACAAATTAGGATTACAAATACAATAATGGAAAAGTACGTGGTGTTAAAATAAATGCCTTATCAGTCTTTTTCGGATTTTTCGGCCTGAGCGCCACCGATGACAAGCACCATCTGGAAGTATTAATCTGCTAGAACTGTACAAGACAAGCAACATAGCAAACGCGATTTCAAGAATGGCTTAAGCTAGATTGTGACCGGAGAAAAAGTCAACGCAATAAAAATGTCCCATAACTCGGACAGAAGTCCAGTGGTGTTTACAGTTTTCCGGCAATGATGATCACTTCTCCTCGTTATTATGCATGCAGAAACGTAACACTGACGCAAAAATTGTACAGATTTTGTATATGTACATTTTCTTTTGATTGATTTTCACTTTATTGTCTGCGGTTAAACACTCCTATTCGAGAGAAACTCAATAACCTTAATTAAACGCTGCCTATTGAGTGGCCAGTTGTAAACTAAGCGGAAGTATGAAGAGAGATTGCGGTCAGGTCAACAGTAACAAGCGATGCAGTACAAACCTTACAACTTAAAGGTCAAAACTAGCATTTCTCGCTGAGGCGACCAGAATAAAAAAGAATCCAACAGGAGCGTTATAAAAACACGTGCAGAATTAGATACAGCTTAGCACATAAGAAAGACACATCTTTGTAATCTGCGTTCGTTCAATCTATGTAATGAACGATGAAAATAATATTTGAAGAAAGAAGGCAGAGTAAAAACAAATGAGGCAATGAAAATACGAACGCAAACAGATCCATAACATAGAGGCAGACCAAGTGCGTAGAAAAAGAAAACGAGACATACAAATTAGAGCGACATTCAAACATTGGATAACTATCCCCCTTTCTCATAATACATAAGAGTCTTGCAAGTTGATTAGAATAAGGGAAATATTATTCCGATAATGAAGTACAATAAATCTACTGGTGAGCAAATCAAGTGATTATCATTCCTACAAAATTTTATGGGATGTACTATATTATATAAGACTACCCCAGCGCCCTACAATTTTCAATATACTAGATAGAGCAAATAAATCATAATTTAGGATTTGAAAATGTTAAAATTAATATATAAAAATGTTATTGTATGCAAGACAATGAATATAGTATAGAAACATATACTTCCGTAACCCATGGTTTTTCGATGTTTATAGATCTCCTCGGAGGGAAAATATTAGAAAATGTTATAAAAGGTTTGCAACTAATTTGCTAAAGGTAATAATCATGAAAAAATTGCATTAAATGTTTTTAAATAATTTTAGCTACATAGAATAAGGGAAATTGGATAGTGATGCAGAAAAAAGGGTATGGAACTTCGAATCGAAAGTGTATGCTAAATCCTGTAATGGAAGCTCTTGGTATTCGGCAGGTAAAAAGATCCAACGCATATTGTAATAAATCCAAGGAAGCTGGTAACAATCCAATATATATATATTCACAAGCGGGCACCCATGATATATATGGCGATTAAGCTACACTGAATATTCCGCGTTTCATCCACTCTAGGACTCCTCAGGCTCAAGAGTCCTAGAGTGGATGAAACGCGGAATATTCAGTGTAGTCTAATCGCCATATATATTTTATAACTTACTAACATATATATATATATATATATATATATATATATATATATATTAAATACATATTGTTTTAAATAAAGGATACACTATAACCAATATTATGTCATAGTTTTGAAAATTAGGCTTTTGCCATCAGATTAAAATAACTACCTAATGAAATAATTGTTTTATAATTGCACAAATTAATCGAACACTTTTACATGGTAATAACCTAAGTAATAATTTTAGCGAAACGTAAAATACATATAGAATACGATTTCCATATTAATGCTCTTTTTAAAAAAATTGCTATTTTCAGGATAAATCAATAACTATGAATATCGGTACTAATATTTTGTGTATAACACAGATTTGTAAAAATATTTATTTATGTACTGGTGTTCTTGGGGACATATGCAAGAAATTGCTGGTTACGTAAGTGTCGAATACCTCACCTCGATATTAAGTATAATTAGTCGACCAAACGGTATTGCAAAAAAAGGAACTTGGACGCTAGCCTTGTATTTATTGGATGTTGCTTGTAAAGGGGATATAGTCTTACGATAAAGGATTGGTGGCAGATGCTCCAGCACAGATTTGTCAACAGTAGATGGACGAATTGGAGCTTTTTGAAGGTGTAAGCTGATCCCTTTTGTAAGTAATAGGTAACATGCTAAATGTATTTGTTCTAATTCATGGTTCATGTGAACGTCAGGTCAATGAGTTTTAAAGATAGAAGTCGGTATGCCAATCGGTTGTTGAGAAGTTAATTTATTTTTATTTCGGACTATTATTTCATCTTTATTAGTTTTTGTTTTTCATCTTTTATTGGTTGTTGTTTTTTGTGTTTGCTTTTTACGACGTTTCGACCAACTATTCCTCTGGCCTTCCTCAGGTGGTAACCGCAACGGATAGGAACCTCGAATCTCCTAACTGCATTCGCAGCAATCACTGCCATCTGTAGTTGTTGTCGTCTTACCACATTTTGGCCAAGTAAACCTCTGGCTGGCTTTGGGTAGGATTGAAACCGCTATCTTAAGACAATGCCCACCCGGAACCGTAGAGATTCAACGTCTCTATCAACTGTGCCAGGGGCCCCGAAGGGCGATCGAGGTTGGATTCTTTGATTTTATAAATCCACGTTTATTTATTATCTGATCTTCTATAGTCGGGTCCGTACCGATTGGTATATACATTATTCCTTAATTGGAATTCATTTTTGAGATGAGCATTATAAATATTAATTTATTTTTATTTCAGACTATTATTCTCATCTTTATAGTTATTGTTTTTCATCTTTTATTGCTTGTTGCTTGTTTTTTCACGTCTTTATTTGTAGTTGTTATAGAAAAGAAACTTGTCTTGGTAGGATTCAACGTTAACGTACACTTGCGGTCTTAGTCCACTGCTAAATGGAACCGATAATTTAGCGGATCAGTTTTTTCACCAGAATTATTATGATACTGATACAACCGATTCAGACTTTTAATTACTCTAGAATCAGGACTCTGTTAGGTATTTATTGCAGAGTTTGGAGAAAAAAGAGCCAGCTCAACAAGTACGAGATCAGCTTTAGTGATGTATTTATTATTCAGATGGTTCGATTTTTAGATCTACGAATGTGTCTTCTGTTTGGAATTAAGGAATCTTTGAAGGTGTTGGTTAAGCGGGTTTAAAGTTGAGATAGAAGCAAAACTATGGGCAGGGAACTCAGCTATCTTTTCATATTTTTTTACGTATCAATGACAAAGCGCCCTGTTTGGAGTAATTATGATGAAACACAAAAAAATACCCAATTAAACTTTAACATTACAGACCAAAAATGATCTGAATGTTAGAAGTTACGGACAGAGCGACATTTAGATTTAAAAATGAAAATATAATATACTGAAAAATTGCGATTTCTTAATATTTTAATATGAGATTAAATCGGCAAATATTTACAATTTAAAATGAAAAGACAAGTTTTATAACTTAGGCGTGATTGATTGACCAACCATCCGAACTTATTTTTTAAGAACCGATATGACAATCCGAATCTCTTGGATTGTAATGGTAATTCAATGGTTAAAAACCTGGCTGTTCCATGTGCGATAACAGTTCCTTCCACAAAAATCAATTCCACTTAGAATTGGCAACCTTTCTGTGATCTCTACCATAAGTAGGGGATTCTTTTCCAAAGTAAAATATGACTATAAAATCATCGGGAAAAACAATGCCAATAATATGATTTAGTGATGATATGCTCAGCTTATTGATTTTTATGATGATGAACTAAGTAAAATACTTGTTCGAAATCTAACATTATACACCGAAATAACTAGTATCATATACACAGGGGTCACACCTTCCGTCAGTACAAACCATGTTACAGAAGGGCTAGGTTCCTTGAGCAGGTCATATATGCCGCATGCCTGATTCAATGCTCCAAAAACAGCTTCTTCACGGTGAAATGTTCGAAATAAAATGACTCGCAGGTTGACAACGAAAACAGTTTAAAGACAAGCCGAAGGTTTCACTCAAACATACAGGTGTATACTCCACCTCATGGGAGAACTCACCCAAGACAGATGTGCCGCAACTCATAAAGGTGTCACAATTGCTGAATCCGCACCCGATGGAGAACACAAGAGAAAACGTGTCATTAGAAACGACGGAGCAGTCAACACCTCTGATACAGTATTATCCCAAAGGTATCTAACATGCGGGAAATACTTCAAAGCTCGATCAATAAAACAAGCCATCTTTGAACCCACGAAACAATTGCATGCTTATCTTCGCAAGCGATGACCGCATATCATTATACTTATAATGAATATGACATCAGAATAGTGTCCCTGAACATTTTTGACACACAGATCAACATGCTATAAATACGTTAGTGTGAGATAGCAAGGAACAATACTATGCATTGTTTGAACTATTCGGATTCTTATATTTATTTTAAACCATTTAATGATAAGACGATATTGTAATAATTCAATTGAAATTAAGATACTAATAAAATAATTGTAAATCTTACCTAAAACCCATAGTTACAAACAAAACAAAACAATACTTATTATTAAACCGTACAAAGGCACTCAGAAAATTAGAGCCGGTGTATTTTAGATATTAACATTTTATTGCAGTTCCCTGAGGCATCCGATCGTCAGAATTGTATTTTTAACACATTTAATGTTACACACGCCTTCATGTTTTTGAGAAATTATTGCAGTGTCTTTAACCCACTTTGTCTTGATTGCTTTGATTTAGGAAAAACAGCATGATACGTGGTGTACTCTTAATTGAATATAAGTTGCTAATAAGTATGTCAATAGCAAGAAATTGCCTTCGACTCCACATTCAAACGCATCCACTGGGCTAATAAAGAACCCCTTTCATCTGCTTTAATCATCCAAAAGCTTCTTAGTTGATCGATCAAACATTTTAATGACTATTGGCGCCAGTAAACGTTGTTTGACAATCGTCCAGCATCAAGATTTGATGATTGGAATTTAATGAGGAAGATTCCCCCCGCTCTCACTCGCTTAGAAAATGGGAATGAGACAATTCCGACTTAAATTTTACTCTTTTTATTTACATGCTGGAGTCTGAGTTTTTTTGCCGTTTTTCTCACCAAACAATTCGTGGTATTTCGAACAAAAGCCAATGGTACTTATTCTTTAGAACATGTACATTTCAAAAAATGAAAGCGAAAGCACTTTCAAAACACGCGTATGCAATGTAATTATTCCTTTATATATTCTCCTCATAGACATACACACTCAGACATATATAAGCGGTTCTTATGTATTGAGCACTTTTCAAACACATTCAGATTTTTGTTAATATTATCAATATATGTACCTATTTACTATGCCTCCCCACGGGACAGAGTTAGACACCAGGGTCGTTTTGTAACGTGGAGAAAAGGTACAAAAATAAAAATTGTCTCAGTCGTGAAGGATTTCTCCTCCGCCGAAAGAGAACAAGAAATAGAAGTGCAGCATATGAAGAACAGATACTACACTTTGATCTTGTCCCGAAGGCTAAAATATATGTAAGCCCACTTTTATGTATATTAATGTATATATATATATATATATATATATATATATATATATATAGAGAGAGAGAGAGAGAGAGAGAGTTAGAGACTTTTTTATTTGTTTTATATAAGTATTTAAATGTCACTACCCATTCATGCACATGTCTGTGTCAATAAGTTACAAGGAACTAGACAAATCTACATGCGACATAACTTTTACGAAAATAGAATGCGTAGTGAAAATATAGGGAAAAATGGAAAACAATTTCTACCATATTTAAATTGGGATGTATGTCACGTGATATCCAAAAAAAATTAAATAAGTAAAAAAAAAAAAGTACAGGACGGAATTTAATAACGTGTAAGAAAATATGCATAAAAGACGCGAATAATAAAACGACATAATAATAATAATAATAATAATAATAAGAAGAAGAAGAAGAAGAAGAAGAAGAAGAAGAAGAAAAAGAAGAAGAAGAAGAAGAAGTGTAAGCTTCAAATAGAAAGAGTGAATGTGGCAGAAATGGTGGGCGTAAGTAACATAAGATAGCTATCAAGGAATTACCACAACAACACTCTCCCGACGATTAAGCAATCATTTAGCTGAAAATAGCTCCATAAACAACACCTTAAATCCCATACACTCGCCCGACATTAGAAATATCTTAACTAACAATATTAAAATTCGATTACTTAACAATTGCACACGACGACTAAAATTACTAGAAGCCATACTTATCAAAAAACTGTGGCCCCGTTTTAACCGGATCTAATTTAACACCGGAACAAAGAAACTAACAGTATTTAATAACTGACAAGAAAATAAATAATTTAAAACAAAAATTAGTCGCCTCTGACTATCCTGCACGCACCTTTATAACCAATTAAAAAAACTATAAATACACCAAGCCTCAAAGGTAAAGAAAAAGAAAACGATGACAAGAACAATCGGTCCTGATGATAATCGGATGCAGCGATAGAAAGCGCTTCGACCGAATATGGCGGAACAACAATATTAGAGCGCCATTTTATATAATGTGCCAGCTGGAATATAAAAGACCGCTCGTCGAATAGAAAAGATATCCAGAAAAGTCGGAAACAAGAATAACTCTGTCCTGTCCAATCAGATGTGCTTGAAAATGGACTTGCTGCCAAAAAACACACACATACACATATATACTTATATATATATGTATATATATATATATATATATATATATATATATATATATATATATATAAAGAGAGAGAGAGAGATAATACCAACATTTTTTCTTTGTATTCATATTAATAACCCTTTTTTTAAGAAAATACATCTTTGTTATATATTGGTCGTGGAATTACATTCATATGCAAAAGATCTATCTTATTTGCATATTCTTTTAAACCTTCATTATACGTAATTACCTAATAGTTTTTGGCGGGGGTCTATGGAAATATCATCTTTAGTAAAGTATCACGTGCAATTATATTGACGCAGATATTCTGCATGATTTATACTTGCGAAATAGTAGCGTAAACGGTTATAAAAAACACAAACATCTTTCTATATATATTCATGTATGCGTATATATATTTGATTTTAAAAAATGCTTATCAAACTCATCTCTGTTTTTGGTCTACAGACAATAAACTTAATATAAAGGGTATTTTACTTCTGTGTTTTAACGGTGAAAATCGATGAAAAGTTTTAAAATGAAAGAAATGTAATTTGCCAGGTGAAGGTCGAACGCCGGCAATACGAATATTAACGCGTAATGTAATAGCAATCGATTCATGCTTTAATTTTTAGCCTTGCAGCAGACACGTCTTCATAGCTCAGGCATTAACGTCAAAGGAAAAAACTAAATCTTGAGCTGAACGTTTTAATTTTGATTCTCGGTGATGTCGCAGGTGTCATTTTTTTTTCATTTTTCAGACCTTATTATATATACAGGGTGACCAAAAAAAAAAAAAAAACAGGACATTCAATTGTTTTCCTGAACATTTTACAGTCAACGAAGAAAAAAGGCCAAAGACCCTAGTGTTTTGATGTGATGTTTTGAATATAATAAACTAGTTATGACCAAAGTTTCATTTCATTTGGACAAAACACTAAGAAACGAGGCTTAATTGGAGTTTGGGTCCGTTTTTTTGGGGGGGTCACGCCGTATAATAATGAATACAAAATATGCATTAATAAAATTATCATATTTTACGGTAATATATGACCGGGCAATGTCTGGCGACATGCTCGTATATATATATATATATATATATATATATATATATATATATATATATATATATATATATATATATATGTATATATAATTTATTAGCTTTTATTATTATTGTAGCAGTATTGTTCTTACATATATAAACCTACATGCATATTTTTAATTTTATACCTAGTCAATCCATGCCTGGCAATTTAAAATTTAATTAATATTTTAATTTAAATTATTTAATTTCTTAAAGATCTTTACTGCAAATTCATTTAATACACTTAAATAGGTTTTACTTTTGTCTTACCTTAAGAGGATTTATCTTAGTTACTCGGAACAAGGCACCCCAACCAATCCGCTTAAATCATTAACGTGTCAAATTCCATATGAGATCACAACAACATTACCTCTCCCGTCTTCTCTCGCCCCCTTCCTCTCTACATCTCGCTCTCTTTTTTTCTCTGTCTTCTCCATACACTCGGAACCCGTGCCTATCTGGCTGAAGTGCTTAAACTCAACTTCACTCGTGTTCGATGTTTTTATTTATTTATTTATATATTTATTTATTTATTTATCAAATCTTAACACTTTAATGCCGTCAGAGTCAAAATTGAGATCCCCCGTTTTTTTCATCGTCTTTTTCTAATATTGTCATTCCAAATCATAATAGCTACTTCTTTTGTGTGTATATATATATATATATATATATATATATATATATATATATATATATATATATATATATATATATATAAAGCGTGTCAGGAGGTGATGAAAAAATCAAACAAAGTTCTCCATCGTGGATGTGAGAGCTTAACATACAATATTTATTACGGCAAAGTCGTACTATTGGTTTCATTACGCCGAATCAACCATAAGATGTTGGAAAAAGTCAGCGCAAATTCATCACCGACAATTGAAAAACTGAAAACAATGCGAAGTGAAAAAATAGAGAAAAAAAAAACGATAAACGAACGTTTAAGACTCAAAGTTTCAAAGTTTCCAAACATAACGTAAATATCGACGCCAATAGATTATGATTATGGAAGGAAGAAAGCGCGTGTCTGTATAAGTGTATGACTGTGTGTTTGCGTGTGTGTGTGTGTATGTGTGTGTGTGTGTGTGTTGTGAGGATATACCAGTAGGTCTCACGTGTATCTATATATATACATATACAGTGATGATCATATTTATTGGAACGGTAAAATAAAAGTTAAATTTTGTCTAATAAATTCTAAAAAAGGGATTTTTTTCTGTTTCTGTTTATTTGTTTTGTGGAAAAAAACTTACTTTAAACTGAAAATATATCAAGGATTACTTTATTCAAATAAAATCATTTGATTCATATGAATATGTTTACAACCAAGTTGTTGCACTCTTCAGTAGTAATTGTAGCCCACTCTTCCTGACAATAATCCTCCAATTGAATAAGATTCTTAGGCTTCCTTTGCATTACCCTCAATTTTAATGTTCTCCATAAATTTTCAATTGGATTAAGGTCTGGGCTTTGTGATGGCCACTCCAAAACATTAATATGATTGTCCTCAAGCCACTTCTTAGTCAGTTTAGCCGAATGCTTTGGGTCATTATCTTGCATGAACCACCAACGACGACCAAGTGAGAGCTCTTTAGCAGAGTCTTTCAGGTTTTCATCCAATATTTTAACATAATCTTCCTTTTTTATGCTACCTGTGACCTTAACAAGTCGCCCTGGTCCAGAGGCAGCAAAGGATCCCCAAAACATCAAACTGCCTCCACCGTGCTTCACTGTGGGTATGGTGTTCTTAGGCAGGAAAGCTTCGCCAGATTTTCTGTAAATATAAGACACTTTATTATGGCCAAATAACTCTATTTTCGTTTCGTCAGTCCATAGAACACGTTTCCAGAATGCAACATCTTTATCAATATGACGTTTTGCAAAGGATAGCCTTGCTTTCAGGTGCATAGGCTTCAATAAGGGAGTCTTTCTCGGACGACATGCTTTTAAACCAGCTCTCTTCAAAACTCTACCAACTGTATGTCGAGATACATTCACTCCAGAGGTGCTCTGTTCATCAACAATCTCCCCAACAGAGATCCTTGGGTTTTGTTTTACTTGTCGAACAATTGTCCGTTCATCTCTTGGGGAAAGAATCCTTTTTCTCCCTCTACCCTCTAAACTCATAACGGGGCCTTGCGATTTGAACTTGTTTATTATGGCTCTAACAGTGGATTTGGGAAGGTTTAGCTTCTTTGAAATCTTATCATAGCCCTCCCCATTGGTATGGCATGCTACAACAAGCTTCCTGACGTCTTCGCTGTGTTCCTTAGTTTTAACCATGGCGATTGAAAATTAT
This sequence comes from Euprymna scolopes, assembly GCF_053919585.1. Taxonomy (NCBI): domain Eukaryota; kingdom Metazoa; phylum Mollusca; class Cephalopoda; order Sepiida; family Sepiolidae; genus Euprymna; species Euprymna scolopes. The sequence continues at coordinate 8,461,860 of NC_136506.1, read as the reverse complement.
AATTTAGTCACTTATAATAGTTTAAATAAATCGCTATCTAAAAATTATCTGAAAAAAATTATTCACTGTATTAGCGTTAAACAAGCATAATATGGCTATAAAAAAGTTCAGAAAGCACGTAAACCGGGAATTGATTGATATTATACTGATACTAAAAGAAAAACAAAGCCGTGCCAATAATTTTGAACAAGGGTTTTTTGCAATTATGTTTGTTGTTCCTTTGTTAGTTATTTTTTCTAAAATCCGATTGCTGCATCGGAAAGGCCAGTTAAAAATACATAATATACTTTGTTATTTTCTTTAATTTAATCCCTTTTTTAGAATTTATTAGACAAAATTTAACTTTTATTTTACCGTGCCAATAAATATGATCATCACTGTATATGTGTGCATGTGTGTGTATATGTGGGTGTGTGTTTGTGTGCGTGTGTGTGGATATATAGATTTTATTTAACTCATGAATTTATATATTTCATATGAATCAAATGATTTTACTTGAATAAAGTAATCTCCGATATATTTTCAGTTTAAAGTAATATTTTTTTCCACAAAACAAATAAACAGAAACAGAAAAAAATCTATATACACGTTTCAACACGTACAAAACCGTTCATGCAACGCGACACGGTAGTAAATACCTTTGTCTACACGACGCGGTCGCGAACTATTTCATCAGTACGACTTTTTACGGTTACAAGAGTTCTTTCGACTTGACCTAGTAGGTCTTAAATGATTTTATCGACACAACCTCATTCGATGCAAGCAATTCCGTCGATACGATCCGGTATATACAGTAGAAAGCATATGGAGGTTGCCATTATCATAAGTGAATGTATTTATTTAAAATGAAATTAATTCGAACTTGATACAACCAGAATGTTAATCTGTACCGTCAAACACTCGGCCATCGTCAGCTAATTTGTATATAACAGAGTTTCTTAAATTAGCCTCCACGGAGGTCTGTATCTATCTGATTACAGCTGATGGTCTGCGGAACTCTTTTCTTAAAGAGGACCAAAAGGCTTAAATGGACAAAGATATGATTATAGATTTTTTTTTTACTGAAAAGAGAAATAATACCTTACTACAGGTGTAAAGAGTTTCGTGGTGGTTCATGAAAAATAAAATGAAAATAAATTCACAAAAAATGCACAATGTCTGTTTAATACAAAACAAACAAAACAGTTGTAAACATTTCCTTAGTGAGTGCTACAATTTAAAAATTATGTTCTTCATATTTATTTTATAAATTATCTTGTTAGTGTTCCGTAAAAAAAAGGAAATTTGCCCGGCTTAATTTAAGAAAGCCTGCCATATAAGACTTAGACCATCGAAAATCATATCCGAGTATTACACTGGAATAAAGAAAATAATAATGAATGCATATGTGTTTAGCAGATACGTTCTATTAATGTAACAGCTACACACTATATTAACTGAGATTACACTACCATAGCACGGGTGCAATTCTATTGAGTCTACATGCAAATGGCCTTTCTGCTATTAGCAATGTCCCAATGAATGTGAGGTCAGATCCTCGTAATCACTTCAGAAAACTAGCAAATGAATAGTTGTAAACACCTGTGTGAGTGAAATCAGCTGCGAGAAGGCACCTTATGTAGGTAAGTAAACAAGTTGAGTTCTTTTTCGCAGGAATTAAATGAAGCGGATAATTGAGTCAGTGAATAAACGAAGTGGTTGATCTTACACGAGTGACTTTTAGACGCTCCGTTCCATCGCCTTCGGTTATTAGATGCAATCCTTTTCTCAGTTACGTTCACGCCTTTTTTGGTCCCAACAGATCGGAAGAATTTTATCCGATTCGTCGCACTTGAACATCGAGTAAACAAACAAGATTTCCGGGTGTCAAGCCGTACAAAATCGGAGAAGGAAAACGACGCTTCTGACAATAAAATTGCTTCCCACAACATGAGCATACGCGCCGAATTAAATTAAACTAAGCAATAAAACTTAAGTGTAAACTTGAATATGACATTATATGTATATGTAATATATATATATATATATATATATATATATATATATAGAGAGAGAGAGAGAGAGAGAGAGAGAGAGAAAGGGGAGGGAGAAAAAAGAGAGAGCAGAACACTTGGATACGGTGGCCCTAGAGTAAGGATTTTTAAGGTTACAATGTTGAATGCGATATTTTTCCGGCTCCTGGTTACGGTGTTTGCCTCGCCTTACGGTTTTATTTATGATGTAATTTTATTATATGCATGTGTATTATATACTGTACTGTATTTTGTTACTAATTTTTAATGTCGTATCCCGGGGAACACACACACACACACACACACACACATACACACACACACACACATATATATATATATATATATATATATATATATATATATATATATTGTTCGGCTTACACAGAATGTTTCGCCGTATTAAAACTCATAATTGCAGCTAGACTAAAATCTACAAATCGGCGCTTCTATCTTGATAGGTAATTTGGCTAACAGTGCAAATAGCTAAATGAAATTTCATTAATAAACATTTTCAAAGGCCGTAAATACTATTCGTTTACACATTATACGCCTGTGAAAGTTTTTAATGTCATTCCCAAATATGAACAAAGTAAGAGGGCATATTTAGTTATCTATGCACAAACCGTTTCGGTTACGGCACAATCAGGTTGACACACCGATCCTCACCAGATCACCGAAGTTAAACAAAGTTTTGGCTGGCCAGTACCAGATGGGTTACCATTTTGGAAGATAAGGCGCTGTATGTGCCTTCTGGAAAGGCTGGACGTGGGGTCAGCACCCTCAACCCGAAAAAGAACTCCTCACTACAAAAGCGTCTTGTGGATATCAAGGGGAATCAAGGCTATGGGTGGATGGAAACTGTTTCGCCGTATCATAGCTATTCAGTGCGAATCTGTTTATTAATTTCTCTCCCTCTCTCTCTATACGTTATTTCCATGGCAGGTACTCGTCTGAGCTCCAATCCCCCGTCCCCCGTCGCCAATCTTTCACGAGAAACACCCGTCTGGTTTAAACTACTGTCAATAATTTTCCCCACTCTTTATCTGTGCCTAAATCTAAAGGTAGATTCTATGAGCAAAGCTTCTTTCTTAGAACTGCACGCCAGTGGAACTCTCTGCCGCTTGCCTGTTTACCACCTGACTACAACTTCGACGTCTTCAAGTCTAACATAAACAAACTCCTGACAAACCGCTTCCTTAAGTTAGACACTTTATCAAAAACCCCGATACAAATGAACATTGCAATACTATTTTATTGATTACTGTACACGCAATAACCCTTATCCATGAGTGACCTTCGGGCCTTGATAAGTGGTGACCCCATGTAAAAAAATACCTCCATATACCCATAAAAATTAGAATGTGTGTATTCAATAGGACAATTCTCAATCTATATACTTAATGCATTTTTGATATACACACTTGAAATTTGGTATATCAAATATTCAGATATGTGAAAAAAACTTTTTAATACGTTTTAATCCGAAAAAAAGGCTGCTCAGAGGTCAAAAGTTGGAGTCATCGGATGTTTATCTGCCTTCATACTTTTTCAAAAATGCGAATGCTTGAAGTGTTCTAATTGCGAATTACTTATGTTTAGCACAATCACTTTGAAAACACTTTTAAAAGATCGTGTCGCGCTGGTCTAATGGGTATCCTGCCAAGCTTACTATCTCTAGGTTTTGGTTTCGATCTCAGCTTGAGCTATTTTTTTCTTTATTTTACGAACAAGAAGTAAACTGTTTAGAAAAAAAAAACCATAATACTCGCATGCGCATATCTCAATTTCGGTATTAATTAAAATATAATAATTAAACGTATTTTACGCCCATGCACCGCTGGGTGGCTTGCTAGTATATATATATATATATATATATATATATATATATATACATATATATATATATATATTGTGTATATTTAGGCAGCATTTTCTCATTTAGACAAATATTATTGAATAGTAGGGAGTTATTCTGTTCTACAATTTTCCTTTTTAACTTCTCCAATCTCCGAATTGTCCTTTTTGTGTTCTAGAATTTGTATAAATTGGATACATAATCGCGAGCGCTTCCGACAGAAGTGCTTCTATCATGCTAAGGCATATTGTAGAAATAAATGTAGAAATTTTTTTTCAAAATAATATATATATATATATATATATATATATTATATATATCGGGTTTCAATCCTGACTTGAGGTAGTTGCCTGTCTAGCCGCACTGATGAGCTGTGAAACAGCGAAACAGTACTGTATGTGGATGACTATAATGCTCCTCACCTTGAGTTGAGCATATTGAGAAGTGAAAAACGAATTACCATTAGCATATAAGCGACGCTCTTTGTGTAAACAAATCGAGCGGAGGTATTTCGGACGATATCAAAACATCGTTAAACTCACTACTCGTTCAAGCAGCCAATATCGTAATGGTTAGAAGCCTTGACTGCCGTATAAACGGTCGGGTTTCAATCCTGGCTTGAGGTAGTTGCCTGTCTAGCCGCACTGATGAGCTGAGAAACAGCGAAACAGTACTGTATGTGGATGACTATATATATATATATATATATATATATATATATATATATATACTTTTTTCATAGTCACATGGTAGCTTGTTACCAGTTAGGTGAGCGGATTTTATTTAATATTAAATATTTATATATCATATATACACACCCATATATATATTAGAAACTTATCCCAAACATTTCAAAACGTCTCGGCTGGACTCATAATTAATATTATTTATCTTAAACTTCTTTGATTTAATGTACAATGCTTCGGGTATTCTTAGCCTTTTTACATTTCTCTCACTCTGCAATAATCTTGTATTTTCTATCATAATTTTTCGAAATTCCGAAAAGGACTATTCGGAGATTTGAGAAGATAAAAAGGAAAATTGTAAAACAGAATAATTCCGTGCTATTCAATAATATTTGTCTCTCTCTCTCTCTCTATATATATATATATATATATATGTGTGTGTGTGTGTGTGTGTGTGTGTGTGTGTGTGTGTAAGCAAAAGTTTGGTATATTCTGATGACAAAGTATTGATTTCATTTTCGTACCCAAATCCAAACGAATATTGTGTAACACGTTTCGCGCAAAAACAATCAATTTGAAAAAAAGTCATAATTATTAGGATAATTCAACAATACATTTTAAATTATGCATATATATATATATATATATATATATATATATATATATATATATATACAAAAGTTTCACCAGAGAACTTATTTATATTGTTTAGTGGTTAACATGTATGTTAATATACTAAATCACCTATTTTAAAAGTAAATGCCTAACATATAAATACTAAATATAAATACACATATAAATAACCAAACATAGAAACACGACAAACGCAAACATATAATGGTAACAACTTTAGTCACATAGTGTTTCCGATAGCAGCCTCTCAAATTACTCCCAAAATACCACTCTTCATTATTAAACTAGATTTTTAAGGTAACCGTTAATTCAGCAATTATATTGTATTTACTCCATCGACACATGTAAAGGGTTGATGTTTTTCGGCAGTAATTATGCAACATTTCTCGTTGCTTTAACTAGATACAAAGCTAGGCTGATTATAATTTCAGTTACACAAAATAAATTGCTAGCTAGAAAAACTCGATAGCCAAAAATCTGTGTTAATAATCGCAATATTAATATATGCTTATTGAAAAGTTGCGTAAAAGTATTGTTTAATATATTTTATTAGAAGGCAAAATGCAAAAATATAAGTTTACGAAAAACCTATATTACCACGGCTGTAAAAATGAAATCGTCGAACATATATTAATGGAGGTTACCGTACGTTTTTTAAACAACGAGCCCTTAGTAAGAGTCAGAGGATCAACCCTCTGGAGTTGATGATTTATTTCGTTTTCAATTAAATACTTAAAGTGAATAACATTTATAATTTTATTCGGGAGCCAATCCCAACCAAAAAGTATTATTTCTTATTCCCACCTTATCGTAGCGTTTGATCTGTTATTCTACACACACATATTCCTCAGCCATATGTATATTAGTGGATGTATATAATGTAATTAGGATCCTATGCATTACAGCAATTGGCGAATAGTACCAACCCCTCCTCGATGTATGTAGGGAATGAATATCCCAGGATTACCTACACCGATAAGGTACTGGAGTTCTGTTTGCATTGCACAAATACACCAGACATTTCTCGCATTGCTCTTAATTGCTAAAATAAGAACTTAAATAAACGTATGTAAATTTTGTATGGTTTGTGCCATCTTATTAAACAAAGAAACCAGGGTTGATCTTAGGAATGGATGACAAAACACAACTAATACAACAATATTTAAAGTAATATCACTCGGTTTTGGAAAATAGAGGTTATCGAGTGGATTATGTATGGGATGAAGAGGGTTTGTATTTGAAAATCTGTAATTGAGAACATTAAGGTTAAATCATATATTATATTAAACATTTAAACGTTGCATCTGAAATTCGTAATTTAAATTAAGGTAAAGTAATATCTTATAATAAACATTGGACATTGTTGTTTATGAACATATGTGAAAACATGCAATAGCAACATTTCAATGAATAAAGTTTATTAGGAAATTTATTACATATACTCCTCGATTTAGACCTGAATTATAGTGACCTTTGTTTTCACAAATATGAAGGTTCGAGTAAAGTAAAATTCTTTTACTTATTCGGTCATTTTTTGCACATATTGATGCGATGCTGGATGCAATTACTAGACAAAGAAAACAAGTAAATATCTATTATCAGTACTTTTTTGAAACGTTGCATTTTGACTCGTTTTATTGAATACCCTAAACAAACATTATATCTAAGTAATATATACCCGTAAAAAGCAAAAACCCTGTGTAATTATTTATATTACATCTATTGTGGCCATCTTAAAGAAAATAAGAGAAGCGATCTCATATATGATATATGATGCAATACCAACAACTTTGGAGAAAAAATACTCAAAACGATAGAAATTAACGAGTTGTGACATTTTTATAAATTCTATTTACTTATCTGGATATGTCAAATTGTATTGCTATTAACTTCCAACACTTAATAGCGACAGAAGAAAAGTGTTTCTGAATGTGACCTATCGGGTCGCCCTACACCACCTTATATTTCCATCGCTACTCCATCGCTACTCTTGTGCCGAACAACACATCTTTAAACTGTGTTGAATCAATCGCTTCAATTTTTTTTCTTCATAGAGGAATTTAATGGTGCATATCTATTCTGGTATGAATTGTTTTCTTAGAACTTCAGAATGTCAATAGCAAAAATAAAGAGATGAAACTTCGAAGTCATAAATGCATGAGTTCAAACATCATAACAATGTGATGTGCAATCCCCTCTGATCTACTCGGACGAAATTTAAAAAGAAGACATTACTTTTAGACCATATCTTGTATTAATAAGTAAATTTAAGCAGCAGGTGCGTTTGGTATTCATTCAAATAAATATAAGTGCAAGTAACTGCTAAATTGTTTTCCAAGGAAACGCGATCATCTTGTCGCTGGCTTGATTCCCTACATTATGCACCATTTCATGCTGGTCTGTTTTCTCCTTTGACGTAATGGGATACTTTGTCCACTCGACAGGTGGCAATACTTAAGGTTAATCGCATTATATCCAAATTAGCAAGACGTTTTCTCTCGTTTAATCTTGAGTGCAAGCCTAACAAAGCGTGAGATTATACCGTTTAAAAGTTCAGTATTATCCTGTTTCAACGATGCATTAAATGGAACTGCTTCGAATTGTTATTGTTCTCCGTTTTGACGCCACCATCGCCTTATATTAAACAACGAAAATCTAGTTAACCTCTTTGGCGTTTATGTCGGTATAAAAGTGACCCAGATACAACCATTTTAATTCTAGATTCTGATTAAAATAGAAGTTAAAACTAACATTACTTCTCTTACGGGAAACTAATGCGTCTTTTGTAAAAGTACAATTTTTTATATTTTTTTTAATTTTTTTATTCAGTTAAAAAAATTAAATATCAAACTGAGTCACGTGTGTGTGAAAATAATGCCATGAAATTATGTCGATTTCCAAATATTTCATTACTAGCGATGGGTACCCGGCGTTGCTCGTGTGTTTGTAGGTGTGTGTGTTAAAAAATGTTAAAAGAAAAAAATGAAAGTTTAAGTAGGAAGATCGGAATGAACCCCGAAGCCTTGACGCGAAGGTGGAAACGAAAGGGGAAAATAGGCAACCACCTAGGAATTGAGAAGCGTGTTAAATTAAGGGTTAAAAAGTCCCAGAGGTTTGATTGACAGTTGGCCGCTTAATGCAGTCATCGCGGGGTCGTTACGTTGACCTGTGATTTTTTTTAAATTACTGCGGGGCAGTCTTTACGCGCTTGTTTACTTTGTTTCAATGCGGGTCAGTTTTGTCTTCCCGAATATGATGGGGGTGGAAACCAGCTCCCCATTTAAAGGGGATTTTCCAATTGGACGTCCGCGAACGATGTCTAGCTATATTTATCCCCCCCCCCCCGCCGGTTAAAACTGTGAACCAAAACTGAAACTGAGTTCCCGTCCAGCACTGATCGGGCGAAACCGGCAATCATAGGGATCAGCCGAGCTGTGTGGTAACAGACGCAGAGTACTTGTAAAAAACAACAAAAAAAAAATCCCAAAGCAAATAAACACCAAAAAGAAATTTGAAGAAACCTACCTTGTAAAATTCCAATATGTTTAATATATGTCATTATGTAATTTTTCGGATGTTTGATTTTTTTTTTGTTTTCGTTTTTTGTTTTTTCCAAATATTTACCCGTAGTTTCTTTTTTTTTTTGAATTTTTTAATGTTTATTTTCTAATCCGTTTTCTTTCGTGTCGTTGATTATAAATATCGGTTACTGACGGTATTTATCACTGTCATAGTAGCTTTCCAGTTAAGAAAATAAATAATGAATAAGTAACTAATCTAATAAGAATTCACCCCTCCACCTTAGTATTACCTTAAAAGTAACTGTGAACATAGTCGACGGAAAGAAATATAACTAAAATAAGAAAAATATAAAGTCAAGTATATCCTTTAAAATAACTGTAAACATAACTGAAGGCGGAATATTCAGTGTAGCTTAATCGCCATATATATTTTATAATTTACTCTCTCTATCCATCCATCTATCTATCTATCTATATATATATATATATATATATATACTCTTCAGAGGAGAAAATATTAGCAAATAATTATAATGGTTCATCCCTTATTTGCTAAAGTAAGCAAGACATGAAAAAATCACAAATAAAAAATAATTCAGCAATTCATAGAGTAAGCGAAGTTAAAGAAAAGGATCTAAAAGTTAACATCCAAATTGCATGGTAAAATCTGAAGTGAATGTCTTTAAAAGCAGTGTGGTAAAATGAGCTAAACTCTATTTTGAGTACTCCATATCACAATGTAATGATCCTAATAAGGCATTTTCCTGAAGCAATTCTCCTTTGTTTATGAAATGGGTCCGGTAGAATGTTTGTTTTATATATAGGTCCGGTTGATCTGTTTATTAATAAACATATAAATTGATATATTTAATATTTTTATAATTATAGAACATGAGCTTAAAATTCCACTCTAAGATAACTTTCAAATTGTTAATAAAAATATAAAAAATTAAAACCGCTTTAGCAGACAGGCTATCCAAAATGAGAGAAACTGAAGTGATACGAAAAACGAAAAGAAAAACATTTCACGTCATAATATTTTAAATTCATTGAATGACTAAAATTTTATATATATATATATATATATATATATATATATATATATATATATATATATATCATAAAGTAGTATTTATAATATGTGTCTATATATATATATATATATATATGTGTGTGTGTGTGTGTATCTATTTATATGTATATATGTATGTGTTTGTGTGTGGATTGATGTAGGTGAAGTGATCTGTTTGAGTATTTTCGAGGGAGAAACCAGGAAAAGAACGGCTCTAATAGAATGAAATCTGAGACCGGCCAAAAGAAAATGGGTTAAAGCAAGTCAAGTCAGAACCGGAAATTAGAAAAGAATTCAGAAAGCAGGGAATAGACATAATCTTCGCTTGCCTACCCGATCGAAGACCATACACATATATTAGAGACCGAACAGGTCACAGTTGGTCGATACGATCGAAAATATAACAGCAGCTGAAAGTTAAGTCCAAAGGAAACAGTTTGTCCTTTTCTCAGCCTAGTGAGAATTAGTGTTAATAGGTTTGGGGAATTGTACAGTATTGCAGAGATTAGGGAATCGACTTACAATATGGCAACGATAAAAGGAAGATAAATAAAAGTAGTTGTCTCTGGTTTAATCGAGGTATAGTATGTTTTTTCTCGATGATATATTGCAGTATATCAAAATTTCTTCGATTTATTTGTAACCAAATCCAGTTAAAATATTGACTGTTTTATATCACTTTTTTATATCAATGTTTTATATTTTTAATCATGTAATTCATATATCGTAATACTATTCATAACCTCTTTTCTCACATTATTAGTTTGAACAAATTAAATACTTTCTGACCAGTCATTTTTACATTGCATTATTAAGAGGAAATAACTGTAAACATTTTTCAAAGATGTAATTAGGATACCTATTTGTAATATCATTATTAATATTATATTAAATCATTAAAATAACTACAAAAAACCATACACCCACACCCATGTATATATATATATATATATATATATATATATATGCATATATATATATATATATGCATATATATGTATACGAGGAAACAGTTAATAAAACATGTTAAAAAACACTTTGAAATAAGTTAAACACATATTTAATCTGAAAAGGAAACACTAGATAAGTAGCTTGTCCTTAATTCGCGGAGTTTCGAAGAGATATTTTCCTTCTCATCAGAGTGTAGGAATTAGCAAAATGCGGGATCGGATTTTGCATGCAAAAGTATTTGATGAAACAACAAGTAAGTCAAAGATCTTACTTGATAACAAAAAATTAAAGCAGAGGGAATATGGTGAAGAAAAATGTGATTACACGTGGATGGATAGTCTGGTGGAAAATTAATAATCCCGTGACGGTAAAATCCAAATATATAACTTCAAGAAAGTTAATTGAATTCCCATTTGCACAAGTAAAATCAAAAGAAATTCAATAATTGGAGGATGGTCCATGATAATACCAAGGCAGAAATCCATGGAATAATTCACAAAAATGTGTACAAGGTAAAAAAAGGAAAAAAATCCAATAATATTAATAAAAGAAAAATAAGATATGCTTTTCACTCTACTGCCGAGACATAATTTTTTTTATTTTATATATATATATATATATATATATATATATATATATATATATATATATAAATGGTAATTAATAAAAACTGAAGAAAGTGGCCAATACTGTTGTAGAGCAAATATGCGTTTTATTTTTCATTACCGTATCTTTCTGTTAAGTTACATTATTGTTTCAGCTACCCGGCCGTTTTTTGGCCGCCTGTAGCTTCCTCAGACTTTTAGAAAAATGTCCGTTGTTATGGGATGAAAGAGTGAAAGAGTGAACAGGGGAGGGGTGCGAGAAGTGCGGGGGAAAAAGGAGGAAGAGAAGAAGGGGGAAGGTGGGAGGGGGTGCTTGGTATGCCGGTAATGTTTTAGTTTTGGAGTTAAAGGAACTTGAGGGGGAGGGTCTGGGAAGTTAATTTCTGGTGTGGCTGAGGGCATAGGGATACATGCAGGGGGAACGGGAATATGTGGGCGTATGAGGAGGGGGTACTTTAAAATTTGAGTCTTAATGTTAAGGTTTTTGGTGTCAAAACATCCCAAGTTATATGTCTATCAACGTTTTGTCTTTATTTAAAAACATCCTCAATATGATTTAATTGAAGAAAATAAAAGATCAGCACAATATTTAAAAATATAAAAGTGATGCATTTCTTCTATTCCCGACCGTAAACACAAAACTCATATTAAAAGAAAAAAATCAAATCAGACACAAATAAATAAATATTACCTATAAAATGAACATACGACATCAGTCAATAGATAACAAAATATAAATACACTCATTATATTTCACATTTTACTTCAAAAATATCATGAATTGCATCATATCAATTTAATATCTAAACGTCCTTTACCTTAAAAAAGTTCGCTTACTTCAAAACGCAATGTACATCTGAAAATACTAACAATCGTTTTTCGTTCTAAATAGAGCATACACCTTTTTTCACGTCAATAATATTTTCAAATATCGTACTGATATTTTATTTTCTTCGGTTTAATAAGCCTGAAGAAGTCCTGATATAAAAAAAGAAATGTTGATGAAAATAGAACAAGATTCTTATTCCTCCGTCTCTCCATACTGTCGATATAATCTTTGTTTCATTCTCACCCTAATAGATGTGGGTATATGTTATTTATACTCATGTAACGCTGCATTTAGAAGCTCACAAAAAGGTAAAACTTTGAGGTAAACTTTTCATGTTTTCTTTCACACGGAAGTACCCTCACGGACTTGCAAAAAGGGCGTATATGTTTTCTCTTTCTCCCTCGTATTCTTTATATAAAATTTATTTGTCTTTAGCAAAAAGCAATAGTGGTGTGGCAGTATCACTTTCTATTACTCATAGGTCGGCCGGCTCCCTCGGAAAAGTCAAGGAGTACATAGACCCTCGTACTTGTCAAAAGTACCGTTCTAGTCGCCAGGGATCTGGTCTTTTCCCTTTTTCCCCCTCTGCATCTTACTATTCACATAGGCATTTAATTCCATGATGTATTGCTCATGACACACCTTTAAATGCGAACACGACATTTACACGTCACATAAGTTGTCAATGTCTTTCCGTGTAATGTAATCGCTAAGAGATGTTAAATATGATATTTAATTCATGCCAATAAGGTATTTATTATTATAGAAACAATTTCTATCATTAACGATATTGACATACATATATTGTAGTGAGATCAAAACTAAAACAGTGTATAGATGACAAGTAATATTGAAACAGAAAAAAAATAACATGACAACTGGTAGCAAATGCACTGAACGAAGGGGTCAGGTTGTAAGAATTGGTATTGTCAGTGGTGAAAGGTCAACTTTTTTACATGCGTAGCTGTCAAAGGTAAGCAAACCTGCAAAAACAGTCAATCAAAATATCACAAAATAGTGCACACTCTTTATCTTTCATATGACACAATAAAAAAACAGAAAATAAGAGGTGTTATATTTTTATAGAAAATGAAGTGTACAGAGTTTTTATGGCTGAGGAAAAATCCACTGCACAGTTGCTTCATTTGGTGCCATTTTTTGACTAGTTATTCTAACAAAGAATAAAGTAAAATAAATAACCCTAACACCAACCCTAACCCTAACTGATTCATTAGCGTATGTACCACATCCATACGACAATATTTATATATATATATATATATATATATATATATATATATATATATATATATATATATATATATACCCTGTAACCTAGTACTAGCGGCCTCATCGTCGACTCACCGGTAACTAAACTGTCGTGATGAAGGCAACCTTTCTAGGAGAAGCAAATCTATGATTTAAGAAACCATAAAGCGGGAGACCAGTACCCGCATAAAACTGATCTGCAGTTTAACTTGTTGCTCTTGCTTGTTGCTGGATCTCAACATTTTGAACCGAGCGAGAGATCTGTGTATAGATACTCCCTCAGTGATTTGTCTATAAAAATGGTCCTGTAGCGATGGAAGTCATTTTTGGGCCCATGGACTTTAAGTGTCTGATGTAGTAGCACTCGTCTGACAAGACGTTGCAATCATATAATTATAAGAGAAGGAAAATAAAAACTCTAAGTTGAACTTTACAATCAAAATTTATTCTTTGATTGAATACTCCAAAAGACAGTTTATAAAGTCCTTATTCCCCGGAGTTTCAAAGAATACTATTCTTTTTATTCGTATCATCAGAGGACATAAAGAAATCAGCAAATTATATTTGTAACAAAGTTAGAATTGGCTAGTTAAGGCACTAATGAAACCACACTTTATTGTAGTTAGAAATTGCCATATAAAAAAATGAAACATATTGGATATGTAAAAAACTAATCTAATAACAAACCGCGCATAATATTTCAGCTTGAATGAAACTCCTCTAGAGTTGTTCCAAAATGCAAACTAGTTCTTTAGATTGAATTTATTCAAAAATAAGTCCAGCCTTACGATGCATATAATCCGATTTAATGTTTTCAAAAATCCGATTGGAAAGTTTACAATATATATATATATATATATATATATATATATATATATATATATATATATATATATATATATGCAACTTTGTCAGTGTATGTGTGTAAAGAATTTACAGAACTTTAATATGTAAAGCTTGGAAGGATATTAGTAAAGTGTAGTCTCAGAATACACCTCATAATTACCGATTATTGATAATCGAAACAGTAAATTTAACTTATCTATTACCAGTAATACCATTATTTCCATGTTATCGCTTAGCAAAAACGGGCCGTGGAAATTTTACTGAGGGCAAATAGATAGCATGTTTTTGGGTTTTGTATTTCTCTTTTTTTCTCTTTTGCATTACGTGATCTGTAGGTTCAAACTTCGCACGTATTTTTTTTTCATTAATTGCAAATAATTTTATACAAATTAAAAACGTGGTTCTTAGTTGTTGTTTATTTTTTGTTTATTTTTATTTTATTTTTTGCCTGACGTGATCCTGGTATTCAAACTACGCATGTCATGCGTTACTCGTATCTTTAGAAGAAAATAGTAAGTAAAACTATATCGCGTATAAATTTTGCTAGTTGTCAATAAATTTGAAAATTATATATTATGCTAGAAGTAATATTTGTATTAAAGATGATGATTCAAAAATGTAAGTGTTTACATATCCAGGCTGTAAGCAGAACATAATAAAATTAAACCTTACGTTCAGTCTCTATGAAGAAACATTCACATGGATAACAGATGCACATAAAATAATACATTAGATATAGTAATGCTCCAAATTACTTAAAAAGAATATGGTTGATTTCCAAAAGTGCAAATTGAATCCTAAAAATATAGTAGATGATTTTTCATTTGGAAAAAAGGCTGTTGCAGATTTCATTGCGAGAGAAAAAAAAACACCCATACCATTCTATTATCAGCCGAGAAAAACTGAATTGAAAATTCTAAATTGTATAGTAAGAAAAATAATGTAATGGCTATAAGCCAGGCATTCTATTTTTAAAACGCACTACATTGAGTTGCTAAGCTTCAAATGTCAATGTGACATTTACTTCGGAAGAGTAAAGAGTCTCTATATGACAATTATATGTGGGCTGAAAAATGGTTATATATAATATATCGCAAAAATTTCAGCGTCATGTATATATATACACACACACACACACACACACACACACATATATATATATATATATATATATATATATATATATATATATAATCAGCGCTAATTGACATACGCATGCTTTAACAGTGTTCCATAACACACTCAGGTATGCAAAAAGCAACACAGAAATTAATATATATATATATATATATATATATATATATATATATATATATATATATATTGGGACCATATATATATATATATATATATATATATATATATATATATATATATATTGGGACCATATATATGTGTAAAATTGAATCTGAAATAAACAGACTTCTACACTACTGCGAAGATGTGTGCCATTTAAGGACCAATTGTGAAGATGAATTTCAAATTTATCAAGTACAACTGCTAAATATTTTAGTTTATTGCAACCAGAACTAGAAAGTGTAATTTTCTATTAAATTGCAATGCATAAGAATATACCATAAGAATTAAACATAAGAAATAATAGAAATAATATGAGGAAAGCATATTAAAATAATCGAAAAATTATCTACTTCAGGAAAGATACAAATTAAACGTTATTTTGTTTGGCTACAAAGACCCGTGGCGTAGAGGATAACATACTCAATAAACCACCTGTAATTACACTTTTATTAGAAGTAAAGGATATAATCCACACTGCTGGTGACTTTAAAATATAATTAGTAATTAGTTAAAGATTCTTTACGGCCATGGCTTAAGAAACGAGGGAAAGCTACACACGTTGATTAAATAAAGGGTGTTCTTTTAAGTCGCATGTAGATTCCTGATTTGGCCATTTCGAGGATTCCCGAGTTTTACAGTAAGATTGACGAGTTCGACAAAATATACCTGAAGAATGTCAGTGGTTACATCGGCTAAAACGTTAGGAAATAATACTTATGATAAGAACATTCGTTTGAATAACAAAATTATAAGAAAATTGATTTAAGTAAAACATATTAAAACACGAGATACAATTCAGTGACGCCGGCGTCATTCGCATTTCTTTTTTCTATCCTAATATTTATTGTCAATAAATACTTCAAAACATAGACTAACAACAAATTGATATTTTGTTCAAACAGCTTTACAAATAATCCAGAGACATCTAATTATAAACACCAACATACTAAATGAAATTGTATAAATTAATAATACAATACGTAATTACAAGTTGGATAAATGGTTTGTAATGTAGACGGGAAATGTACTGATTGTGCTACGCGAGATTAATATTTTCGTTGGTAATAACCAGATTAGATTGTATGAAGAAGCGAATGTCACTAAGTTTACTACAAAGGAATAAGAGGTTGATAAAAAAGCAGCTCGTCTTTATAAATGAATATAAACGTCATCCATTTTCCATACTCTATTTGAAAAATTGTAGATTGTCTACAATTTGTTCAGTTGTAACACTACTGCTTTCATTGATAATTGGGGATCATAATTGGCCAGCCATTCGGATAAACATCTTACTGAAAAACAGTCAATCAGGCAATATGAACTCAAACAAATACATTGAGGGCATTGCAACGGCTGCTGCAAAGAAGATGATTTCCTTCTATAGAGTTAGAGACTACTCACACCTGAGAGAATCCTATACCTCCACATGCATGAAGTATTGTTGCCACATCTGGGCTGTTGCATCTGCTACTTGCCCCCCCCTCTTGGAAAATGTCCAAACAGTTTCGTATCTAATAGGTCCCACTTTGTGTATTAAGCTCCACAACCTGTCCCATCCCTGCGTTGTTGTATCTCTGTACCTGTTTTACAATGTTTTAATCAATTGTCGTCTGATGAACACTTTGCACTTGTGCCCCTTCGATGTATACATCCCTGACATACCCGCTTAGCAACGAAATCGCACCCCTTCAATTTTGTGGTCCATAAATGACAGAAAATCTTCTACTCCCCTCGAACAATTAGACTTTTGGAATTTTCTTCCTGCTATCTTTACTGATATGCAGAATTTTAAATGTAATATGAGCCAACATCTTGTTAATCCTTCTTAAGCATTGTCCCCGATAGCGATATGCCTTCTTAGGGTTAAACATGAATAAAACAAAAAAAAACAAAAAGAGCATATCTGGTGCGCTCGTGCTGTATCAGCATATTCTCCAAACATATATTTTTTGCATACGTAGGTTTTTCGTTTGTTCCTATTTTTTCCTCTAGAAAAATGCATCATAGACAAGAAGGAATCTGCTTTATATTTTATTTCATGGGCTGGAATACAAGCAATAATAATAATAATAATAATAATAATAATAATAATAATGATGATACTGATGATGATGATGCTGATGGTGATGATGATGCGGCTGCTGATGCTGATGCTGCTGCTGCTGCTGCTGCTGATGATGATGATGATGATGATGATGATGCTGATGATGATTGTGGTGCTGCTGCTGCTGCTGATGATGATGATGATGATGATGATGATGATGATGATGATGATGATGATGATGGTTATGGTGATGGTGATGATGGTGATGATGATGCTTATGATGATGATGATGATGGCGGCGGCGGCGATGATGATGATGATGATGATGCTTACTACGCATTGACATCGTGCACTAAATACGTGACTTGAGAGATAAAGAACATAAAGCAATATTCAATAAGTCGGGAGATGCATTTTAAAAACAATGGACACTTTTCCAAATGCAATATATTGTAGATAAAGTTGCTTCATCGATTTAACCAATCGATAGCATCAAATCATTTTCCATGAAGCATTGCATGGTTAAATCGAACAATGTATTACTAAAAGTTACATCGACTCGGCTTACATAAAAAAACGGAAATCATTAATAATAAACAAAATACGAAACCGTATGGAAATAATTTAATTCAAAAATTATTTAGTTTTAACAATTTTGTGCGACCATGAATGAATAAAAAATAATAAACTTCAATTATTTTTATTTATTTTAATATATATTTTACGCTTTCGTTATCACAAAAAAATCTATTCTGAATTTGTATTTTTATTTATATATATGGTATTTATTTGAAACAATATATCTTCTCAAGTTTTATTATGGATCGTTGTAATAAATAATGTGTGAAAGATTTTATTAACACTTCTTGTGTTATGAAAAACATATTTGAAACATTTGTATAAAAAAGATTCTAAAATGAATAAATAGTATATGTTTAAATTTTTAGAAAAAATATTTATAGAAATAATAACTATGTACATTGTAATTAATTTTTGCAATAACTATTTCTATACTATTATATTGTAAATATTTAAAAAAAACATTTATAGATATGTACAAAAATATTTGATTATTTTATTGTTGTTTTATGATAAAACAAACACTGGTTCTATATAGTTTCGTATTTTGTTTCATGCTTAGTGACGTGTTCCATATTTAGGTAAACCGAGCTCACTTTCGGCGTCTTAAATTCTTGAATGTTTGAACTTAACCCAACAATGGTTGTAATTAATATAAATTGTCCATTATGTAACAACCTTTCATACGTACAATAACACTTACTCGTGACTATAGGTAAATTAAAGGGTCACGAAAAGATGTAGAAGGAAAAATTATGTGTTGTCATCCATCTCTCCCAAAGGATAGTATTGTGCGTTCCTCAGATTAGGTAAAGTGGCTTTGTTGAAGCCAAAAATCTAAATGCTGCCTTTTCGAGATGATTCGGTTACGCTGCCTTCTGCCTGTGCTCTTATCTCTACCTTGTGATATTTCCTCTTCTAACTAGTTTTGAGCATACGAGAGGCGTGCAATAAGTAATACCCCTGTCCCACTTCCCATAGCAATAGAGCAACGAAACTTGGCACAGTTATTAGTCTTTCTCTACATAGGAAGCACCACGAGATATCAATTTCTCCCAGCGTTTGATGCAGCTCTGGAGACCGTTTTTGTAGAACACCACGGGTTGGTCCCCCCAACCACGACGTGCATCCTCTGGGAAATTATTTCCTTTCAAAAACAACTTCCTGGCTGGGAAGAGGTGAAAGTAAGAGCGTGCAAGGTCAGGACTGTAGGGAGGATGGGGGAAGATTTAATAACCACACGCCCGTGCTTCTGATCTGGCGACGTGCGAGTTGATGACGGGAGCGTTGTCCTGCAGGAGGAGGGTACCTTTGGTGATTTTGCCCGCCTCTTGATTTTGATAGCTTCCCTTAATTTCCTCAAAAGTGAAGCATAATAGGCTCCTGTAATTCTGGTACACTTTGCCAGGAAATCTGTCATAACTAGTCCGTCCTGGTCCCAGAAAACTTTGAACATGACCTTGCCAGTGGAGGGGTGCACCCTTGCCTTCTTTGGAGGTGGTGAGTCCAAGTACTTCCAATGCATTGACAGGGCTTTGGTCTCTGGATCATATTGATGGGCCCAGGTTTCATCCTGTGTAATCTGTCTTTTGTAAAATCTTTGACTCATCTTCTAGACACATCTCAAAATTCATCCTCGAGAACTTCACGTTCTCGCTTCTGAAATGGTGTGAACAACCTGGGAATCCCTCTGGCAGACAAATTATGCATATGCAAATGGTCAGGAATGATAGTTTCCACTGACCCTGTACTAATCTTGACATCTTGGGCTATTTGGCGACTAGTAATGCGCCGATCTTCCAAAATGACAGCCCCAACTTGACGAACAATGCCTCATCAATGGCAGAAGGGGGCGACCAGATCTCTTGTTGTTTCCTCAGACTTCCGGCTATGTTTGAATTCACGATGCCAGCGTTTTACAAGTCCATATGATGGGGCATTATCACCATAAGTTTCTTTCATTTCATCAAAAGTCTCCTGAGCTGTGCGTCCTTTCAAATACAAAAACCGGATCACTGCTCGACATTCGACAGGATCCATTTCACACTTTACTCAGTTAAAACACCTGTAAAACAGAAACCCCACTTAGTTCAGAGCTGTAAGGGGAATTATTAATTGCATGTCCCTCTTACCTTTACAGCTCTCACTCTATGGCTGTTGTTTTCTACTACAAAGGCGAAGTCTACTATACTATCCGCCCTCACGTCTCGCTTCCAGATATTCTTGTAATGTAACATCGGCCGTTTTGCTGGTTTAGAATCGTTTCTAAGTTCACAATAAAGAATATCCTTTGGAGTTTTCTTCTCTTTCTTTAGCCTCACACATAAAGCAAAGCGGAATCGTTTAGGCGCGAGATAGCTGCCTGATCAATGACGGTCGTGTTTGATATATGCTCCTTGCACGATTCTCTTGCTATTGTGCAACTAGCAGGTTTAAAGACTGTTCGCTTGGGGGTAGTCGAAAGGCTAGCGTATCAGAACGCGTTTCTATTCTGATTTTATCTATTGTAATTCGTTCATTAAAAACTCTGTTTTTACTATCTGTTTGTAAAGGACGACAATAAACACTTACATTGCAAACAAAATGAAAAATAGAATACTAATCGAAGTAAGGAAGTTTCTGCCCTCGCAATGAATCTAAAACTTTATAAAAACACACATCGAATGTGGTAAAGCTAAAAAAAATAGTATTTTCTCACAGTGCTTCATTTTTCACCTGACATTTCTGCACAGATTGCGTTATCTGTTTTATACCTATCAATTATTTTCTAAATTTCTCCAATTTACGTTTATGTCCGAAAGAATCAGAGATATTTACGTATTGATCGTCACTTTAAGTTTTTCTTACGGAATATCTTTTTGCAACTGATTTTTAATGTCGAAGATCGACATCTGAAAAAATAGATTGGATTAAGAATAATTGCTCCATGGTGCTATACACGTAATAATTCTTAATCTTTTATGAATTATAACCTAGGCTTTTGTGAATATATATGCAGTTTCTCTTTAAAAGGATCACCACATATCAAACTCGGAGACAACACGAAGATAAGTTTTAATGTGCCTATAGTAGGCATTGGCACACTAGCGTAGTAATCGCTTGTGTTGAAAATTTGATATAATTAAATTATTTACCAGAACGGTTCAATAACAATCTGTTTACGTAATACTTGAAGACGACAATATTATAGTCAACTTAAAAACAGACCAGCGTACATAGTTTCACAGGCGGGAAGTTCTTGGAAATAAACTTTGTTCATGGTATGCACGTTTCTGTTTAAGCACCGATAGAGAATGAGTGAAAATTATTAATGACTGTTTGGACTAGATTAGTGTTTCCTGAGGGATGTGCGAGGGGAACCAGAGATTGGAGTTTATTCGAAGATTTGCCATGAAATATACATTAGAGCAGAGATAGGCACAAAACGTGTCTTCTGAGAGAGATGTCGCAGAAAAGAGAAAATGACATCATTTACTAGATTACAAAGTCGGTTTTCAACTTTGTGAATGCAGCGTAATGTTCTCTGTGCAGCTCTTGGCCATATGTGGCAACAATGATCTATCTGAAGAGGTACTTAACTTACTTAGGTAGAAGATTGATCGACAGTAGAATATCTAACATGATCCCCTTGTTTTTCTAGCGACGTTGGCAACTTTATTGATGCATTTGTTCCATTTCAGATCAAGAGTGAAGGTCAGACTAAGTAACTTGTCATAACATGAAGTTTCCTCAAGTGTCCTGGGACGATATTTGTGTAAGTGCGTTCGTGATGGAAAAAAAGAGAGGCTTGGCTTTAGTTGCATTAAAATACCGTCACATTTTCCTCATTGCATACCGTGCACAATAACAGTATAGAAAGAAATAAAGTGATCTTTGTTGATTCTGGCCTTTGACTTGTTGTGATAAGTGTTAGTGTCGTCTGTAGAAATATCTACAAATTATCTAAGAGTGAGATGTGGGAGATCGTTGATGAAGATCAGAGAGAGAGAGAGAGAGAACACCTATCAGAGAGTAATGATTTTGTAATTCAGATCACATTTTCGGCTGTTGCGTAGCGAACAATCTTGTATAATAGTGTTTATGCAGTATCCTATAATTTTTGATATGTTGCATTTGATATGTCAAAAGCAATTGTCTTAGAAATGTATCACGCGATTAACTAATCGTGGGAGATATTACTGTTTGCACAGCCATTGTAGATCTACAAGAACGGAAACTATTTTGCATGTTACTGTTATTTTTCTTTAGGTACTTGACCACTTCACAGTTTAATACAGATTACAGAAACTTACTCATGATGTACAGGAGACTGATTTGCCTGTACTGAGCGGGAGATAACCGATCGCCTGAAATATTCTTAAATACAGAGAAGAATAATGAGGGTTTTCATGGTATTCAGAAGCATTTACCCTTACATAACATATAAACAGTTTTGAACCTATGGAGGTTTGCTCTGGTTGAAGTTTTTTAGCACTATTATTGGAAAACCACCGGGACCATTTCCATTTACCGTGATCGAGATATTTTCATATATTTGACAACATAAGGAAAAGTTATTTACATGGCGCAAAGTGTTTCACACAGTACAAAATTCAAAAGGATGCGACCCTGATACGATCAGATAGAATGTGCTGCAAAGCTTTTCGTAAAGAGTTTGACTCAGTCTGATTCTGATTAGATTACCTGAGGTCTATTGATGATGGTTGGGATAGAGACCACGTTTTTGTTCAGGACCCTGTCTGTTATCCGCCAAACAGGAGAATCAATCGTAGCTCTACTATTTTGGACTTGGTGGACTGAGTATACAATTTCTAGCGTTTTTATTACTTTTTAGTTGTTGCTGCCAATAAAAATGGCGGCTTTATTCTCAATGCATCTATTCGGCTGGAAGCAGTGAAAATAGTGGTGTCGATGCGCAATGACGGCAGCACATTCTCGGAAGAACCACGATTAGCTGCAATGTTTTTCCTGGAATATCTTGTACGGTATGAAGCCGTCTATACTGATAAGTATGTATTCACTAAAGATTGATACTATAGAGAACACGTTCATTTTTAGCATGGAACGCTGAAAAATATGAAAATTTTATGTATAATTACGGATGTCTCAAATAACCTTGATTACTCGTCAATGATATGAGAGTGCCATTGCAGAATTAAATTATTGACATTTAAAAAACACGCTACAATAATTTAACTTGAATGCCTACTAGACACTATCCTCCAGTGTCTAAGGTCTCTCTGCACAGGGGTTTGCCAGAACAACCTGGCATGAGGATACCTTTCTATAAAAGTAAAGCCTGACCAAATATTCAAAATCATATTTCGTATTCACAGCCCAAATAAGATCTTCTCACTATGGCTAATTCACTTTAGCTTTCACTAGGAATGGTGCATCTGCTTCAAGACATGTTACCTTAAGTAATAGCACGACGCTTGATACTCCACCAGGTTTGATAAACTCTGTCCTGGAATCCAGTAAGACCAACAGACCAACATTTTAGTTAAAATACAATATATAAAAATGGTTAATTTCGGAGAGGAAAGCATGTTTTCAATTTCTTTACTAACTCAATGTTTGAGAGATAAAGAAGCTTAATGAAACATTCGAATATCTATGTATCTCATATATATCCCAAGTGTTAGCCCCATGTCCTCGGCCCTTGATTTCTGAGAACTTCGACTGAAGGAAAATAAAAGAAAAAATGTGATATAATTTTCGGGCATGTAATATACTGGTCTATACAGTTATCAAAGAAATTAAGCCAGGTAAATATTGTCACTTTTTTAAGACGATTTATCAAATTAATTGGTAATAATTTTGGATTTTAATCATGTGTGGTCAATACTTGCAATATAAATAAAAAAGTATAACATAAACAGGTTTAATCTTAAATACAATACGACACAAAGACAACGCATATAATGAAAAAAAATCAGACTGGTTAAATTTTAACTTGTATCATCCTAGTACATAAATTAATTGGAAATTTTAATTGTTAGAAATATTTATCTTAGTTATTATATTCAGGAGTTACTTAGTGAACAGATGCAGTCATCGTATGCGGGATGAATCGACTTCCTCACTCGGCGGAAGTTCTATTGGAATATTAAATTCAGAATCGGCCCCAAAGCAGGTCTACATATCGGCTGGCTTCGATGTTCTCATGCATACTCTGACTGGTAACTTCAAATGGTTAACGTTGATTAACTTCAGTTATCTGGAGAAAATCCCTGCGTCAACGTGACTATTACACTACCCATGGATAAGATATACTAGCAAAATATGGTTGATCTTATATATATATATTGGATTTTCTTGTGTACTGAAATGAGAGAGCTGTGCAATACATGGATTAACTAATAAAATACAAACATTATTGTCCTCGAAATATACTCGAAAAGAAACAGGGCGAATATATTATTGTAAAAAGACCAGGCAGTTTCTTGTTTCACTCTGCAGTCCTCCATTGTTAGATGACGTCAGGTGTTGAAATAGATTCATGCGGACTTCGCCCCCAACAGCCACGTCGATCACGTGATCATTACGGATGCGCATTTTATGCGAGTGATTTATTTGAGATTTCTTTAGCGCGTTTTTCGATTTTGTTTTATATCTCCAATAAGAAAGCAATGTAAGACCGGACAGAATTACAAAAAAGAAAAGAAATTCGTTCGACACTTTTGTCATGTAAGCATTCTTCATTCGTGTCTTTTATTTTTGTTCATTTGGATTTTATATCAGCGATTCCGGAATTCGTTTTCTCCAATCAATGTTTTACTTTTACTTCCGTTCTTTTTTTATGCCGTTTCATTTTCTTCTATTCTATGCTGAAAGCCATCGGCTTACATGTGTCATTTTATGTATTTTAGTCTGTGTAAAAATTAGTGTATTCAAACTAGGAAAGCACAAACCTAGATGACAGCTGGCTAGAAGACTTAACTGGCTTGAGTTTGAGATAATATTCAAGTTTAAAAACCAGCGTTTCAATTTGATGAATAATTCGTAATGACATCGACATGCTTTCTCCCATTAAATTCAATATTGATTCCATGGATCGAAGTTTTTAAGATCGAAACGACGCCCTGAAAAGCGCTGTATTTTATTAGTTAATCCATGTATTGCACAGCCCTCTCATTTCAGTATACAAGAAAATCCAATATATATATATATATATATATATATATATATATATATATATATAAATATATATATATATATATAAATATATATATATAGAGAGAGAGAGATAGAGAGAGAGAGAAAGGGGGAGAGAGAGAAAGAGCACGTAAGAGAAAATTATCACGTCAGAGTCGTAATGAAATCACAGCAGCAACAAGATATCACTAGTAGCAGGAGAATGAGAAAATGAACTTTCCTAAAACCTGAGACCGTAGTTGAAGTTCTTTCCTTTTTCCTATTTTTGTCTCCTGTGCGAATTAGCTTGCTACGTATGGGTCCATGTTGATGCGAGTGTAAAATATATGTAACAGATTAAAGTAATGATATAACTCTTAATCCTATTTCATACTTATCATTATTATTATTATTGTTATTATTATTATTTTTAGTAGGAGTAGTAGTAGCAGCAGCGGCAGTAATAATAGTATTTCATAGATGTCTGTATTAACTAAATTATTAAATTCCACAGAGGACTCATCCATATGTAATATATTGATGTTGGCATTCTGTAAATGTTCAGTGTAAATGGAGAGCTTTGATATTATTTTGCTTTTTTGTTAACACTACGAGAGCATTTATCTAAGCTAGCACGAACGCCCGTCAAATACCGGTCGTAAAGTACGCTTAAATATGATATTTTCATTCTTGCAGATTTGTATATATTATTATAGAGTTATTGTTCTATCGATTCGTATACATTATATGTAAATTAAACACTAACTTTCATTATATTTAATATAAATTTAACACAAATAGGCATTATATATAATATAATTTCACACTAATTTGCTTTATATTAAATATAAATTTCACACTAACTGGCATTATATTTAATATAAATTTAACACAAATAGGCATTATATTTAATGCAAATTTCATACTTATTTGCATTATATTTAATATAAATTTCATACTAATTCACATTATATTTAATGTAAATTTCATAATAATTTACATTATGTTAAATGGAAATTTCATACTAATTTGCATTACATTTAATGTAAATTTCATACTAATTTACAATATATTTAATGTAAATTTCATACTAATTTACATTATATTTAATGAAAATTTCATACTAATTTGCATTATATTTTATATAAATTTCATACTAATTTGCATTATATTTAATATAAATTTCATACTAATTTACATTATATTTAATATTAATTTCATACTAATTTACATTATATATAATAAAAATTTAATACTAATTTACATTATATTTAATGTAAATTTCATACTAATTTACATTATATTTAATGTAAATGTCATACTAATTTACATTATATTTAATGTAAATTTCACACTAATTTGCATTATATTTAATGTAAATTTCATACTAATTTAAATTATATTTAATGTAAATTTCATACTAATTTACATTATATTTAATGTAAATTTCATACTAATTTAAATTATATTTAATGTAAATTTCATACTAATTTACATTATATTTAATGTAAATTTCATACTAATTTACATTATATTTAATGTAAATTCCATACTAATTTGCATTATATGTAATATAAATTTCATACTAATTTACATTATATTTAATGTAAATTTCATACTAATTTACATTATATTTAATGTAAATTTCATACTAATTTACATTATATTTAATGTAAATTTCAGACTAATTTACATTATATTTAATGTAAATTTCATACTAATTTACATTATATTTAATATAAATTTCATACTAATTTACATTATATTTAATGTAAATTCCATACTAACTTACATTATATTTAATATAAATTTCATACTAATTTACATTATATTTAATATAAATTTATACTAATTTACATTATATTTAATGTAAATTTCATACTAATTTACATTATATTTAATGTAAATTTAATACTAATCTACATTATATTTAATGTAAATTTCATACTAATTTACATTATATTTAATATAAATTTCACACTTATTTGCATTATATTTAATGTAAATTTCACACTTATTCGCATTATATTTAATATAAATTTCACACTTATTTGCATTATATTTAATATAAATTTCATACTTATTTGCATTATATTTAATATAAATTTCACACTTGTTTGCATTATATGTAATGTAAATTTCACACTTATTAGCGTTATATTTAATATAAATTTCACACTTATTTGCATTATATTTAATATAAATTTCACACTTATTTGCATTATATTTAATATAAATTTCATACTAACTTACATTATATTTAATGCAAATTTCATACTAATTTGCATTATATTTAATGCAAATTTCATACTAATTTGCATTATATTCAATGCAAATTTCACACTAATTTACATTATATTTAATGCAAATTTCATACTAATTTACATTATATTTAATGTAAATTTCATACTAATTTACATTATATTTAATGTAAATTTCATACTAATTTGCATTATATTTAATATAAATTTCATACTAATTTACATTATATTTAATGTAAATTTCATACTAACTTACATTATATTAAATGCACATTTCATACTTATTTGCATTATATGTAATATAAATTTGATACTAATATACATTATATTTAATGTAAATTTCATACTAATTTACATTATATTTAATGTAAATTTCATACTAATTTACATTATATTTAATGTAAATTTCAGACTAATTTACATTATATTTAATGTTAATTTCATACTAATTTACATTATATTTAATATAAATTTCATACTAATTTACATTATATTTAATGTAAATTCCATACTAACTTACATTATATTTAATATAAATTTCATACTAATTTACATTATATTTAATATAAATTTATACTAATTTACCTTATATTTAATGTAAATTTCATACTAATTTACATTATATTTAATGTAAATTTAATACTAATTTACATTATATTTAATGTAAATTTCATACTAATTTACATTATATTTAATGTAAATTTCATACTAATTTACATTATATTTAATATAAATTTCACACTTATTTGCATTATATTTAATGTAAATTTCACACTTATTCGCATTATATTTAATATAAATTTCACACTTATTTGCATTATATTTAATATAAATTTCATACTTATTTGCATTATATTTAATATAAATTTCACACTTGTTTGCATTATATTTAATGTAAATTTCACACTTATTAGCGTTATATTCAATGTAAATTTCACACTTATTAGCGTTATGTTTAATATAAATTTCACACTTATTTGCATTATATTTAATATAAATTTCACACTTATTTGCATTATATTTAATATAAATTTCATACTAACTTACATTATATTTAATGCAAATTTCATACTAATTTTCATTATATTTAATGCAAATTTCATACTAATTTGCATTATATTTAATGCAAATTTCATACTAATTTACATTATATTTAATGCAAATTTCATACTAATTTACATTATATTTAATGTAAATTTCATACTAATTTACATTATATTTAATGTAAATTTCATACTAATTTGCATTGTATTTAATATAAATTTCATACTAATTTACATTATATTTAATATACATTTCACACTTATTTGCATTATATTTAATATAAATTTCACACTATTTTGCATTATATTTAATGTAATTTTCATGCTAATTTACATTATATTTCATGTTAATTTCCCACTAATTTATCATGAATCGAAATTTCATTTTTAGACACTTAAATATTCATTAGTTATGTGTACTTGGCTTCTATTAGCTAAATTAAATGTTTATATTGTTAATTACAAAAGAATATTGTCAATTAATATATATTAAACATGGTCCTAATAAAGAAAGATGTTATAACAAATATTTACACGAAAAGTAACTTACAAATGTAAAAACTCTTAAATAAATCAGCTAACGTCCTGTTTTAAAAGCAGCGCAACAGTTTAAAAAATGCATACACAAATGTGAATTCAATCAAATATAAATTTAATTAAAAATCAATTAAATGGACATATCTTTCCTAACATTTCTAGATAGAACAAATGTACTTTATTGCAACAAACATTTAATTGCCTCGAGCTAACTATCACAATAGATTGTTTTAAATTTATTATGCAAATGAGCTTACCCACCAACTGTAGATTTATTTGAATTAATAGTATATATAGACATAATATACTGGAATAAATATGTATGTGAAAAAATATGTATGGGTCTATTTTCAATATGAATACTTATTTGTAAAACAGTATTGTAAGCAACCAAACATGAATAAAGTTTGTTATAATAGAAGATATAATCAAGGACGCGCAGACGGTTCATATATGTATATATATATATATATATGTATATATATATATATATAAAAGAGAGAGGGAAAGCGAGAGAGAGAGAGAGAGTGTGGCAACGAAAGTAAAGTCCAATGATTATTATTTATCTATAAGAAAGAAGAAATAATATGACATCAATTCCTGTTAAAAATATTCCATGCCGATTCAACATATAGTAAGTAGGCATGCAGCATAATGAAATAATATTTAATGTAGTATTCAAATTTAAGAGGTTTGCTTACTTCAATAGATTTTATATCTGACTAAATAAAATAGTGTTTTTGTCTTTGAGAAAAGTTAACAAGGAAATAGTAAATTGTATTTTCTATTAAAATCATTATAGTATAAATACTAAAAAATCCAAATGTACACAATTTTATAATCATGAATTGTATATTATTTTTACGCTTTTCTTAATATATATATATATATATATATGTATATATATATGTATATATATGTATATATATACACAAAGAGAGAGATGTATATATATATATATATATATATATATATATATATATATATAAGTATTTTATATAGAAATAAAGCTAAAGTGCTCGTAGGAAATATATAGCAAATGTAGATCGTTTCAAATTTAAAAAAGTATATAATTTACATCAGATCATATTTGTTCCAAGAGAAAATGAACTAAATATGGCATGTGTCATAGATAATTATAAAATTCATAGATCCAGATTTTAAAACACCAATTATTTCTACTTTGTAAGGCATTGATAAATTAATGTGAGAATTAAAAGCAAACATAAAGAAGCTGAAATTTAATATAGTGCCGGTGGTAAACCTACTGTATTCCCTCTACTTTAATTTTCGGATTAAAAGAACTAACTGGGTAGTTAAGCCCAGATTTAACGTAATCTTTTCATTATCCTGCTATTTTCTTTTATCTTGAAATATAATATTGTATTACTATTACGTCGTTCTAACTCAACTGCGTTATACAATTTTATTCAAAATCGTGTTTTCTTTCCCATTCCAAATGTTTACGCTTAACGTATTTAATTGAACAGAACGCAGAGTTCTAATTAACCTGCCATATTTTAAGTGACAGACGGCAGAAAACCAATTCAGCGAGAGTTGCTCATATAATCACGTTTAAATGCAGCTTTTGAAGTGCTTGAACTATTACATCGTGCGTTCGGTCGTTTATTATTCAACTTAGTCTGTTGAGAAATTGAACAACAAAAAGGTTTTCTCAAACAAGGTAACGTATAGAGAGCATGAAAGTTAAATCTTTGCAACAAAAGGATCACAATATTGAAAAAGTATTGGTGCAGTATTTTTCAACAGTAAGTACAAGAGAAAACTATTAACCTACAAGTTAAGGAAAGTAACGTGTAAAAAGTGATTTACAACACGGACTGATAATTTAAATTAGCTCAGTTTGAATAGCTTTGTAATGCTGATAACATTTACGTAGACATTCCCGGACGTAACCAATTTATTTCTAGAAATCATTTAAACAAGTAAGATATTTTGGAGTGTCAAAAATATTTATCTGATTTATTCGAAACGAATGAATGATGCCCAACAACATGATTATTATTTCCAGGGAGATGACGGTGGCCCAGTAGCTAACGACGTGGGATAACAACCTGTCATATCAATGAAGCTGCTGTTGATGTTATATGCGTCGGCTTTCTTGTGATAATGGCTTGAATTAAAGTTGAAAATTTCTTTCTTGTGATAATGGCTTGAATTACAGTTGAAAATATTTTCTTGTGATAATGGCTTGAATTAAAGTAGAAAATTTCTTTCTTGTGATAATGGCTTGAATTAAAGTGGAAAATGCGAAAGTCATGGTCGTGTCGACTTTGTCAAGTTTGCTCTAAACAGAAAGATTCATTTGGAACGCGTCTCTGTCATATCAAATATTCTACTATTTATTTTACGTGACGGACCTTTCTGCTTGTCTAGTCATAAAACTTATCACATCCACTTATAATGTAGTGTTGTATATTGTTTTATTTTTTTAAATCATCTGCTGCTTTATTATCTAAGACACTCAGACATGAACCCTATTGAAAAACACTTCCTGATACTTAAAGTTCATTTGTGTGAGATTTCATACGGATCGACCTAGATGTTTCAGTGTTCATAGGAAACGATCTCACACACACAGACACACATAAAATCTAATGTATTTACTAGTACAGATACCTAATAACAAATAGCTGGTTTGTTTTATCACGGCTCTACATTGTGGCTAAACATATAAGCTGTTGTCAATAAGATGTCTGGAATCTGAACCGAACAATTCGTACTGTTAGAAATTGTTATAATCTTTAGAAATACTTACAATCAGAAATATTGTTTTTATCCAACGAAGTACGTAGAGAGACTATAACTAAACTCATTTTAGATTAGTACTGTCGGCCACTTGGAAAGTTCTATTGTTTTTAAATAAGATTTAAGCTTTACGCTAAGTTAAACCGGTGCTGTGGCGATTCTATAGTTCAGCCTATGGGATTGGACCATTTTTGGAGTCTCATTGTCAACTGTGACTGAATGTAACAACTGTATGTGTGCGCAGATGATTAAGCACTACTAACTAGACTGGCAAATTTAATCCCTACTTAGACATAGTAATTTACGCTAGAAATCCTCTCCTTGTAATTAGAGATGTGATTTACTTCTGTTTACTTTGTGGCTACCGTAAGAAATTTATTCTATAGCAAAAGTAATGTATGACCAAAAGTGGAAGCCATTTATTCATTTTAAGTGCATTTCTATAGATATTCTTTCATTTTGTTATTTTTTTCCCAAACTAGCACAAACACGTAAGTAAAAATAAGTAATTGACTGACAAGTGAAGAAAAACGATTGGGGAATTAGACAAAAAAAACAACTATTGTTTTGTTTCTAACAAAGTATACTATCAGGGGATTCGATAAATCAGACAGTTTTCTCACGTAAAAATCGAAAATTCGTTGGGACATTTATGGCACCTTAAGCCAAATCTTCAAATAAATATATACACTTCTGCATCGTTTGACAACCATTAAACTGATCTCTGGACATTTATATGTTTACACGATAAGTGTAGGTCGTAAAAAACAAAAAGGCAAAAACAATGTTAATTTCTCCGCGAAAAGCTGACTAGTTCGCTTTCATTCTTATAAACGTTTATAGCTTTGTATTTGTTTAAAAAATCATATATTAAATAGGCTGATGGGAGGAATAGAGTAAAATAATGTTGTTATTATAACGCCAGGTTAATGGATTTAGAAAACAAAGCAAATGTGACTAGAATTAATATGTTCGGTTCAACCGGTGAACTTTCCGAACAACACTGTACCAATATGCGAAGTAAAACAGCAAAATCGCTGCAGATGACTATCTCGCGTCAAGATCAAACATTTGTGCCTCAGAGGCTGTTGCAATTTCTTTATCGGGGTTTCATTTATTAACGCAAGGTAGGTTAGACATAATTCGATTGTGAAGTAGGAATAAAGCCAGCTCTAAAAGGATAATATTTGCATTAGTTTTTCAAGTTCTTACGAGATCAGATTGATTTAGATGTTACTCGGTCTGTCTTATAATCTCGGTGTCCCAAGTTTGGATCCAATTTGATTCTCCATAGAAAACCTTTTTAGCAACCTGAAGTATTTTTTGAAAGAAATCTAACAAGAAATATATCAAAATTACTCATGACAACAATCGAATCACCTGATTCATATGAAATGAATTAATTTGTTTGTCAATATTTCCCCTTCCACTGACAGAAATGATTGCGAAAAAATACTCGGTACTTCCATTCAGTCTGGAAAGGCAAATAATACCCCCTGTTGGAGCAGCTGTGCATATAATTTTGTGGCAAGGGTTGCGCAATCCACAACCACACCTCTCCTTAATCCGCACTGCTTGAGTCCAATGGCAAAGAGAATCCAGGACGACTGGAAACGAGATATGTGGAGAGCACAAACGACACCTTAAAGCCCCAAATTGTCACCCATCTAACACTGGTCAGGCTAATTGTTGCTTACCGTCGGTGATCTGACGGAAACCGGTGGGTCAACCGTATTATACTTCAGAACAAATCTTATAATTAGACACACGACAAAACCGTTGCACGACTCCGCCTCGAAGTTGTCTGAATATTTATTCACTCTCACTGCAATAAGACAAGTACAAAGCCAAATGATCATAGATTAAATTAGAAAATAACATTAAACATTTGTCTACATACCCACTCCAAATATTATGTTAAAATTAAAAGTAGGATAAAAATGAACAGATAAACAGTTTCATGATAAATCTTGTATGGACGATTCAGAAAATAGTATCACTATTCTTTTCATATATTTGGAAGAAATAAAATCAATTGACCAGAAGTGTAATGGAATACTATTATAGAGACCGATTTTTAAGCCTGTAGACTTGATGATAGGTTGAGAAACACGATGGCGTTTATTTTTTTATTACATTTAAATCTTTGTGTGTTAACAAATTGTGGGTATACTTGTAGTTTAATAAGATACTTAAGCAGTACGAAACGAACCTTTTGATGTACAATGTAAAAATAAAGCGACCAAAAGGGCGTCTGATGAAGATGCTTGGATGAATCTATAAATGTACAAGCAGAATCACCATTAAAGTCCGTATTAAAACATTGTTTGGGATATTAATGTCCCATCTTTAATGACTTTCCAAATTCTGCTCATAAGTGGGCAACCATCTTTTTAGGGGAAAACACTCCGTAAAAATTGCTGAAAGGTAAATTTAATTTTTAAAAAAATGGCAATGTTACTAGAGCATTATTAAGGGTAAATTTACAAAAGAAATATTTAAAAAATAGCTTTATAGAAAAAATCGATGTAAGCCTTTTTTAATAATGTTTCTGCCAATTAACTCATAAAAAAACGTTGTATATAGTGTGGTGTGTATGCACGTTGGTGCTTCATATACTTAATATATTAAGTTAATTATTTCATCTCTCAGACACTATCTTTTTCGTCTGCTAATGTTTATGTTTGTTGTTGAAATTAAACGACAGTAATCAGATTTTTCAAATCGTATTATTTTATGTTCATTTTGTACTTATTCTTCATTAAAAGGAACATTTTTTTTAATCCCGATGCTAGCAAACACGTCAAGAGACTTTTATAATATTGTCTATTACTTATATATATATGCTCATCTTCATTTTTGTATGATATTTTGTTGTGTAACTATTAAGATTCTAACACCCCAACGCATCTCGCTAGTCCAGAATAGTAGATCACAAAAAGACAAAAAAATGCGTTTTAAAATCTCTGCTGTCTTTAGGAGTTTGGGCACTTTCTATCACTTGGCATACCCGGCCATGCATAGTACACTTTCTTAAATAAACAGTATAACTAAACCGAAGTCAATTTTTTTAAAAAAACATACCGGCTCTATTCATAGCACCTTTATAAAATATAGCACTTTAATGTTTTAATTTTTACCCGCAGGCAATTCCATTTACTGAGTCTAGTAAAAAACATAATAAAAAACAAAAAAAAAATATTATTCCTACCGGGCAATGCTGCGTTTTAAGACACCTGCTCTATCTAAGATATAGAGTGCTACTTTAGTACTGTATAACGAACACGAGATAATATATTTAATTATTATGAATAGGTATTATTATTATGACGATTATAAATCGCAAGCAACACCAAGTATGTTTCTTTCATAAATTCCCATAACAAATCAGAATTATGATATTTTTTCTTCTATACAACACGGTTATTAAACATATTCTTTATCGGATATACTGATTAGATTATGTAGCTTAATATATAGTCTTTACCCGATATGACTCTTAAATGTTACACGTCTTGAATACCATCGCGTACTTTCTCTGGTGTACAACATAATAAGAAAATAAAAAGAAAATATTTTCCATGCAACAGTACTCACTATATAACTAGCTGTCCCCTCGTGTTAAATTGAAATCAAAATAAAATATATAATTATTCCGAATGTGTATGTATTATATATATATATATATATATATATATATATATATATATATATATATATATATATATGTATATATGAATATATATATATGAATATATATACGTACACACACATATATATAAATATATATGTATACATATATATATATATATATATATATACAGACACATATATAGATAAATACATATATATATATACATATATATATATGTATTTATCTATATATATATATATATATATATATATATATATATATACTTTAGGTTTGCAATAAAACATCGAAATTCCTACGAGCCGACAACATACTTTAGAAAATGTGTGTTTAATAACCGATATAGATCATACATTGAATTCCCATTAAAACTAGAAGTAATTAACAGGGTTCGACAACAGAATATTCTATACGTTGTTTTGATTCTCGAATATGTATCGGCTGATATCTAATCTGCTTTTATATAGTGTGATGTGGTTCTTGGTTGTCTAACTGTGTTTAACTGTGTAGGATATATACTCGAGAGTAAAACTATAAGAATATTCTGTTTTCATAGCCCTAGTTATTGATTTGATATGATAAAATGAAAACATGTGTCTATTACGACGAAACAATGAAGTTTTTAAATTTTCTCGAAATATATTCAACTATTATAATCAGGCAGTGATAGATTTCAAACATCTCAAAAGTAAAATGCAAACTGTTTTAAGTATGTCCATACATATCCCCAATGCATGCTTACATATTTTCGAAAATCAAGTTGCCTCTATACATAAACCTGGTAGATATTAAGAAAGAGTTTTACATCTTTGTGCATATAATAAAATACGCGCGACAATAACAGCCACAGAAATAGTATACCAAGAAGACAGCTACTTATACTAATAATACCTCGCCGGTGCAGGTTATTACGTTTTCCAAAGCAGCCGTTCTTCCGTATCTAGTAATTTATGATGAGGGTTCATATATTTCCAACGTAGTTAGTTTTTTGTTTATGTTTTTTTTTTCATATCATTTTTTTCTCTGAAAGTAAGGATGCCAGATATTCATTTCTATCTTTACATTCAAACCGAGAGATCGTTTTAAGGTGCAATCGTTGTAACTTTTTTTGCAATTGCTTCAGCCGATTTATTTGCCAGTCAATTTTTCAAAATATTTTTTTCATGTGACCCGATGCTCCTACAATTAATGAAAAGCATAAACCCGTTGACGAACGGGTTCTCGCACGATAACTGAATTCAAACAACGTTAAGCCTAGCTAGTACCAGATGGGTTACCATTTGGCAATTTTCGACGCTTTTCTCGTCATTGCTTCCGATCGACCTGAACCTCCACTAGTATTTAACAATGCCGACCCAGGAGACGTGTGGTTAGAGATTTCCCACCTCTTGCCAAAAAAAATCAACGCGCATGAACCCTTTTACTAGGTCTCCCTCGCTTGTAACAACTTAAGGCAGCTATCATAAGTAATGAAATTAATGGATTTTTTCTAAGAATAAAATTAATGTACATTTCGGTATTTTCCCCTCGCAGTTCTGATTAACCCATCATAATTGGGGACAATAAATTCTACCAAGTTGGTTTCCGTTTCCTCCTTATCTTATATCGCATTTAAATAGCTCAATGTTATGGATACATAACTGTAAGAAATACAATCTCATTGTAGATGGTGTATGACTTATTTTTATCTGTTCCTTCTGGCATATGTAACCACGACTTGTTGCTAGCTTACATGGTGATTATTAACCTATGATTCAGTGATGAATTATATATAAGCCGCCCCCCAGAAGAACCAAAAACTCGATGTTAGTTGGGTGAGTAAACATGCAAGAGACGATTTTATAATTCTCGACGATAACTACTAAGCTAACTATAATATTAATATTTAAAAGAAACATTAAATATTTTTTCAATAACTACTAATCTAACTATAATATGAATATTTAAAAAAACATTAAACATTTTTCAATATCTACTAATCTAACTATAATATGAATATTAAAAAAAAACATTAAACATTTTTCAATAACTACTAAGCTAACTATAATATGAATATTTAAATAAAACATTAAACATTTTTCGACAGAGAAACGTACAAAGAAGTAATGATGAATATTATCGCTATGAATATGGCGAGGGTGAAACTGTGATTGATTAATAACAACGCAAACGAATACGTTTTAATTGTATAAATATGCATTTTATACAATAAAATCTGTTTTATATGTAAAAAAGTAAAGACGTAACACAATATTGGATTTTGAAATTCAAATAACTTATTTGCTTCGGGGAGAATGAGCAAATTTAGTTTTCTTTAAGAAATATAATCTTGTAATCGATTAGATTTCAGTATTGCAGGAGATTTCAGAATGAAAATCGATATTTCAAAGTAAAAGCTGTTGTTGATGGAAGTAAAAGCTGGTCCCATGAGTGCTGGAAGAACTTGGAATCTTCTTAAGTAACAAAACATGGATATGTTGAAATGTGTTGAAATATTAAAAACTATTGAAAAAGCGAATCTCGAAAATATTAATGCATGCGTTTTTTTTCTAAATAGACGTGCTATCCGGTTACGTATTATTTATAGTAATAGTTGATAATATTATTGTTTCCTTGTCAGTCATTGCTCGGTTGTCTTTCTTAGTTTATCGATTTTAGGTGACGAACATTGTCACCATTTTGAATTCTTCATAGAGTTATTGACAAGGTTTAATAGTCACAATTGCGAAATATACGCTCGTTGTTCAGGGTTATAATACTAACGTAATATGCAATCAAATTTTGTTTTAAACTTGAAGAAATTCAACAGAATCATATGGAGTGATACAAATTACTTTTGAATCATCTTGCATGCACCGGACATCGGTTTGTGGGTGGCACAGGACATTCCAGGAAGGTAGAAAATATGTAAGGGATGATGATAGGGGTAGGAGGAGTACGGAATAGAGAACACCCGTTTTGTTTAGCCAAAAAAAAAGTGCATGGATAAAGACTACCCTGTGTCTATAGAGACAATTCTGCACAATTTGATTTCAGCGGCGGAAGTGTGCATACAATTATTCGCGGATACTGAAGCTGTGGAAATGTTGCCCGACAGTACTAGTTTGCAACTTCTCCCTTGTCATAGACTATTTGACCTAGATGAGCATCTCACTGTCTTAATAGTATAGTCCAAAACATTCATCACCGTCACATTGGTTATTCCCTAAGCTCAAGGAAAACTTTAGGTGTATCTTTGTGAGACAATTGAGTAGATGAAAGTGGCTGTGACGAAGGTCATTGACACGCTAACACCAAGAGGACTTGGACGGCCCTTCCTGAAGTTGTTGGAATACTGCAACAATTGCAATCGGTGGAGATCACTTCGAAAGCAAACTAGAGTGTCATGTGTGTACTATCAATAAAAGTGGTCGTAAAAAATGTCTGCAAACATATTGTAGACACCTCGTAAAATCTGTATTTCATAATATTTGTAATAAACAATAAGTTTCGCATTGCTTAGTTAAATTATACGTTTAAGGAAATTGGCATGTGTATTATAAAAAATCCTATCACAAACCTGTGGAAATTCCACCGTTGTAATTAAAAAAATAAAATTAATTAAAAAAAGGTAAGCTATTATTGACTAAAATCTAAGGTAAATAGTATAAAAAAGTATGTATTTTTTCTAAAATGGTTATTATTCGTTAATATATTAAAAAAAGTAAGTGCTTTTCTTCTCAGTCTCTCGGTCCTCTTTGACCATTCACGACTATTTTCGTGGTGCCAGTTCATGCCGAAAACACAGACTATTTTTTGGAGGAGTAACTTCAAATTGTTCTATTTCAATTGTCTTAATTCTATGTGGTGTTCAAATAACATTTAGTGTTACTTCCATTGCAGTTGCTTCCTTACCTGAGCTTAACTGAGTGTGCAAACGACCGGGACCTCGGGGTAGTTTCCTACCACCTAAATTCAATTGAAGGGCAACAGTCATTGCCAGCGAGGCATTTGTTGTAAAATACTGCTGGGATAATACTATTTCATTTAAAAACATTATAGAAGAAGGTAGAAATTAACTTAAATCTGAGGAAACTTGTTTTAACAAGACGTCAGAAAACATTTACAGGTTTCTGACATTGATGGTGGCCTATGTGTACATTCCTAGTGCCTATGACAATAATACTTATATTTTCATTTAAATCCCATTAAAAGAAAGAAAGCATAATGCACGACGTTTAAAACTGTATATGACAACGGTGTAATATAATTTGATTTTAGAGAAAATAATTTTAACAAAGATGCAATCGAAATCTCCGTACGTTAATCCATTTTATCTGGCATCCTATTGCACGATCGTATTATCATATTAGTAATTGATGTGAAATGTTATAATGCGCGCGCAACATGAACAGGAAATAACGTACTATTATATAAATAGGAATTAATATTACCCTCATTATCTGTAGTAACAGAAGTATTATAATTAGCCGCGGTCGTAGTGCTATTAATGTTGCTATTACTATTTTTATTATGATTATTATTATAAGTAGTATTCGTATTAGTAGAAGTAGTATTTCACATAGAAGACACCAATTATAGTATTTCCTTTAATACTCATGAAGCCAGACATTGCCGGCAGACTTTAACAGTTGCAAGAATAGTTTACAGGGTGAGAATCAGAAAACGAGCACCTGCCCCATATTTTCTGGCTGTTTTGCTTGTGTTGTTATGAGATATGAAATCTCTTTGGAAGCAGTGGAAGACAATCGGTCTTCCAAGCGATATTTAAATCCGGAAGTGTCGAGAGGAAATCTGAAACACTCGTCATCGCTTAAGAACTTTCCGTTCGTGTTGAAGTTTCCTTCCGCGCCTATTCACACTGTTCCGTGCACGGATCTATGTTTCGCTACCACGCAAGAAGAAGCGTTTCACAGTTTGCCAACGTTTGGAAAAAGTTCCGGGATCTCGCGAATGCAAACTTTCATTCATGAATAAAACTTTGTTTTTCTCTGTAATAACAATTTTCTCTGTAATAACGTCTCTATTCACTGCTCCACGGGCCCCGTGCCACAATGGATATAGACATTGAATCTCTGCGGTTCCAGGTGAAAATAGTCTTAATATGGCGGTTTCAATCCTACCCAAAGCCGGTCAGAGGCTTACTTGGCCAAAACGTTGTGAGACGACAACTATGGATGGCAATAATTGCTGAGAATGCAGTTGAGATTCGGAGTTCCTATCTCGTCTTGGTTACCACCTGACAAAGGCCAGAGAAGTAGTTGGCCGAATTGTCGTGAAACAACAACAAAGACAGATGAGCATAATAGTCCGCAATAGACAAATTAATTATTATTTAGGTATACAATTTACCCTTGACATGGATGTATTTGAATATTAGCTTTATGCTATATATATATATATATATATATATATACATACATATATATATATATATATATATTATTTAAAATGGATATTGTATTAGTGATATACATAACAATGTGAATTATTGATGCTAACCTGACTATTACACATGAGCTATTACTGCGAAATTGTTAATTTTTGAAAATATTGTTTTAATTCTTAATAAACTAAATTTAATTAAATATCGTTATGAGGAACCAGAGATGTTTTAAAAGCAAACTGTCGCTGGACATAAAATATAGTTTCCATCTTCAAATATGTATAAGCAGTTTGACAGTTATTAATCTTATTATTTATGCCTAACTACCTTTAGATAATAATCAATATACAATTATTGCATTTTTAAACTAAAATTATGAGTCTCTATTTTACATCAAAGTGTATATTATTTTATTGAAATTTTTAGTAATTATACTTATTATTTTATAAAATCACTTTCATTTGTTACTCAAAAGTTTCGCATACCTATTGCATATAAATGGTAAATAGAATTATTTTCTATACTCCTATGATGTATTGCTTGTGTGTGTATTGATGGTCATAGTACAGCGCTTGTTTCTATTAATTAAAAAAAACAACTTTGTTATATATGAGTCATGGACTTGCATTCACTAGAAAAATATTTAGCTAATTTGCGTATTCTTTTAAAAATTCATTTAAATTAATTGTCTATTATTATTCTTTTGTTGTCTCATGAAACGATCATCTTTAGTAAATTAGTGCAGATATTCTACATGATTTACACTTGCGAAATATTTGCGTAAAATAGTTATAGTAAAAACAATATATTTATATATTTGTGTCTGCGTACATATTTTTGTTTAAAAGATTTTCCTAATAAACGCCTCTGTAAGATTTTGGACATGACACTTAATATATATGGTATTCGAACCCATGCAACACTTTATATTTAGGTTTTAGCCCTGGGAAACCGGTACAAAAAGTGTGAAAATTAAAAATAATGGAATTTGCTAGGTAAAGGTCGAACAACGGCATTACCAATATGCATGCGTTACGTAATAGCTATAAGCTCATGTTCAATTTTTAGTTTTGCAGCAAACATGTCTAAATTGCCCTAGCATTAACATAACATTAAAATTAAATAGTAGGCTAACTGGTTTGGTTTCGATTCTTGATAGTGGTTCTACGAGCCATTTTTTTATTTACATCCTTACTATATATTAAGTTCAATATAATCTTGTATATTATAAAGAGGCGCAATTTTCGGCTTCAGGACGAAATTAGCGTAGAGTGACAATAACAGATGGCACATAAACAGTAATTATGTTTACACCATTAGCTATTAACTTATTCACATATAGAACGCATTTACATACATAATATTTCGTAATATTAAAACATTATATTTATTCCGAGGAACGCCATATTCCTCAACGTCTTAACCTATAGAAGCAATAGCAAGTTTTCATTCCAACTGCTTCGTCCTCTAACGCCCCCATTCCACACCGTGAGCATTCATACTTTTTCTTACTTTGCAGAGTATTACCGGTCATTAACTAACTACGGATTGCCTACACAAACGCATATTCTTACTGCCTCTATGCTACACAAATTATGATTTCTCACGCCCACACATCACGCCAAGCGGATTAGCTTAGAATATACATTCTACAATTCCCCTATTGTGTTAT
This sequence comes from Euprymna scolopes, assembly GCF_053919585.1. Classification (NCBI taxonomy): domain Eukaryota; kingdom Metazoa; phylum Mollusca; class Cephalopoda; order Sepiida; family Sepiolidae; genus Euprymna; species Euprymna scolopes. The sequence continues at coordinate 8,419,199 of NC_136506.1, read as the reverse complement.
TCCACCACTAAACCAACAGTTGACAACTATAAATGACACCGCCACTTCTGTACGTGCACAATATTACCACGTTTTGTTTATATAATTCAAGAAAATAGTTCGCTTTAAAACTTTTTTGTTTTTTTGTTTTTTTTTTGTAAAAATATTACACTTCAAAAATAACAAAAACTTATTTTTCATAAAACGTAAATTATATTTATCATTTGCTGAAATATGAAACCAAAATTCATTAACGCGTTAACCCGCCATAAAGACAAGCACATAGAATGAAACGATGGTTTCCGACGAAACAAAAAACCCAGAACATATGTTTTATTTCGGTTCTAAAATGCAACGTTCCTTACCTGCATGATTACCGTGTTCTATTAATTCTTTTTTCGCGATGATTTAAAGGCATTTAAAGGCGACCACACAAAATTAAACGATTTATTAGCTCTTTATAAAATAATATGCACGAACTATTTTTTTGTTTCAAACTCTTAACTTTTATGTTTATTTGTGGACACATTTTAGTGTTAAAATATAGGAAAGTTTTCTTGCTGCAAAATATTAACATACATTTATCGTTTCGTTATCATTTTCCACTAAACGGACGCTTCGAATAAAGGCGATCACACAAATGAAACGACGAAAGAAAACCCAAAAGCCTATATTTTATTGTGGTTCTGAAAACAGACCTTCATTACCTGCATAATTACCGTATTCCATTAATCCTTTTCTTTTTCCACATATTACTTATTACAAAATATTGATGGATTAATCATTTGCTTATTGTTTACCACTAAACGAACACTTCGTTTAAAGGCGACCACACAAAATTAAACGATGGTTCCTGAAGAAACAAAACCTATGAGTAATTTGGGTTCTGAATCAGCAACGTTATTTAATGCATAATTACAGTGTTCAATTAATCCTTGGCTTTTTCTCAATTATGAGTTTTCTTTTTAAAATAAAATACAAAAACTTACTTTTATTTCAAACTCTTTTACTGCAATCATATCAGATTCTTTGTCTATTACAAATTCAAAAACTTATATTTATTATTTGTTTATTATTTACTTAATTGTGACCACTTTCAGTTCGAACAAATACGAGTGATGCACACATTGCGAAATACGCAATGACTACATTGTTGAAAACGGCGTGTTACATTTTTGCTCTGGAAAAAATAACTGCAAAATAATATTTAAATAAAATAACTTTGCGCTTTTCAATTGATTTTGTTATGTGTTTGCATAGATTAATAATTTGTTTACTTGTGAAAACTTTCACTGCGGACTTAAACGAGCGAGGCCTACATTGCGAAATACTTTCTATGTCTTTCCAAAGAATAACACAGATCAAGCGCCAATCATTTTCATTGGTTCTCTAGTTAATATATTAATCGAAAACCAAAAGAATCTAAGTTACGTGTTTTATTAGCCCTTTTTGGTTTATTGACGATTAAGTCATTTTCTAAATAAAATGCTAGAACTTAGTTTTCTTTAAAACTCTTACATTAAACGACGATCTATTACACACTTTCGTATCATATTCATGTTTTTTATGTATTTCATGTATTCATGTATTTCAGTTCTCCATTACAACACTTGCTTATAAAAAAAAGTTACTTCCCAACTGTAATCTGACAATTCATAAAACTTGGAATTAAATAAATGCCACACAGTTGATTGAATAAATGACGATGTACGAACTCCCTAGAAAGGTGATAGCTAGAATGATACAAATCAAAAACGAAGATTTTAACTACCGACATGTTTGAACTAGACAACAATGAAAATAAAGATTCAAAAATAAGAAAGATAGCGGAGAAAACGCATTAACTCCGATAAAAAAGTGTGTAAATAGGTAGAGTAAAATGTGTGTACTTAGTGTTTAAATCCTTATCTTATATACAAAAAGAACAAATCAGAAACACAAATATTTTTCATTCTATTATGTTTGGATCAGTAAGACGTTTCCTTTCACCAATAAACAAGTACAGTGTTTTTTTAGTCACATTATTACGTGTACTTATTTAAGTAACATGATAATCTAATTTGCATTGAAACAAATAGAATTTACGTTACTTTCGAGTGACAGTTACTTTTCCCGCCAAAACTTAAATATTTTTAAAAAAATAAATTTATGTTTTTTTTTCTTACTAAATTAAAGAGTATAAAGGAAAAAATTCACCAAAATAACATCTACAGGGTTGCACACACACACTCAAGGAACCGGAGTTAGCAGGCAACTGACGTACCAAAACACAAAAAAAAAACTCCTCCTTCACTTATTAAACTATGCATACACCTGTACTTTGAAGACCAAATAGGAGTACACCCCATATGAGTAAGAAATAGTTCATATATAGGTGTTTTTAAAGACGAGTTGACAGTACTATTTGACTGTAAATGTTAAAAGTAATATAAAGTGCGCGTCGGTATTTCCTTTTTTTCCAATTAAAAAATAACGCGTAGACAGGTGAGCGTTTTTGCAGTAAGTCTTTTACACTCAATTTTAAGTAAACTTCCCTTGATCTTATTGGGAAATACAGACCAGGGGCAAGTCGGTCGTCCGCGTGTATTTCTTCTAAGAGGAAATAACACAGGCTTCATCCCATGCATAATCCCGTCTGCGATTTGAGTTTTTATAAGTAGCGCTTGCTGTGAGGTGTCTGATACCGGAAACATTGTCTAGTAAATTCGACATCTGCTTTGAAGTTTTAATCGATTATTTGTAATGAAAATATTGAAGCTATCAATCATAATAAAATGTTGCTATGATCGGAATAAACCGTTATTATATGATATAATGACTGCATTATACTTTGGGTGCAACAGAAATTGTGACATTGTTAGAGCTTTTTGTTCTTCAAATTCGAAGATCGTTGGAGGAGAATTATAAAAAATTATTAATTATTATGAACTATGATTATTGTTTTCAAATTAATAGTAAATAAGAATTGATATGTAAAAATATCGTTGCCTATGAGAAAATAAATATACGGTTACACTCTTTAGATATTAAAATTATCCGCAAATAAACGTGGGAAATGTATGGAATTATGTCACTCTGATGGTTCTAATTTAGTACAACAGAATATCTGCGCCATCACTAAGTTAAATGTACATATTCTCCCAGTGAAAATAAAGGCAAAGCACCAAGCTAGAAAAAGACACGAGTTGATAATGTTCGGATCTATCGCTTAAGAAAGTCAAGAGAAGATGCACATTTCTTTCATCAAATGAATCTCATTCGTGCGCCTAGACGCATGTGCTTGGGTGACAATCTTGCCACTGGATTGTTGTTAAAATATTTTACGCAAATTCAGTTGAATAAAAAATTATATTTTTCAAACATGTTAACTTTCGCCTCATCAAAATACTCATATCGACGACATTCCATGCAATGTTTCATACGAGGTGGCTAACGTAATTTTCAGACTTTTTAAATTGTCATAGACTCTCGAAAATCCTGTATGCCATTGCTATATATCCTATGAAATGATTGACCATTTTTTATAATTTCATGTTAAAATAGAACAGCTCGGCTACAGCAGGAATTAGAATACAGCCTACTAAAGCATAATTGTCACAGCTGATGAATTTCCAAAAATGCAATTTCTACGTGTGCACATGAAGATGCAGAAGATATGCGCGAAGATGTCTCAATGGAGTTTCATCGTTGTAACAGACTATTTGACCAAAAATGGGCATCAAGAGAGTTACTCCTCCTCCCTTGATTCCAGAACTTGCTCTCTATGACTTTTGGTTATTTTCAAAGCTTGAATAACCTTTAAAAAACTACCGTTATGAGATAATTGAGGAGATGAAAGAGGTCTTCAGAAGTTGTTCGAACGGTAAAAGACGTGCATTGCAACCGGAGAAGCTTATTTCAAAAGGACGAGTTTCGTTTGTATACGAGGAGTAAAAGTGCTCATGTGAAAAATAAGAATGTAAACTTATTTAAAACAGCTTGTACTTCAAGAAGATCAACAACAAGACTAAAGAACTGGATTATGTGAAATTCCTGCTAAATCGAATCTGTAAACGAGCCGTTGCTCCAACGGCTATTTAAATCAATTCATAACATTACTTCCCCAAACAGACTCAGCTGAAGATCTTCGCAGATTTTTTCACTCAGAATTTTTTTTTTTCATAGGATTTGCATTATTTTAAATCATTATAATTAATCTAATACATCGAAGCTAATATTATATTGAGGAGTTTATATATTTTTTAATATATCGACTCGTGTATATTAAGCTCATAAAGTTTTATCATTTGGATAATGCTAACCATATTTATATTAAGTGTTATTTCCACAACATTTCGGGCGATATAACCTCCGAACTTAAACAGGTGCCTCTTGTCGAGCTAGCATTAAATAAATGTTTCAGTTCAGTCCTAGATTCCATGTATATTTTGGAGTTGGGCCAAATTATTATCGAGTTGGCAGGACGATTTCCGGGTTCGCTAATTCGAGAGCATTTGTTTAAATAATAATTATAATAAAAAACTAATCAATCCTTATCTAAAAAAATTAAGAACATAATAATTCACTATGGTTTACCGCTATTTATTATGTTTAGGATATAACGTTGAGGTAAGACAGGAACAGATAAACGGAATTGATAGAACTTCAATCGGTTTAACATGGACGTGCATATGATTATGAATAAAAAGGTGGGGTGAGATCTATAACACGCAATAAATATTGAGTGTAAATTTAGAAATGATAACTAGCTCATACAGAATTAATATTATCTATAGACTCGCATTTCTTTCCAAAACTCTCTAACTGTAATCAATATCAATCCATACTATGGTTAACACGCAATTACTTCTGAAATTCTGCATCAAGTAATGTGTAAAACTTATATAATTTAATATTCATATTTATATGAACTATCGATTTAGAAAATTATATATGCATGTAATTTTTTTAAGCTTATGTTTCTGTTGATTAAAAAGGGCGTTAAAAAGTTATTCCAAAGAATTACATCTACCTGACCGGAATAAACACTATTTAATTGTCAGCAAAAATGTAAT
>NC_136506.1:8366666-8409166 GCF_053919585.1 Euprymna scolopes | reverse complement strand
TTTTGATCCCCCCTCGCTTACCACGCTCCGGCAACGCCCGGTACCACCGCAAGTCAGCTATAATCGAAACCGAAACCAAAACTTATGTGGAATTCTTGGTAAAAATATTCATGTAAATAGATGGAAATACATACCAATTAAGTGGCCCGGATGTAAGCGCGACACAGGAAATCACACACACGCTATCGTATTATGACATTTTATTTCTGTTTCTCTTCATTCTAAAACGATTAGAGCAATTAGTGAGAAATGCAAGCACAATTGCATAGTAATGAAGCGACACATGCGGGATTTAAAATACCGCCTCTTGAAATTGTTAGCATGCCATCTTTATTTAAAATCTTCATTGAGCAGAAACTTGGAACTTGTAATTCAGATTTGACCGCCCGCCGATAGAGTGTGTGAATAAGATTTAAAGAAAATGTATATATATATATATATATATATACATATATATATATATATATATATATATATATATATATCATGATCGGCTATGTTGACGAAGAGACGCGTGTAACTGTGCAGTCAACCATTGAACTAAGTTTCCGGAACCAAGCAACATAACTATACATCAAGTGAATTATATTTAACAGAATATGTAAGTATCAAATACACATTTGAATTAAATACAATTTACAGAATAACTTAATACAAAAGCAGAAACTGAATAATAATAATAATAATAATAATAATAATAATAATAATAATAATAATAATAATAATACTGATAACAATAATAATAATAATAATAATAATAATAATGAGGAGAAGAAGAAGAAGAAGAAGAAGAATGGAATCATAAAAACTAAAACTACATAATGGTATATTATCCACCAAGACGAATTGTAGTGTTGGCCTTAACAGACCCCACACCAAATAATCGAAGAAAAAAAAAAGACTTGGGGAATAGACGTCCACTGGATTAAGGCAACGAATACTTTTGGAAAACGTTTGGAAATTTTCTTCCCACCTAAATCCCAGTGAAAACGATATATCGCCAGCAATGAATAATCAGTCCCAAACGGTTATTTAAAGAACGCAAACTGATTAGCAAATGTTATCGAAAGAGGTGCTGAGTACTGGCAATATGGGGCAACTTATTATAACTACTACTCCAGGGACCGCCAGGAGTTATTCATAAATATGATTCATTGAGGAGAGCTTTTGTGAAAACCACTAGTGAGTACAAAAACAAAAACAACAACAACAACAACAACAATAATAATAACAATAAAATAATAATAAGAAGAAGAAGAAGAAGAAGAAGAAAAAGAAGTTCGCAACGACCGAAAATGAACTAGAGACAAATCAACACTACCAGGATCTTCAGCCTGAATATCCAAATGGAATTTGTTATGGAAAAATGTGCACTACTAATTATAAAAAAAGAAAACTGGAGACGACAGAAGGGATGAAACTACCCAACCAAACAGAGATGAGGACACTAATGGACCAAGACTCTAATAAGTACCTTAGAGCTCTGGAAGCAGACGCCATCAAAACAACAGAAAGGAAACATAGAATTGGAAAGGAATCACTCATGACAACAGGAAAAAATTTGAAAACAACATTATATAACAGAAATCTAATAAAATTGTATAAATACATGGGCAGTCTCATTAGTGTATTACTTTGGACAGTTCATAAGGTGGTCGCAAAAATAACTGAGATAGCTCGATCAGAAGACTAGGAACCCCATGAACATGCACAACAAACTATACCAGAAGGATGATGTTAACAGAATCGACTGGAATGTATAGAAGACTGTGCGAATGGCACAAAAATGAACAAGGAAAATACATAGCCCAAAACACTTAAAGAATAAATATGGCAACGAGAAACACGGAAAAAAAATAAAAAATAAAAGATACAAAGGATTATACAAGCCAAAAACAATCGGGAAGAGAAAAAAACTACACGCAAGATTCATAAGTATGACAGACGATGAGAATAACGAAAACACAGGGGCATAGATGAGAAAACGGCACGTAAACAGAGAAACTGAATCTCTAATAACGGCAGCACAAGATAGCTCGATACGAAACAACTGTCATAGAAATGTTATTAAACTCATATTCGCTGCGGTTCATTAGTTTTTCCTGCCCTACAAAAATGAAAATATTCTGCTATCCATAAAAGTAGTAGCTTTATAAAAAATATATTTGGTGATTAAATATATTTCTCATTCATAAAATTTCCACGTGTCCTCCGACTTTGAATAAATTTGTGTTTCGTGTGTACAATAAAATGTTTAGATCTTACGTTCTATTTACAGCAGATATTAGAAATTGTAAAATATCCTGGAATTAAAAAAGTCCGAAAACAGTCGAAGTCAGCAAACGCCTTTTAAATATAGCTGAACGAGATTTACAGTGTAGTTAACTCCGAAACACTATGAGTCGAAATGAGGGCGAAACTCGAATGTTGGAAATTAAGTTCATGGCTCGTGGAATTATAACAAAAACTCTTATATATATATATTGTATTTTATCTATTTATTTGATTACTTATTCAGTTTTTGATTTAAATTTTTTTTTCATTCATGGCAAGATACGAATACTCTCAAACTGAATAGGTGTGTCGACTTCATTAGTACGATTGTCCAACCTACAAATAAATCTAATTTAAAATTAATTGTATTTACATGTCTTCATGATTTCCCCCACTTAATTATTCTTGGTCACATGCAGATATCTTTTACTTTCTTGCTTTCATGTGAAAACCCTTTGATTTTCTACTAGGATTGATTCAATGAAATATAATTGAACGACTCTTCCGGATAATTTATTAAGTGTTAAATGTTTTTTTATTTAACTTGTTGCATAGATTATTTGTTTTATTTTAAGATTTTCAACAATTTATAAACGACATACAAGATGGACAATTGCCCAATTAATTAGAAGAAGATTTTTTTTTATCATTATGAATCATATGCAGATATCGTTATCTAAAAAGGTGACGATCCTGACGCGATTCTGTGTATAGCAGATATATTTTAAAAGACACTGCCGCATAAAACTGACCATCTCATACCGAATGTTGAATACAGCCCACATTTTAAATAAATTATTTCCCTACTGTAAAAGGGTAATACCGAATGTCTCGTATGTATTTCCCCAATCAAATGGGCGAAATGTCATTACTCTACATATGCTGGTTTCTCAGCAAATATTGTCCAGTGTTAAACAAGGGTATAATAAGTTCACTTTTCTGGGTCGTTAATACGCATCGACAAAGAGAAAAAACACTAGATCTCTTGGTCTTAAGAAAACATTCACCTTTATGACACTTAGGTCGTCCAAGTAATATAATTTATATTGCGCTAATCATACGACTTTCTGTTATCTACATTTTTAATTGATATATATATATATATATGTATATATATATATATATATATATATATATATATATATATATATATATATATATATATATATATATATATATATATACAGGGTTATTCAAAAATCAAGAGACTTTATTCAAAAATCAAGAGACTTTATTCAAAAATATAAATACTTTATTAAAAAATCAAGAGACTTTATTCAAAAATATAAAGACTTTATTCAAAAATCAAACGACTTTATTCAAAAATATAAAGACTTTATTAAAAAATCAAGAGACTTTATTGAAAATATAAAGACTTTTTCAGATATAAAAAAAAATATTTTTAAATTGTACCCTTAATGGTAGAATCAAATCAAGGTATGGAGAACAATATGAACTCGGATGGTTCTGCTAACAAGAAACCCAGAGTAATGATGAATGAATCTCTTTTTGAGTTAATAAAAAGGCTTGTTGGGCAAAATGTACCTGCAACGGAAATTATGCAGATGACAGGACAGAGCAAGTCTACTATGTATAAAGCAGTTTCAAAGATAAGAGAAAATCCAGATTCCTCTTATTCTGAGAATTATGGAAAATCAGGGCGACCTACAACACAGCATCCTGACTTGGTAAACAAGGTTAAAAATATGATTAATAAAGACCAGTCGTTAACTCAAAAAAGGTATTAAAAAAAATTGAAGAAAAATTTGGATTTACCCCGAATCAAACCTCCGTTTGCAAACTTTTGAAGGAAGCGGGGCTAACAATAAAAATGCTGAAGAGGAAGGCAGCTGTCGTTAACACGAATAATCACCGTGAAAAAATGAGAGAATACGCCAGGGCTTTTGTGGGATATCGAAACCGCGAAGTTTTGTTTCTGGATGAAACAGGCTTTAATTTGCACACATCCAAAAATTATGGATATTCGCAAATTGGTGTAAGCCCAGTTACTTATGTGCCCCCTTCTAAAGGACAAAACCTATCAGCCTGCTGTATTATTTCACAGTTCAGCTTATCCTATTACAAACTGATTGATGGATCGTTTAATGGGGAGAGGTTTCTTGAGTTTCTCGTCGGGGCTGTTAATGAGGGTGTTTTAAGGAGAAATGTAGTCTTAGTAATGGATAACGCCCCAATCCAAAAGACAATTGTTGTTAAAGAGTTTTTAGAATCTCACCATATTTAAGTTGTATATCTTCCCCCCAACAGCCCCGACCTTAACCCTATAGAATTTTTTTTTAGTATGGTTAAGTCTAGATACTCGGCCATAAGACCTGGTGCTGTTACTAGGGAAGAATTAAAAATTAATGTTGGTAATGTTTTGGAAAACTTAAATGGGGAGGATGTGCAAATTTTTGAAAATCTCATAAGAAATATGTGGGACCTAATCTACCAAGTAATAATAGGTGTTGAATAAATGAAATTATAAATTCTCTTGATTTTTGAATAAAGTCTCTTGGTTTTTGAATAAAGTCTTTATATTTTTGAATAAAGTCTCTTGGTTTTTGAATAAAGTATTTATATTTTTGTATAAAGTCTCTTGGTTTTTGAATAAAGTCTCTTGATTTTTGAATAACCCTGTAAAAAGGCTTGTTGGGCAAAATGTACCTGCAACGGAAATTATGCAGATGACAGGACAGAGCAAGTCTACTGTGTATAAAGCAGTTTCAAAGATAAGAGAAAATCCAGATTCCTCTTATTCTGAGAATTATGGAAAATCAGGGCGACCTACAACACAGCATCATGACTTGGTAAACAAGGTTAAAAATATGATTAATAAAGACCAGTCGTTAACTCAAAAAGGGATTCAAAAAAAGTTTGAAGAAAAATTTGGATTTACCCCGAATCAAACCTCCGTTTGCAAACATTTGAAGGAAGCGGGGCTAACAAGAAAAAGGCTGAAGAGGAAGGCAACTGTCGTTAACACGAATAATCACCGTGAAAAAATGAGAGAATACGCCAGGGCTTTTGTGGGATATCGAAACCGCGAAGTTTTGTTTCTGGATGAAACAGGCTTTAATTTGCACACATCCAAAAATTATGGATATTCGCAAATTGGTGTAAGCCCAGTTACTTATGTGCCCCCTTCTAAAGGACAAAACCTATCAGCGTGCTGTATTATTTCACAGTTCAGCTTATTCTATTACAAACTGATTGATGGATCGTTTAATGGGGAGAGGTTTCTTGATTTTCTCGTCGGGGCTGTTAATGAGGGTGTTTTAAGGAGAGATGTAGTCTTAGTAATGGATAACGCCCCAATCCACAAGACAATTGTTGTTAAAGAGTTTTTAGAATCTCACCATATTTAAGTTGTATATCTTCCCCCCAACAGCCCCGACCTTAACCCTATAGACATCTTTTTAGTATGGTTAAGTCTAGATACTCGGCCATAAGACCTCGTGCTGTTACTAGGGAAGAATTAAAAATTAATGTTGGTAATGTTTTGGAAAACTTAAATGGGGAGGATGCGCAAATTTTTGAAAATCTCATAAGAAATATGTGGGACCTAATCTACCAAGTAATAATAGGTGTTGAATAAATAAAATTATAAAGTCTCTTGATTTTTGAATAAAGTCTCTTGGTTTTTGAATAAAGTCTTTATATTTTTGAATAAAGTCTCTTGGTTTTTGAATAAAGTATTTATATTTTTGAATAAAGTCTCTTGGTTTTTGAATAAAGTCTCTTGATTTTTGAATAACCCTGTATATAAAATATAGTGTGTGGCCGACTCTTGCAAAATCGGTCGAACATGGTACATGAGGAAATATACTTAGTCGATTAGAGAATATAGAGGACGATAGTTTAAAATGCAGGGTGAATAAAAAAAAAGCAGAGGACATCCAATTATTTTTCTGAGCATTTTACAATCAACGGAGAAAAAAAGGGCAGAGGACCTAGTATTTTGATGCGAGGTTTTGAATACAATAAACTAGTTATGACAAAAGATTCATTTCATTCGGACAAAACACTAAGAAACGGGGCTTAATTAGAGTTGGGCCTCGTTTTTTTTTTTTTTTTATTAACGTACGAAGTGTTTCTGTTGTTTGATTTTACGGCTTATATGTAAAATTAATTATTGTGTCTAAGCGAGAATGGAAGCAGATTAAACTAAATTGGTTAATATGCTTCAAAATGTTTCAGTCTTATAATTTATAAAATGTAATACAAAACATGTTCCCAGGGTTCAGATATACATGGGAAGCAAGTTAGAAACAAAGCGTACACAGCGGTGTATTATTGTATGAATGAGGTAACGAGGGCATGCAACCATATAAGAATGAATGAAGAGGGATGTTTGAAATTTCGCGCTGACATGAGTTCATCAGAATAATTCCAGAGTTCGACAAGGCACCAGTAACAGAATGCCGGAGGTTACATTGGCCGAAACCTTGTAAGGTAACACCAGATATTCAAACAGCAGTCTGAATTATACAGATAACTAAAATAATCGTATTTTATTTATTAATTCAAAAAGATAAAAATATTCTCCAGACTCATCATCATCATCTGCTGACCATTCCGTTTAACAGCGTCCATAGCCCGAAACAGCTTAACATCTGACGATAATCCCGTATAATCAACTAAGTTAAACATCCAAGTGTGTCTTGGTCGACTTAGATTTTTTTCCGATCATGACATTAATACTTGATATTCTATGTTTCTTCGACGATAAATATGTTCTTAAATGTCATTTGTCTTTTCCCAATATTTTCCATCATTTATCCGTTAGTTCCTCAAGATCTAGTCTATATTTCTTTTTACGAAATGTTATTTTTCCAAAAGATCCCTTATATTTGTCTCACAAACCAAAGTTCTGCGCTAATAATGCATTTCTGCACATTGAGGAAGACAGTCAAGCTTTCACAACCATATAACAAGACATACCTTAAGAATGTGTTGTCTAGTTTGAAGCGTGATTGTATTGGAGCATAATACTAAAGTTTGTTAAATGCTAGCTTACTCTGAGCTATACGTGATCTTATATCACACCATGATAGTCGTCTAGATATAATCATTACTACAGGTAACGCTATACTAGAAATCAAGAAGTGCTAAAGAGGATTTATAGGAAATATGTAAAATAACTCGTAGCTAATTTATCAACTACATGCTGTAGCAGACATTTCTCCCGCGTTTTAAACTTTCAAATATATGTGGTCTAATAAACTTATGCAAGTGACTATGATGTCTTAATTTAGCTAACAAGTTGCTATTTTGTTAAAATACCCTCATCAAGCAATATAGTCTAGATTGCTGCACATCAAGCTTTTATTGTAGAAATGTTTTTTTGAGGAATGGTACATTTGTAGGCGCAACATTTTCTGTGTTCATTGCAATTGAGGATGGCATAATGCCGTTTCATATAGAAATTCAATAAAACGATGCGTTGCAAATTTCAGAGCTAAGTTCGGCACTTAAAAGGATCTGCTACAAATTCAGGCTGTATTAAAGCTGTGGAATTTCTGTGGCCTAGTCTCCAACACGCAAACATGATTGGTCTTGGAATTGTCTGATCGAAAGAATTCTACATAGTCTATATATATTAAACTGCACGATCGCCACTGGGAAGGTCGCATCTCAAAATGTGGGAAATATTTATACCGTAGGTTGTATTTAACAAAAAAAAAATCCCCGTAAGAATATCTCGTAATAGGAAAAATATAAATAAAATAATTATAATAATAACAAATTAAACAAGATTAACAAATATATATGCATATATATACATATATATATATATATATATATATATATATATATATATATATATATATATATATATAGTAATTTATAAAATATATATGGCGATTAAGCTACACTGAATATTCTGCGTTTCATCCAACTATAGGATTCGTCAGGCTTATGCGCGAATTCTTTCGTTGCTTCTTGTTTTTATATATGTTGAGGATTTCTAGTTGGCCAATCACCTTTCTAGTATCTACCGCGCCCCTTCCTATCAGCCAATGGGCATGCATTTTATCAAACAAAGGATCTGTTTTAGAGCTAGGTTAGTGGTTTTAGGTGGCCGTTGTCTTTTTTTTTCTTTTTTTATATACATATAAATATACTTATGTGTACACAATAATGCACATATATGCATTTATGTATATATATACATATATGTGTGTGAGCGTTTATGTATATTCATGTTTATTTAATTTATTTATTTGTTTGTTTTCTATTGTTATTGTTAGTTTAAAAGCTATTTTGTATCGCTATCCTAGAGTAAGTTTTATTTTGTGAACACAGTTGTTTGCTATTTCCCGCCTACAGTTTAATAGATTTTGAGGTTCTTTAAAGTACATGGTAGAAAATTTTTCATGGAGGCATAATTTACATGGGTCGTCTAAATGTCTGCATGTGGTAGCTTGTCTCATTATTTTCCATTCGACTACCGGCGAATGTCCGCTTTCTTTGAGTTCCCAGTATTTATTCGCTAGTGTTGTTTTTAATATAGTTTTGTTTGTAAATGATATTTGTTAAATCGGGGGTCAATAAATGCAGCGTTATGTATTTCTGTTATTGATCAATTGTGCGAAATCAATTGATTATTTATAGAAATCGCACCAGATAAGCCATAAAATCACAAAAGTGAGGCTTTAAAAAGAATTTAAACTACAAAAATGTAGCATGTGTTAAATGTTTTATGGATTGTTTGGTGCATATAAGGCAGCAATTGTTTCTCCTATGTTAGAAATATTGCTCATTAAATCTGAAGAGTAAAGAAGCCAAGAAAGGCAAGTGAGAATTTTGAAGTGTACTTGTAATAGCGAGGAATAAGGTACATCTGGAGATGAAGGGCGATAGAGAAGACTTACACCCCTGCTCAGGTGCATGCTATCATAAAAAACCTTGACACTTCCAAAGCATGTGGATCCGACCTCATCCCAGCTGTGCAATTAAAAAAGTGCTCAGCCGAAGTAGCTCCAGTTCTCTCCAAACTGTACAACAAATGCCTTAATGAATCTTGCTTTCCGAGCTGTTGGAAAACTGCTTCTGTTGTACCAGTATTCAAGAATTCTGGCGAAAGAACTGACCCATTAAATTATCGCCCCATTAGCCTCCTCCCACTTTTTGGCAAAATATTTGAGACCTTAATTAACCATGCTCTAGTCCAGCACCTTACAGATGCTAAACTTCTGACCGACCATCAATATTGATTTAGACAAGCCCGTTCCACGGCAGACATCCTCACTGTAATCTCTGAACGCATATACCATTCACTGGACAAAGCGGGAGAGGGCAGAGCGGTAGCTCTAGATATATCTAAGGCTTTTGACAGGGTGTGGCATGAGGGTCTCCTCAGGAAGATTAGATCTTACGGTATCACTTGTAGAATACTTAACATAATTAAATCCTTCTTAGATAAGAGAAAAATCCAGGTTGTCCTCGACGGTCGTACGTCTAAACAATATAATATAAATGCGGGAGTGCCCCAGGGATCTATCCTTGGTCCTCTGCTGTTCCTGATATTCATAAATGACCTCCCCGACAAAACTGCCTCTGAGATGGGTATATATGCTGATGACACCACACTCTATAGCAGGCACGACAGGAAAACAAATGAACATATATCTAAAGTAATGGCAGAAACACTAGAGGATGACCTCAAATCAGTAGTGGAATGGGGACAAAAATGGATGGTAACGTTCAATGCCACCAAGACAAAACTGGTTTCATTCAATAATTACAAGAACCCTTCTCTACCACCTATAGCAATGGCCAACAACTCTTTAGCTGAGAGTACGTCTTTCAAGCTCCTTGGCCTAACGTTCACAGGAAACATGAGCTGGAACAATTACATCGAGGGCATTGCCAGGGCCGCTGCGAGGAAGGTGGGCTCTCTCTACCGTGCTAGAAAACTTCTAACACCCGAAAGTATCATGTACCTCTATAAGGCCACTATTCGCCCATGTATGGAGTATTGCTGTCACATTTGGGCCGGTGCATCGGCTACTAGTCTCTCGCTCCTTGACAAGGTTCAAAAGAGAGTCGCAAATCTGATAGGCCCTAAACTGGCATCAAAACTTCAGTCTCTGTCCCATCGTCGAAACGTTGCATCCCTCTGCCTGTTCTACAAGTATTATAATGGTGAATGCTCTGAAGAACTGCAAGCACTTGTGCCCCCACGACGTGAACACCCTCGACAGACCCGACAAGCTACACAATCCCACCCCCACACTGTAGAGATCCCTAGATGTAAAAGATCCTTCTACTCCAGTAGTTTCTTCCCCAGAACTGCTAGACTTTGGAATTCCATTCCAGGTCACTGCTTCCCCAACTGTACTGACATGCATAAGTTCAAGTGCAATGTGAACCAACATCTCGCTGCCCTAATCCCTACATAGTACCCCAGTAGATGTTTCCCTTGATAGTAGCCCCCTACATTAAAATGGCAATGTGCCTTGTTTGGGGTGAAAATGTAATAAAAAAAAAATAAATAAAAAAAAAAATAAATAAAAAATAAAAAAATAAAAAGAAAATAGGGTTAGAGAATGGTAGCAGAAGCATGTCAAAGTGGTATAAGAATGATGTTATATACAGGTTTAAACTATAATTTCACTGTCGCTTTTTCCGTCATCGCCGACAATTAAGCTATTTTTTAAATACAATTACATATGGTTATTTGATACCAGAATCTTATGTACGATGTTAAGGGAAGCTGACATCATAGGATGACTTCTACCATTAAATTGATCGTAGGCATAACGAAGTTCCTAACAATCATTTCAAAATAACCTGACAAATATACGCGGTGAAACAAATGTAGAAGTTATATATATATATATATATATATATATATATATATATATATATATATATATATATATATATATATATATATATATATATATACACTAATGCATAAATGGCAAACAAGACCCTTACAAAATTCTCTTAGAATCCTTGAATGAAAGCCATCGTGTAGGATGCAACATTTTACCGACCCACTTACACAAAAAACAATATATATATATATAAATATATATATATATATATATATATATATATATATATATATATATATATATATTGAGTTCAGCTTGGTTTAAAATTCTCTATAAACAGACTGACATTCGAACAGCGTTTGCAAATTGCAAATAATAAGATAAACTGAACTGAAATAAACAGTTGATGAGCTAATAAATTCACGGAATGCACCTGACAATTGGCCCCCTTTTACCTGCAATTAAACCACATTAGATTATGTCATTAACGATTATCTAAAGCTTCATGTCTACCCTGATAGGCCAGATACAATAGACCGCTTCGAATGCAATTTTTGAAGCGTTATAAAGCGTTATAAACAGCTTGATTTATCCTGTAGAGTTTGTGAAAATTAGATCTCTACATTATTCTATATACGCGCGAGCTGATCGACCATATGACCTTAATGTATATATATATATATATATATATATATATATATATATATATATATATATATAAACGCGGAAACATGTGTATGTATGTTTGTATGTATGCTGTTTGTATGTGGGTTTGTATGTCTTGCGAAACTTTCGACACACGGATTTTCACGTGATTGGGATCATTTTTAAGATCGATCCTTCGGCCGACAAATACCGAGGAATTGTCCAAAAACATTACTTGCTTCACCCTAAAACTCTCAGTTTTCTACAGGGAGGGGTCAGCAAAAACCGTCCTCTCATGGCAAGTTTGCTTCTACGCGTGCGCAAATGACGTCGGAAATTGATTTAGTTTAAATATTAAAAAAACAATTCAACGTTGTCTAAGCTCAGTTGCGGCCTCATTTTCTAAAGGTTTTGGGGTTTGTATCGTGGTGTGAGGTGTCTCTTTTTTCGCTTTCGATTTTTTTAAATTTTAATATTGAAACAGGTTTTTTTAAGCCATTTAATACGTGTTTTTTTGTTTTTATTTTTCAGATTTTTTAAAGTAGTTTTAACCTTCGTTTTTCTGTTTTCTTTTTCCATCACATTCGCGTTTTCTTTTTTTGTTTTCCCGAGTTTTACATTTAACATCGTTCGTTTGCCTTACGTTAATTTATTTGGGGGGGTGTTTTCTTCGATTTTAAGTTTTAACATTATAATATTTAAAAATATTTACTTCGCTTATTCTTATGTTTTGATTACCCCCCCGTCCCGAGCACACATCTCTAAACACCCAGGCAACGCCGGGTACCCCCCGCTAGTTGTATGTAAATTTTAAATGCCAAACATTAGAATTTGGAATTAACGCGCATATTTGTTAAATATAAATAGATGGTTGTGATTTATTTTCATTTTAATTCTGCAGCATCTAACAAAAAATCCGTCTATAGC
This sequence comes from Euprymna scolopes, assembly GCF_053919585.1. Taxonomy (NCBI): domain Eukaryota; kingdom Metazoa; phylum Mollusca; class Cephalopoda; order Sepiida; family Sepiolidae; genus Euprymna; species Euprymna scolopes. Next base: position 8,396,531 of record NC_136506.1, on the reverse strand, counting down.
GCTTGCTATGGCGGTATTACTTCTGAATTAATTATGGACAAACGTGGTACTAAACAAAACAGCCAATGTATTCCTTTTAATAGAATGATCATATCGCCGTGGGCTGCTTTGAAATTCACACTAGTGATTATCAGATTAAATCATGTCGCTAAAGCTACTAAAAAGAGCATCAATCAATTATTTCTATTAGTAAAATTTGATATTATCGTGTCTATTTTAATAGAACATCGATGTTTTCTGTGAAGTGTTTGATATTTTCTTTAAGATCGAGGAGAAAAGGGAAAAGAAACATTTCAACTCATTATAAACATTTTTTTTTCTCTGGCGATAATCGCATTACGCTTTGTAGGGGAATATTATTCCATTAATCATTCACTATTCGACTAATTAGAAACGGTTAAAGAGTTAAGATTTAACGGTTAAAAAGACCAGACGAGTGTGTAATTATATATCATTTAGTTGGAATTCATTTTTCAGATGAGTATTATTTATTAAATTATTTATTGCGGACTATTATCCTCATCTTTCATAGTTGCTGTTTCACGACGTTTCAGCCAACTATTCCCCTGTCTTCGTCAGTTGGTAACCGCGACGGGATAGGAATTCCGAATCTTCTAACTGCATTCTCAGCAATTACAGTCATCCATAGTAGTTACCGCCTCATTACGTTTAAGTGTGAAATTGTTTTAAAAAAATATTACTATTTATTAAAAATAAAATTGAATCTTGTTTTTAATTTTTGAATAATAAAATATTAATCTTCAGACAATTGAATAGTTGTACTTTTGTTTTATTTTATCTTTATCTCCCTCTTAAATCTTATGTGATAAGTACTGGTATGATCTGAGGTGCCTGAACTTAAGTCAAAATGATGTTTATATGTCTGATTCCAGTGTTTGGCCTCCGTCGAACGCACGTATAATTAAAGTAAGTCTACTCTTTTAAACAGTCGATAATAATTTAAGTATGGAAATGAAATTTCTAGTGTGAAACTTTAAGGTGAGATGTTATCTGATACTGACAATACAATTCAGCGTTAGCTGATGGCGTTGTTTCCAAAATGAAAGAGTTTTAACACCTGTGTGTTACAGCTTTAATTTTTAATCTCTGTATTTTCCATCTATCAACTACTTCTCAAAACTGGCCCCAAGTCGTATTTTGTGTGGGAATTTAGTTTACACAATACTTTATAACATTTTAACGATCACTACTAGACATATATCGATCAATATGCCTTTGTTAAGTCTTAAGAGACGATGGCTACCGAGAACAAGTGGAGCTGCGCATGTAATTGTGAAACAAGGGTTGCGCAATCTCCAACCATATCTCTCCGGAATCGGTACTAAGTTCAAATGATTGGAAATGATGCTGAGATAAGCAGAGAGCCCATAAAATGCCTGGAATTCCCAAATAGTAAACCGTTTTGGTACTGACCAAGCATAATGTTTCCTAACCTCTGTGACGTAATAATAACTATTTTGTCAACGTAAGTATGCCGTATCAGGTTTCAAATAGTTCCACGTATTAATTGAATATTAGTATATAATCAGATTTTAGGAGGCATTTTATGGACATACATTTACATTTGAAATATATAATAGTAGAGTCTTTAGAATGTTAAAACCGGTAGAAAGGTTGATGACTTAGAATGAATGCTTTATGCAAAATTAATGGTCGATCATGATTGATTGTTTTCATTAATGTCTATTCTTTATTACTTGGCATCGAGCGCGTATCATGATATTTCGCGGCACTATATTCTAAAAACATATATATATATATATATATATATATATATATATATATATATATATATATATATAAAAACTCTCTCTCTATAGATATTAACTGTAGCGTCTCTAAATCAAAATACGCTAACGGAAACAATTTACTGCACGAGCGTCGCCCTTTTAAAATTCATCATTCAATAAAATAAAAAGCTATAGCAAACATCTAAATGACTACTTTAAATACAGTTCCTGATTTCAAAAAAAGAAAAACCAAAAGGTAATTATATATCTATATATTTTTAAATCAAATTTATTATGTAAATTCAAAAATATATATATTTTTTCTACTCATTTCTATCTCTAACCTATACCAATTTTCTTATTAATTTTCTTATAAATTTTATATCCAAACCTTTTACTTCAATTTTTCAGATTCATCTGCCTTACTTTTAATGCTAGGTTTATTTTTGGTGTCTTTTCAATTCAATAGAAATCCTCATAAATTTACTGATGAGGAGACCGTGCTTACCAAAAAAACTATGTATAATTATTCTACGTGACTTCATGTATACCACAAATAAAAAGCACGGATTTCCGAAACGATCGTACAGATAATTGACTTTGTTGTTGTTCCTTCTTATGAAACTGATTTTTAATTTAATTAAATTTTGATTTTTAAATTTTAAAAATTTTAAAACTTTTAAATTATAAATCACATTACTTAATATATATATATATATATATATATATATATATATATATATATATATATATATATATATATATATAAATTTCCGCCAAATCAGAGCAGTAGCTTAAAAGAGAAACTTACCTATAAATCATTATGATTAATACCTAGAACCTAACTGGGCATTGAATGGATACCATAATTTTAAGGTCGGTGCACCTTATCAAAAAAATGCTATAATAGTAAACATTTATCCGACGTGATATTTAGTTTATTATTGCCTCATATTGGATGTATTTTCGTTGAGAGGAGCATACATGCAGCGAGTTCCTCGGAGCACAGTCCTTCCAACTACTTTTAAAACAAGCACAGGGACGCAACACCGCGCTTATGTGAAACGGGTGGAGCATCCTCGTATAAGGGAATCATCGCTTATCACAAGGCCTAGGGTTAATAAAGGCAATGTAGAAGAGTAAGAATCGTTTAAAGTGCAAATTAACTATAATCTGAATATTAAACGAGACAGCTAAGCAAGAACTTGCTTATATCGGACTTAAAGGCTGTTATAAAGTAGTCGGAAGGAAAACAGGCTAGTAGAACAGTGTACCGCATGCGGGAAGTTCTTGTAAAAAAGGTTGGGTTTGAGTAACATCTAAGATTAGGGAATCTTTCGGCCCCTGTTTAAGAGGAATCTAATGGTGCACAAACGCAGATGCGACAACAATACTCAATGCATCACTGAATGATGGCGTTGTAGTGATAGTGTTAATGAATTTAAAAAAATCTGATTCAACGAAACTTACAAATGCAATCACTGCATATGCTTTAAGTATTTAATATAAGATACTTACAAATATAAGCAATAAAAATCGTAATGATTATCACTTGATATGTCAGAATAAATTTTCACGAAAATAAAATACCCTAAATAAATCAGTGCAAATTATCAAAACTTTCGATGAGATAACTGAGTGTTCAAACATTAAACATTTCTTGTAGAAACTAAACTAAACTGATTTAACGAAACTTACAAATGCAATCTCTGCATATGCTTTAAGTATTTAATATGAGATACTTTTTTAATTTTTTTTTTATTTGTTATTCAATTTTCACCCCAAACAAGGCACAGTGCCACTTTGAAGCAGGGGGCTACTACCAGGGACTTAATTAGCGGGGTCATTATGAAGGGAGATGAGTAGAAAGATGGTTGTTAACGTTACACTTGAACTTCTGCATATCATTGCAGTTGGTAAAGCAGAATCCCGGAAGGGAGTTCCAAAGACCCGCAGTTCTGGGGAAGAAACTATTGGAGTAAAAGGCTTTCTTGCACCTAGGGATCTCTACTGTAAAGGGATGAGACTTAGTAGCTTGTCGGGTTTGTCGGGGGTAGTTACGTCGGGGAGGTACAAGTGTTTGTAGTTCGTCAGAGCATTCACCATTGAAGTATTTGTAGAACAGACAGAGGGATGCAACATCTCGTCGATGGGACAGAGGCTGAAGCCTAGATGACAGTTCAGGACCTATCAGGTTGGCGACTCTCTTTTGAACCCTGTCCAGGAGCGAGAGACAAGCAGCAGATGCACCAGCCCAGATGTGACAACAGTACTCCATACATGGGCGAATGGTTGCCTTATAGGGGTATAGGATACTGGCAGGCGTAAGTAGTTTTCTAGCACGGTAGAGGGAGCCAACCTTCCTTGCAGCAGCCTTGGCAATGCTCTCAATGTATCTATTCCAGTTCATATTCCCTGTAAACGTTAGGCCGAGGAGTTTAAAAGAAGTACTTTCAGGTAATGTGTTCTTGGCCATTGCTATTGGTGGCAGAGAAGGTTTCTTGCAGTTATTGAAGGAAACAAGCTTAGTCTTAGCAGCATTGAATGTGCCCAACCATTTTTGTCCCCATTCCACTACGGATTGGAGGCCATCCTCTAGTGTTTCTGCCATTTCCTTGGATATGCGTTCATTTGTCACCCTCATATCTGTTATAGAGAGTGGTGTCATCGGCAAATTTACCCATCTCCGAAACAATTTTATCAGGGAGGCCGTTTATGAATATCAGGAATAATAGAGGCCCAAGGATAGATCCCTGAGGTACTCCCACATTTATGTCACATTGTTTGGATGTACGGCCGTTAGGACAACTTGGATTTTTCTATTACTTAAGAAGGATTTAATTACATTATGAATTCTTCCTGTGATTCCATATGATCTAATTTTCCTTAGCAGACCATCGTGCCATACCCTGTCAAAAGCCTTAGATATATCGAGGGCCACCGCTCTTCCCTCCCCTGTTTTATCCAATGAACGGTATATACGTTCAGAAACTACAGTTTAGATATCTGCTGTTGAATATGAATCCATATTCTTTGTCAGTCAGGAGTTTAGCAGCTGTTAGGTGCTGGACTAGGGCTTGATTACCTAAGGACTCAAATATTTTGGCGAAAAGCAGGAGGAGGCTAATGGGGCGATAATTTAGTGGGTCAGTTCTTTCACCAGAATTCTTGAAAACTGGTACCACAGAGGCGGTTTTCCAGCAGTCGGGACAACAAGATTCGTTAAGGCATTTATTGTAAAGTTTGGACAGAACTGGAGCAACCTCGGCAGAGCATTTTTTTAATAGTACAGCCGGGATGAGATCTGGTCCACATGCTTTTGAGGTGTTTAGGTTTTTTATAATAGCATGTACCTACAAATATAAGCAATAAAAATGGTAATGAATATCACTTGATATGTCAGAATAAATTTTCATGAAAATAAAATACCCAATATAAATCAGTGCAAATTTTCAAAATTTCGATGAGATAACTGAGTGTTCAAACATTAAATATTTCTTGTAAAAACTAAACTAAAGTGAGCGAGGAATTCGTTTTTTTTTTGACGGATATGACGTCAGAATTACAAAAGAAACCATGAAGTACGCCATTCTTAGGTAAAATGGCAGTATTGATAAAATGTATTTAATCAAGCGTTAATCAAAAAATAAATATACCTCACTTTTTCTCGCCGTTTTGTTGCTGGACAATCGGTGCCGTTTCAATTATTTATCTTCTAAATCTATGTTTAATATAATGCAGTTTGTAATAAAGTAAAGCGATGTTTAGTATCTAGCATCTATCGATACTTTAAAGAGGCTTCAGCCTCATAACACAATTCCCCCACCTAGCGATGTCGGCTGGTAAAAGTGTATTGTTCTATGAATCAATAAAATAATTAAACAATTAAATGATTGCGCATGATCACTTCAGTTTCTTTTCACAATTGTTTGTTATGACGCCATAGCATGAGAACATTTCAAAGTTGATAAAATGTTAAAAGCAAAACAATGTATAGGACATATACAACGACTGAGCTCACTTAATGTCAGTGATGCAATATCAAGTGATAGCAATTATCTATATACGCTACCAGACTAGATAAATTCTTGATTTGGGTCCCATTAAAACGAGATAGGGGTTTCATTAATGAAGTGCAAAATTGGAGTGCGAGGAAATAGGCGTAGAACATCGTGACCGATCACAAATATATCTATGTATTACATAGAGACATTCAGTTGCATATTAACTGTTTAGAAGTACTTATATATATATATATATATATATATATATATATAAATATATAGATATAGATATATAGATATATAAAGAAAAAGTTATAAAAATATATATGGCAATTAAGCTCTCTACATATGTATTGAGCACTGTTGAAGTAAATACTTAAAGTTTACGCATAAAATAATACTTTTCTATATTAAGGTATGTGTTTGAATGAAGTAATCATATATATATATATATATATATATATATATATATATATATATATATAAAGCTGAATGTCTGTCCGTGTGGTGTGTGTGGTCACGAATAGGCTCCTATATGGTTAACTATTTAAAAAAAAACTGATAACATATAATGATAACAAATGGATCGAGACACAGGAATGGGTATGTTTAATCTGGCAGAACGGCGGTTCATTACAATTGTGGGGTCTGCGTTCGCGCCTGGTCCGCAAAGTGTGGAAATAAAACATTTTTAAATTAAAAAAAAAACGTTTTGAAGTGTTTTTGATATAGATGTATATGAGAAAACTTGATAAGTTTGTGTAAACTTAAATAGGGATGGTATAATAAAATTGTGGGGTCTGCGTTCGAGTCTGTCCTCAATAGAATGGAAAAAGGCTAGAAATGATGGATGATACCCTTAATATTTTACTGTAAGAACAAATGTGACATGGAACACTACATAATTCAGGTCATTACCTTTCTCAACAAGCGTTTATTTGTTGAAATCTGATCAATAGTTGCTGAAATTTTTAAAAAATTGCCAAAAATTGGTGTATCTATATATATATATGAGGCGTGTAATAAGTAATGCCCCTGACACACTTCCCATAGCAGTAGACCAACGAAACTTGGCACAGTTATTTGTCTTTCTCTACATAGGAACCACCCAGATTTATGCATTTCTCCCATCGTTTGATGCAGCTTTGGAGACCGTTTTTATAGAACATCCCAGCTTGACCCTCAAACTACGACGTGACCTCAGAAATCAAGGCTGCATTATCTGGGAAACACTATCCTTTCAAAAACAACTTCATGGCTGGAAGAGGTGAAAGTCAGAGGGTGCAAGGACAGAAGAGTAGGGAGGATGGAGAAGGATTTCATAAACACACGCCCGTGCTTCTACTCTGGCGACATGCGAGTTGTGGACCGGGGCGTTGTCATACAGGAGGAGGATAACTTTGTTGATATTGCCTTGCCTCTTGATGTTTATAGCTTCCCTTAATTTCGTCAAAAGTGAGGCATAATAGGCTCCTGTAATTCTGGTATCCTTTCCCAGGAAATCTGTCATCACTACTCCGTCCTAGTCCCAGAAGACTGTGAGCATGACCTTGCCAGCGAAGGGCTGCACCCTTGCCTCCTTTGCAGGGAGTGAGTCCAAGTGCTTCCACTGCATTGACTGGACTTTGCTCTCTGGATCATAATGATGGACACAGGTTTCATCCTGTGTAATCAGTCTTTTGAAAAAAATTGACTCATCTTCTTGACACATCTCCAAATTCATCCTCGAGTACTGGACGCGTTCTCACTTCTGGAATGGTGTGAACAACCTGGTAAAAAATCTAGCAGACACCTTATACATATGCAAATGGTCATGAATTATAGTTTTCACAGACTCTGTACTAATCTTGAGATCCTGGGCTATTTGGCGAATAGTAATGCGCCGATCTTCTAAAATTGCAACCTCAACTTGACGGACAGATGCCTCATCAATGGCAGAAGGGGGCGACCAGGTCTGGGAGCTGTTTTCACAGACTTCCAGTCATGTGTAAATTCAGGATGCCAGCGTTTACAAGGTCATATGATGGGGCATTATCACCATAAGTTTCTTAAATTTCATCAAAAGTCTCCTTTGGCGTGCGTCCTTTCAAATACAAAAATTGGATAATTGCTCGACATTCAACCGGCTCCATTTCACACATGCCGCAGTTAAAACATCTCTAAAACAGAAACCACAATTAGTTCAGAGTTGTAATTTGCTACATAACCCGTAGAGATATAAATTCTTGCACGTGCAAAATTTCAGCTAGATCAGACAACTGGAAGTGAGTCAGGGGCATTACTTATTGCACATCCCTCGTATCTATATCTATCTATCCATCCATCCATCCATCCATATATATATAATTATTCAAAAAAATGAAATATAATAAATACGCGTTAGATCTTTTTACCACAAATACCAAGATCTTCCATTACAGGATTTAGCATACACTTTTGATTTCAGCATCAATATACAATTTCCCTTATTCTATGTCGCTAAAATGATTTAAAAACTTTAAAAACATTTAATTTAATTTTCTATGTTTATTAGCTATAGCAAATTAGGTGTAAACCTTTTAAAATATTTGCTCATGCTTTTCTCCGAGGAGATGTATAAACTTCGGAAACTCATGGGTTAAAGAAATATATTTTACTATACTGTATTATTTGTCTTGCATGCAATAACATTTCTGTATTCGAAATTTAACGTTTTCAAATCACAAAGTTTGAATTCCTAACTTCTGATATATATATATATATATATATATATATATATATATATATATATATATATATATATATATATATATATATATATATATTCCCAAAGCCCCTGACCTTGACAGAGGGTTAACTAAAACTTTCTGCTATGATTGCAAATGATCTGAAATAACAGCAACGGGAGACGTGATTCCAAATATTTCTCATATGTTATATCAACATTCTTTGGTTTTCATACATAAAGTACATTTCACAGTGTATAAAGATTATTTGATGCTGGAGATATTCATAAACGTATCCTATTTCCAAAAGAGGGGAGATATAACACATGAGAAATGTTTGGAATCAAATGTCCACTTGCTGTTATTTCAGATCATTTTAACCATAACAAGTTTAAGTCTCCCCCTCCGTCAATGCCAGAGGATTTGAGAAAATATTAGATATTTTGCAATTCATATGAAAAACTAAGAAAACTAATGACTACGATTGAAACACTGGTGAAGGGGCCTTATCTTTCCACCTTCCAAAAATCCTTTTAAATTACCACTATTATATGTTCTCGGGGACGCTCGAAATGGAAATAACGTTTAAAATTACAGGGACATATTAGTTTCCAAGATATGGAATTATAGTTTTAAAAAGTAGGGGGGGTCATTATCTAAGTTAATTGATCGTCAAATAAACGCTAGAGTATAACTACCTTTATTTGGCGCGGGGGGTCGTCTGTGTGTGTTAGGGGTTTCGTTTATTTAGTAATTGTGTCCTGTAAGACCAACATAAAATCTTCGGGGGAAAAATCTTGTTTACTATAAGTTTTCGGGTGAGCTGCAAACAAATATTGCATTTAAATTGTGCTCAAATAAGTAAATTTATCGTATATATATATATATATATATATATATATATATATATATATATATATATATATATATATATTATTCCTTAATTGGAATTCATTTTTGAGATGAGCATTATATATATTATTAGATGAATAGTTGGCCGAAACGTCGTGAAAAACAACAACCAATAAAGATGAAAACAACAACTAATAAAGATGAGAATAATATTCCGAAATAAAAATAAATTAATATATATATATATATATATATAATGCTCATCTAAAAAATGAATTCCAAATAAGGAATAATAGTCCGAAATAAAAATAAATTCTCGGATATAAACCAATGCCATTTTTTTTTATATTGTAATCGTGAGCTTTTTTGTGCGTGCACGCGCATATATTGTTGCTTAATACACAGAAAAATACTTATTTGCGGAAATTATAAATGTGACATTCATTTTCAGCACACCCGAAAACCTATTGGGAAGTAGTTTTTGAACGTTGGTCTACCAGGTCACAATAAACTGCCCCTCAAAAACAACAGACCCCCACCAAAAGGTGTTAATAAAGTGAGTTCTCATTTTATGTTAAATTAACTGGAAAAGTGAACTACTTATTGAAAGTATGATTTTTTCATATCTAATCATTTCGTAAAATTTTAAATATAAATTTCGTTTTCAGTAACTTATAATAGTAGTAAAAAAATGAGGTTGAACAGATACTGCATATTTACGGAAACATGTTATTGACGTAAAAGTGCAAAACTTAGGCTCTCCATGATGTGCGATTCCCTAAATATGCAATAAAAAGGATGAATGTCAAATAAACCGCTACACAATTAAGATCATTACCTTTCTAACAAGCGTGCATTTGCTAAATTCTGATCAATAATCGCTGAGATTTGAAACTGATAAAATTGCCCCAAAAAGTAGTATATATATATATATATATATATATATATATATATATATATATATATATATATATATATATATATATATATATATACATATATATATATAATTATTTTTTATTATAATAATTAATACACAAGGAAACTAATGTTCCCTTATTTCGGGAATCTTCAGTGCAGGGTGTCAGGACTAACACCAGTCGACAGATTCGATTGTCTCCCCTCCTTACCAGGTAATTAATATATATATATATATATATATATATATATATATATATATATATATATAAATATATATATATATATATAAATATATATATACATATACATATATAAATATACATATACATATATAAATATATATATATACATATACATACATACATATATATTGGAAAAACTTCAAATTAACTACGAAAATCGCCATTTTTACACATTTGAAAATTATTTCTGACGAGGACGCATCACAGACCGTCTGAAACGCGCGTAAACGATTTCAATGACTTAAAAACATTATTACAATGATCCAAACATAATTCTCAATAAAAAACTAAGACACGGAATAATAAAATAATGTTAAAAAATACACATTGTTGGTGACTACTCCCTTATTTAAATATATATATATATATATATATATATATAAATGTATACTGTGTGTGCAAAATCGAGCCTTCAAGACAAGGTGATAATAGCAACAAAAAGTGTATTTCATTTTACGTTACGATTGTTTCGATGTCTAGTTCGACAAGTTCAATAATTGTATCGTTTGAAATTTTAAAAAAACTAGCATTTCCTCAAACTTTATGAATAAGCAAACGGTTTTAGAAAATTTTCAAACGATATAATGATTGAAATTGTCGAACTAAACATTGAAACAATTGTAACATAAAATGAAATACACTTTTCGTGGCCATCAACACCTTGTCTACAAGTTTTGATTTTGTACACATGCTCAATTATGAAATGTGATAATTTTGTATGTTAATCCTAAAGTCAACAATTTTTGGCTTAAAACCTACTGGTATATGAAAATTTACTGAATTACACAAACTCACTGTATTACATATAAGTCTATATAAATATATATATATATATATATACATATACATGCATATATATATGAATATATATGCATATACATACATATATATATAAATATATATGCATACATATACATACATGTATATAAATATATATGTATACATATACATACATATATATATATGTATAAATATATATACATATACATACATATATATAAATATATATGCATATGTATATATACATATATATACATATATATATATACAGTTTACACTTGTACTTTTTGCAATAATTGCAAGTTTAAGCTAACTTTAATGTAACTGTTAAAACAACCTTCGCCTCATTTGATGCGCATTTTATTCCTCCATGATTTTACCTGCTCATATTTGACTTGTAATTGAAATATTCTAGTGTTCACGTTAATTTAAAAAACATAACTTCAAATTTAGTAGGCAAAAAGAAATTCCGCAGCAACAAATTCGCTTAAGGCTAGCTTAAATTATCGCCCCATAATCAGGTTAAGATATCCACCAACAGGCAACAAAGTATCTCTAATCGTAATTGTTGTTGTTCAAGTTATACACCGTAACATTTAATCCATATCCCACAACTTTCTCTAATTGATCTTCAAGAGCTGAGTAATCTCCACCTTTCTGGTTTATCCAATCGAGAAACTGGCCGCAGATTGAAATGTGATGAGAGGACGATAGGAAAGACTTTGCAAAAGCACCAAAACACCGGCAGTGTTCGTGATGCCCCTTAATCTGCTCGAAATAGAGGTACGTCTTACAGGAGGATCAGTTGAAATACGCAAGCCAATGATTTCTGTAAAGAACAGAAAGCGCCGTCTGGACTTCGTCGGATGCAATAAAGATCATGACTCTTCATTTTGGTTAAAAGTGCTTTTTAGCGACGAAAGCAAGTTCAATAGGCTAACCAGTGATGGTAGGTAATACGTCCGTCGGAGGAAAGACGAATAATTAAAGTCTAGGTGCTCAGTTTCAAGGTGGTGGAGGTTCAGTTTTGGTGTGTGGCATTATTAGTGACAATTGTCCAGGGCCTATAGTTCGCTAACAAGGTCGAATTAATTTGACCAAATAAATTAATATGTTGACTGAACATTTTCTATCCTACTTTGGTCGGAATTTGGATGATAATCCCATCTTCATGCAGGATAATGCTCCCATTCACACAGCTGGCACTGTCAAGAGGTTCATTGAAGAGAATGATATTCCGTATTTGGATTGGCCTGCACAATCTCCAGAGCTCAATCCAATCACAAACCTATGAAATTACAGCAAGCAACAGCAACACAATGAGAAAATTTCAATTTTGAAAGAACTTTGGGCAATAATTAAACAATAGTGGGATGCCCTTTCCCCAGAGTATTGTTGCAGTCTGATTCTAGAATGCCAAAATATTGCAGGCTGTAAAATTACAGAAGGGCTATGCTAAATAATATCTACTTGTTCATTGTATTCCTGTTGTATTTGATTTGCATTAATGTCCTAAAGTTAAATTTAAATCACAATTTTCCAGTGTGCGGACTTTCTTTTTCCCTCCTATATTTGAAGTTATTTTTTAAAATGAGTTGAACACTAGAATATTTCAATTAATAGTCAAACAGTTACATTAAATTTAGTTTCAATTTGCAGTTTTTGAAAGTGCGGACTTTCTTTTTGCCGCATGCATATATATATATATATATATACATGCGGCAAAAAGAAAGTATATATATATATGTGTGTGTGTGTATGTATATATGCATGTATATATACATAATATGTATGTATATATATATATGTATACATATATATGTGTATATATATATATAGAGAGAGAGAGAGATGGAGAGAGAGAGAGGGGGGAGAGGGGAGAAAATGTTATAATATTATATTATTCCAATAATATTAACTAGCGGAACCTCTGGAAATTGCGCAGCGGACTCATTCATATATAATTTATCCATGTTGCTATTCGATAGATGTTCACCGTAAATGGAGCCGCCCTGATATTATTGTATCTATTTTGTTAAAACTGCAAAAGTATTTTCCAAGCTAGCTGGAACGCATGAAGTAACCAATGTGTAAAATACGCTTAAATATGACATTTTAATTCTTGCAGATTTCGTATATATTATTTAAGTTTAAGTTCCATTCATTTTTATATATTATAATGTTACGATTTCAAAAATAAAAAAAATATATATCAATATGATGTCGGTTTATCAGCTTGAATCGAAACCGAATCCCAAACTTATATGAATGCATATGTATATATGACTTAGATGTTTCTTAATGTGGATTATATTGATTTAAATTCATTTTATAAAAAGAAGGGCACATCAGGTGAAAAAAACTTCGAGCAAGTTTAAATGTTCTTGTATCGTATGAAAATTTAAAATAGTTTTAGACATAAATAATAAATATATTTGTAAATGTAGAGGTCCTTTTATATTAAAAGAGATATTAGTAGAGAACGCTTAATAAATGTAAAACTTACTATTTTGATTTAATTGAAATGTAATCTTTTAAATTCTAACCGTGCCAATTCTATGCTGATGACACGGCAATCTACGGCAACACATCAAAGGCTGTAAATGACAAAGTTCTCTCTGATTCTCTCTCCTCTGATCTCGAGCGTGTAGTTCAGTGGGGGAAGACGTGGCTGGTTACCTTTAATGCATCTAAAACCAAGCTCCAGTCTTTGCACCATAACCCCCTGATTCCCATCTGGCACCAATTGTAATGGATGGCTCCCGCCTAGGAGAAGCTCAATATTTTGACAAGCTTCTGGGCTTAACCTTTACTCCTGGTCTGAAATGGAACACGTACATCAAGTCTGTTGCCAGGGCCGCTGGAAAGATAGTGGGATCCTTCTACCGCTCCAGAAGATATCTCACTACTGATGCTATTCTCTATCTATATAAAAGCCAAGTACGTCCAACGATGGAATACTGCTGCCATATCTGTGCAGGAGCTGCTAAAAATAGCCTATCCTGAATTGATAGAGTACAAAATAGACTTCGTGGCTTAGTGGGGGATGCCCTTTTCTCTTCCCTGCAACCTCTCTCCCACAGAAGAGACGTTGCGAGCCTATCCTTGTTTTATCGTTATTTCCATGGCAGGTGCTCGTCTGAACTCCAATCTCTGGTCCCCCCCTCGCCAATCTTTTACGAAAAACACCCGTCTAGATTAAGCCACTGTCAAAAATTTTCCCCACTCTCTATCTGTGCCTAAATCAAAACGTAGACTCCATGAACACAGCTTCTTTCTTAGAACATCACGCCAGTGGAACTCTGTTCCGTTTGCCTGTTTCCTACCTGACTACAACGTGGATGTCTTTAAATCCAAAGTAAACAGATTCCTGATGAACTGCCCCCTTAAGTAGACACTTTATGAAATCTCAACACTAACGTACAACGTACTGTACACGAAATAAACCTTATCCCTGAGTGGCTTCCGGGCCTTGATAAATGGTGACCTCCTTGTAAAAAAAAGGTCAGGTAATATTTGGACAGTAATCGCGTCTCTTTTCATATTAACAACTCGGATAGACATATTTACGGAGAAGATCTATCGTCTGTCTTCAGTAAAAAATGTACGATTGAAAACTGTGTCAAATTCTCCAAGATACATAAGTTACACACATAACCCGAAGTTGATTTAATATTAAATATAAACTACATATAAAACATGTCGGAGGGCACATCGGCAAAAACGTTCTGTATATGACAACCAAAAAGTGTAGTAATCTAAATAATACAAGAAATATTTTTAGTACTCGATTTTTTAATATGTCTTACCAATAAATGTCCAATGTGGGTAGAGATATCACATATCCTGTGTTAAAGATCTTTATCGGCATAAATGACTTTTCAGTTTCCTTCTGAATCGAAGAGATAGTAGCGTTGCTAATCACTGAACCAATCAGTACGATAGTCGACTTTGATTGGTTACCAACTGGATCTGATCGACTACAATGGCTATCGATTACCATGCAAAGTAATTAACTTGACTACGTCCAATCATATAATGCACATGCTTCGAAGCGCGCCATTCTGCCGACGCTGACCTCAACAAGAAAGACACGATTTTAGAACAAAAACGGAAACGTGCAACGAAATGGAAGAATTTTTCAAGAAGAAGACATTCGTGATCTTATTATAAAAAGATCAATAAAACTGACATTAATTTATCATCATCGTCATTTTTCTGAATTTTTGAGATGGGGATTAATAATTTGTATTATTTATATTATTCGGATTACTATTCTCATTAATAGTATATTTCCAACGTTTGGATCAATGGAATCTCTCAGTAAGATTCTACATCTAAAAACTATACTTAACTTTTTTTTTTTTTTTTTTAATTACATTTTCACCCCAAACAAGGCAAATTGCCACTTTGGTGTAGGGGGCTACTATCAGGGGCAACAACTACTGGGGTACTATGTAGGGATTTGGGCAGCAAGGTGTCGGTTCACGTTACACTTGAACTTCTGCACGTCAGTACTGTTGGGGAAGCAGGGACCTGGAATGGAATTCCACAGTCTTGCGGTTCTGGGGAAGAAACTATTGGAGTAAAAAGATCTTTTACATCTAGGGATCTCTACAGTGTGGGGGTGGGATCTAGTAGCCTGTCGGGTTTGTCGAGGGTGCTCGCGTCGTGGGGGCACAAGTGATTGCAGTTCATCAGAGCATTCACCACTAAAATACTTGTAGAACAGGCAGAGGGATGCAACATTTCGTCGATGGGACAGAGGCTGAAGCTTAGATGCCAGTTCAGGGCCTATCAGATTTGCGACTCTCTTTTGAACCTTGTCAAGGAGCGAGAGACTAGTAGCAGATGCACCAGCCCAGATGTGGCAGCAATACTCCATACATGGGCGAATGGTGGCCTTATAGAGGTACAGGATACTTTCGGGTGTTAGTAGTTTTCTAGCACGGTAGAGAGAGCCTACCTTTCTTGCAGCGGCCCTGGCAATGCCTTCAATGTGATTGTTCCAACTCATGTTTCCTGTGAACGTTAGGCCAAGGAGTTTGAAAGATGGACTCTCAGATAAAGAGTCGTTGGCCATTGCTATTGGTGGTAGAGAGGGTTTCTTGTAATTATTGAATGAAACTAGTTTAGTCTTAGCAGCATTGAACGCGACCAACCACTTTTGTCCCCATTCCACTACAGATTGGAGGTCTTCCTCTAGTGTTTCTGCCATTTCTTTAGAAATGTGTTCATTCGTCTTCCTGTCGTGTCTGCCATAGAGTGTAGTGTCATCAGCATATATACCCATCTCAGAGGCAATGTTGTCGGGGAGGTCATTTATGAATATCAGGAACAATAGAGGTCCAAGGATAGAACCCTGGGGCACTCCCGCATTTATATCATATTGTTTAGATGTGCGACCGTCGAGGACTACCTGAATTTTTCTCTTATCTAAGAAGGATTTAATTATGTTAAGTATTCTACCAGTGATACCGTATGATCTGATTTTACTGAGGAGACCCTCATGCCATACCCTGTCAAAAGCCTTAGATATATCTAGAGCTACCGCTCTGCCTTCCCCCGCTTTGTCCAGTGAATGGTATATACGTTCAGAGATCACGGTGAGGATGTCTGCTGTGGAACGGGCTTGTCTAAATCCATATTGTTTGTCAGTAAGTAGTTTAGCATCTGTAAGATGATGGACTAGAGCATGGTTAATTATGGTCTCAAATATTTTGGCAAAAAGTGGGAGGAGGCTAATGGGGCGATAATTTGATGGGTCTGTCCTTTCGCCAGAATTCTTGAATACTGGTACAACAGAAGCAGTTTTCCAACAGCCCGGAAAGCAAGCTTCATTAAGACATTTGTTGTAGAGTTTGGAGAGAACTGGAGCTACTTCGGCTGAGCACTTTTTTAATAGCACAGCTGGGATAAGATCGGGTCCACATGCTTTTGAGGTGTCAAGGTTTTTTATGATAGCATGCACCTGAGCAGGGGTGGTTTTCAGATCGTCTAGTGTGGCGTCTGTCCGCATAGGAAAGTCAGGAAGGGGGTGGTTGGAAGGGTCCAGTGTGGAGTTTGAGGCAAACCGACTGGCAAGCATGTTAGCCTTGTCGGTTGCTGAGGAGACAACCTCGTGATTGTTGGTTAGTGGGGGAATTGTTGATTGCCCATTATTTACTACACTGTTGTAGATTTTCCAGAAGTCTCGAGTTCCTAGTTTTTGTGCTTCGATGCGCTTTTTAGTGGTTTCCGTAAATTCTCTCTTAGCTGTCGCTATTTCTTTCTTAACGTTATTTCTAGCTTCTATATACTTCAGTCTGTTTGAACTGGAATTATGTCGGTTAAACCTACGGTATGCATGCTGCTTTTGAGTAATGGCAGTTGCACAAGTCGACGTAAACCATTGGGGAGAGTGGGGCTTACTATAAAATTTCCGCATGGGAACATGCGCTTCGATTGCAGTTTTGAACCAGTCAGTGGTCTCGTTTGCACACTGTTCAGCAGGGAGAGAGAAAATATTTTTCCATGGAGCATCTCTAATTAGTTCCCTGATGGCTTCCCAGTCAGCCTTATTATAATATCTCGTTGTTTTGAGCACTGGCTCTTCAGTTTTGGGTCTAGAGTTTAGGGCGATTTAAACCATTATCACTGCATGATCAGCGTTCCCGAGTGGGCTGTGGGCCTTCGCTATGCAGTCATCGGGAACTGTGGTCAAAAACAGATCTAGAAGTGATGCGTGTTGTTCTTCCTGGTCAGGGAAACGGGTTGGAAACGTAACAATTTGTGATAGGGAGTGAGATATAGCGAAGCTATGGGTTGTGCTGCCCGCTGCATCTGTGTGAGTAGAGAATCCAAGCCAGTTTTTGTGGTGGACATTAAAGTCGCCAAACACATGTATTTGTGCGCTAGTGTCGAGGGACAGTGCCGTGTCTATGCTGTCAGATACTTTGTTTATTATGGAGCAGTCCTGAGTCGAGGGAGAGCGGTAGAGAAAATAATAGTAGCTAATACTGTGTTGCACGTTTAGTCTAAAGCACATAAAGGCTTGATCATCTGTTTCTAGGTTTGTTTCTCTAGCCAAGGGAAGGGTATTACGAATGTAAACTCCAAGTCCGTGCATATGTCTGTCAGAGTCCTTACGGCAGAGTGGGAGATATCCAGGCATGTTAAAGTGGTTAGAGGGAATGGAGGAGTGTAGGTTAGTCTCACTTAGTGCTAAGATATCCGGGGTATTTGTTAAGAGAAATGCTTACTGATTGACAGTCGGCATAGTCCTTACGAATTCCAACAAAACCGAACAGTCAGCCATTGTACACCCGCTATGTGATTACACCATTCCACAAATAAATCATTACTTCAAATGTATTAAACGTAATAGATGTGTTGAAACTAAAGCTGGCTAAGTATTGTCATCAATTTCCGCATGAGTATCATTGAAAATGCTGCGTGAATCATATCCCCCAAAAATAAAGGCTTGGTCCTTATGAATGTTGGCGAACAACAGGCGTTGTCTTTTATCTCGACTATCGTCAATGAGCCTGTGATGATTTCGTCAACACCTGACCAAGTCAAACTAAAACAACCTATGCGAACATAGACACTTTGTTCGGTATGTTCTCCCCAACTCGAAAATGATATGAACCATATTCACATATCTATTCGTGATTTTGCTACACTCATCAAGAACCTCGACATTAGCATTATAACATTGTTTGAGTCATAGTACTCAAAAACTGAAGTCGGACAAGGCTTATATTTTTGCAAAGATATTCAATCGTTGCCTAAAGGAAAACTATTTTCTGACACTTTGGAAAACATAATTAGTCCGTCCAGTATTTATAACTCGTGGAGATCGGACTTCACTCTGTTTTGTGTCATGAGCATGTTGTTTATATCTGTGTTAAATAGAGTGTAGTAAACCACTCTAGAAAACACAACATACTCAATTGCAAGCAATATGATTTACGTCCTGTGAAATATACAGCTGATATGCTGGCTGTAATCCCATAAGAAATCAGTGAAATCGACTGAGATTTCCTTCTTAGATCACTAGCCCTTATATTAAAAGCAGTTAATAGCGTTTTGCATAATAGTATACCTTTTAGACATCTACTAATACGTATGTTATTGTTGAATTGGAGAGGAAACTGGAGATTTTATTAACGACTATTCAATGGAAGAACCTCTGCTAATTTATCATTTAAATGATAAAAAATCTATATCGCAAATTCATGAATGCTGTTCATCTCACCATATATTTCTTTCAGTATGCTTAAATGTTCAATACTTGACAGTTCGTGTTTCGTAGCATAGAAACAATCATATAATTAGTATGTCAATATTAAAATATTTTCCTCCATGACGCATCAAAGATGAAGTAGTCATCAGTTTTAAAAAGAATATGAGTTAATTACATAAATTCGAAAATATCAGTAGTTGCGATGATGTTTTATGATATTTACACCGTCTTTGATTTGATGTAGCGTCATTCATCCTTTATATACGCATTAATATAATGTGATCATATTATTATAATTAACACTAAAATATATTATCTTATATTTGGTAAAGTTTATTATTTATAAATAGTTAATATTTATTTTCTAAGATAAGAGTAAATGGTTAAATCTATAATATTTATATTTAGGTGTTTTTATACGAAAATATTTTTTAATTCGTAGACTTTGTTACGATATTGAAATTATTTCGTATGATTAAAATATGTTGGGTCTTAACTTATTATTAAACTTAATAGAGATTTATATTTCTGCGTTTAACACAACTTCATTAATATGATTGAGTTCTTAAGTTTCCGTTACGTCTGTTTGTTTTTCTAATGCAATGGAGGCTATTCCACTTTACAAGTATACTGTTTAGTCTTCTTTACATATTATAACCGTTTATTGATTAATTTTATCTTATGGATTTCTAACTACTTATTTAAGGTTAAATTTTACTAATTTTATTTGGGTCAACTTCACCTTAATTTGTATTTATTATCTATTTTTTTAAAGTTATGTATGGTAATTTATTTATTTATTTCATTATTTATTAAACCTTGATATTAGCAAGCAATTTATATGTAAATTTATAGAACACTATTGCAAATTAAACAGACACGTGCGTCACTCAAAAAATTGCTCTTTTGATCTGGCATCTAGTATCACAGTCATTGACGTCACTTCATTTGGACCTTCCCCTTATATTTCTTTATTTCCTCTCATTCTTACAGCTGAGATGACGCGTGTTTTCCTTAATTGCTCTCCACGCGCACGTGAAGAAAAACTTCCCGCTTGTACAGATATGCAAGTATTAATAGTAATGAAACTACTCGTATGCAAAAAGCCCGTCTCATTCCAGGTAAGCTTAACTTAATTCCACCATGAAAATTAATGGACGGTAACTAACAATTAGTTGCCCCGCAACAGCAATTAATGAACATTTAAAAAATTATTCCTAATCACACGTGTTCACACACACATACTCTTATGTTAATCATAAAAAGCATGGTTTTAATAAATATTCTGATTTGTCTGTCTACAATGTGGTCCTATGCTGTTTTGTTTTAATATTGGAGTCGAGGATACGCTTATTTATTCTCTACAAGTCTTCTCACTCCAGACGCAGAAGTCAACAAAATTTGATGATCTCCGATTTCCAGTTCCGACCTTCGATCGTCGAGTACAAAACATTAGAATGAAATTTTTATTATTTACATAATAATGAAACATTTTTCCATATATTTGTATTTATATACAAGGGTATTTTTATGAATTACAAACATAATGCAAATACTAATTGTATTCAACTCAATAATTACCTGGTATATCCACTTTATTAATTATTGTTAATGTATTTACATTATGCTGAAATTAAATATTTATGAAAAATAATCTACTGAACTCGAATATACAAAAATTTATCCTCGTATGTATTTTTAAATACTCTACTTATATCTAATAAATTTACTTATTTTACTTTGTTTTATGAATGTATGATCTTAAATGTTATTATGTTCAACAAATAACTATTAACTATAAATATTTCAACAAAAATGTTTAATTAGCTTCAAACAAGTATATATTAACTAATATTAATTAACTAATACAATTTACTCCAGTTAAATAACACACGTTCCTACTTGTATATTTCACATTCTACATGAATTACTTATTCCATAACTTTGAGTTCCGGTAATCCAAGACAGAAACGGCCAAAAATAATTTTCTAACATCCGCTTTATTAAGCGTCGCAAATTGCTCTCGGAGTAATGCCCTATTTCAATCAACACAAACTGGGTCACTGGTGAAACAAAGATGATGTTTAAAAACTCGGCATGTGCAATGAAACTAGCACATTATTGATGACTCGACTCAAAGCATCTTTAAGTTCCAGAGAGTTACAATAAAAACTGACGTTTATAATCCTCTTAATAGGTTTACTATATTCTATCTTTTTATTGTTCATTGTCCCTAACTGCTTACCATTAAAAAGCAATGTGGAAATGGAAAAGGAAAAATTGTTGTCTTTTTCTAAGATCGCAAACATTGGAAGACGAAGAGGAAAATAAACGTTTTTGTTAGCGTGATTAATAACAAAAGACAGTAAAACATTTTCGTTGTTTTTATTTTCTTATTTGTCTTTGAACCATTAACATTGTTAATTATCTGTGCGCATCAATCAATTGCCTCGTAACCTGTCCGCTTAGTGTGGTAGCTCGCGACTAAGACGACGATATTTAAGGGTATCATACACTCAAATAGAAATGGCGTCTAGTATTCTTTTTCCTATTCAGAATACATTTCGCGAAATAAATTAGATTATTAAATATTGTATATATCTCTTTTTCGTATATATATATATATATATATATATATATATATATATATATATATATATATATATATATATATATATTCTTAAATGTCTACATCATGGTATTAAAGTGCTAGGTGACTGACAAAATGTTTGTGAATCAATTTGCTTATTGTCAATATCGTCTGCTCTTTTTGACTCGGGTTCCTGTTTTTCAAACGGCGCGACGGCGTCAGAAAATATATGATAATTTCTGATTTATGGCTTGTCAGATTATGCAAAAGCCCAGATTTCTCCACCTTAAGAATACATTGTTCTGTACATCGCTCCAGGTGCATAAAGTCACTTGATATAACGAGCCCATAAATTTTACTTTAAGGTAAAAGGTTAGTTAAGATGCGTTAAAATCTAAGCTAAAAAAAAGCAATCGTTTCCTCTTCGTCAGAAAGATCGCTCATAAAATGTGAGGACTAAAGCGTAAAATAAGGTAAGTCACTTTTACCTCCCAAAATGTAAGCTTGATCATGTTCATTTATTAAGAAATATGGAAATTGAAACAAAACTGCAGGCAGTCCTATCAGCATCTGTTCTATTATTCTCATCAAGAAATGGAGTGATCAAATACGAAAGATGGTATACCGAAATTATATAAGACATTTAAGGGTAGATATCTTATAACCCAACCAAATCAAATGTATTATGCAATAAATAGCGTAGTACAATATCAAAAGCCACAGGATAGTAGACAATCGTGAACAAAACTGACTAGATGAAACACCCAAGTGAGTTGACGTACATTTTCTTTATTGAGTTATTACGTCCCACTCGCAAATAATGTGAATTATAGCTGTAAGGATTGGTCCACATTTACAAGTCGCTTCTAAGTTGTTAATTATGCAATTGAATATTCTTTCACATTTCTGTGAAAGTTCTGAATGTTAGTAGCCGGAGAGAACGAAGGTAATTCTGAAAGATGGAAGTAGCTATTAAAATTAAAAGGGTTTGTTAAAAATGAGATGCTATATATATTTTGCCCAGAGTATCTGTAATGTTATGACCCTTTAGGATGTGACAATAGCGTAGTATCTGTTAACTGTTCCAAGCGGGGTCAAGGGTCACAAGATTATTATTATTGTTATTGTATTCTTATTAATTGATTTGAGCGACGGATGGTCGCTGGATCAGTTATTATGATTAGAAGAATAAACAATTAAATTGGGGAAGAAATGATTGACGTGTGAATCGCAAAAGGAATGCGAAAATAGAAAATAGATGTAAACATTCTTTTGGATTTGGATAAACAAATAACTAGATGGAAACATTATGTTGGTCTGAGACACGTAATTATGTGATGTAAGAGAACACATGATGTAGTTCGTTTTGAAGAGATTCAGAGAGTTGAGGATTGACCACCAGAGCAGAAAGACGTCTAGACAGGGGTGGACAGACAGCTAGGAGCTGGGTATAAGAATAGAAAATGTAGACGAACTGCATATACTGTAAAAAACATTTGAGACAGCTGTAATAAATTTATATTATAAACATCTAAAGAGTACTTTGGTTTCACAATAAGAACAGGTGTTTCAATTGGATGGTGCTGATCGTTTCATGGTTCGTCACAGAGCAGCGGGAAGATACAAGACTCTTCAAGAAAAAAAGGTATGAAACATATATTATTCTTCTTATATATTAACTGTAAAATATTCCAGTGCGATAAGTCTGATACAACATGACTCGGGTTAAACGTCAATATCATTTCCTCCTGGCTAAACAACATGCATACGATTTAGACGTTTATTATCTGCCTGTAAAACGAACGATATCTTACATCCACTGACACGTTTTAATATATTATCTCTTCATATATAATCCAATATACAACATATATATAAGTTTACCAAATACTAATATCATAAAATATATAAATATATACTACTACTCGAAGTTTACATATTATTTCTAATCTAGATATTATTTGCAATGGTTCAGTAAAGATAAATTGTATCATTGTATTGTGTTGGAGTTGGGTTTACTCTGCTATCAAATCGCTCCAAAATAAATCCAATATCATTAATACCGTATTAAAAAATTAAAGACTAAAAATTTCTCGTAGTGTATCTAACAATGAAAATTTAGCAGCAACAATCAGATAGGCGCCGTGCCATATATTGTGCTGAGAACACTCACAATTGCATATATGAAGAGTGGGCCGGTCGTATTCTTACGGACGTATGGTTCAATTGAAATAAGTTTAGGTGTAAAATAAACTTCAGTATATATAAGCAGGCATATAATACCACACACACTCTCTCTCTCTCTCGTTCTTACACACACACATACATGTATATATATATATATATGTATATATATATATAAATATATACACATTTATATACAAGAATTTAGCCTAATGAAAACATACAAATAATAGCCCATTATATAGATTGTTAAACACGTGGTTGTTCTACTCTTGCGTTAAATACTAACGCGTATTAATCTTATCTGAATATCGGACAAGTGGTATTTACAGAATTTGCTGCATCTCATCATAAAGGGCTCGCTATAAAATGACCGCAAAATAAAATCCAGTTATTTCCGATGAAAAGTGGACCTTAAAGATAGACATACTGGCAGATTAATATTATATAAAATGCTGTACGCTGCCACGCGTTGCTTTGGCTAAATTTGGGTACTGGAAAAACTCAACAAATAAATAGAGAAAATGCATTTTTCTTATATTCTTAATACAGCGATCGGGAATAATACGATCTAAAAATTAAAAAAAAAATAGTACTCTTGCAGAATTTTACTCGGATCCTCGGAAGATTCGTCAATTATGGCTTGGGCTCGGTCACCAATCACTGGATAAGTAGAGCGTTGCTAAAATAATGAAACACTAAATCGAGTTTTTTGTTATTTAATTTATTTAAAAAAATAAGTTTTTCATTAGTATTTGGGTGAAGGGGGGTGTCTGACTGTACAAATAGATTCGAACAAGTTGTCAAAAAGAAATACAATAATAAATGTTATCAAAGGTAAAATAAGTTACTTTTCTACCTAACTGGATAAGCTTTTAGTGTTTTTATTTTATTTTAATGTAACGTTGACTCTGCTCGAAAAAACGTACAATGTTTATTGGGGTATTTGGAAATATAAAAAATGGCGATTACGTTAAGTATGTGAAAATGAGTTGTTGATTACGTTAAGTTTTTGAAAATGAGTTAAAACGAAAAAAACACTATACAAAATATTGTTGGAAACTCATCGAATATATGTAACCGTGACATAGGCTTACATATATTCAGTGCAGTTCTAAGAGTATTTTGTATATATTGTTTTCACATCTAGAAATATAGTGGCATACACTCACATATCCACATACATCGACGCATATATATGAATGTATATTCGTATAAGTGAACTGTCACATTTACGTATACGTATGTTTTTAATCTACGGACAGATACTTAAATGACGTTTCTTATTATAGAAACAGTGTTCATTTCTATATAATAAAGTAATCGACAGTGTCTATAATTACAGTAGAAAAAAAACGAGCATTCTTTAACAATCAACATATACAGCACTTCGAATATTTACTAGAGTTATTCTAAATAAAACGTGTCTCTCAAACATGCATCCCCACAAAAACAGCCTCACATTTTTTCACTCTGTATTTTACAAGTTTAAACTTACTATACATTCATCGGTAGAACGAGTTCTGCTTTCTTATATATTTATTATGTGTGTGCATCGTTTCCGTTCTGATGTAAAGAAAATGTGGATGGTTGTAAAGAGATGTCAAACCTGCACTGTACTTTAAATATTACATCTTCATCATATATATATATATATATATATATATATATATATATATATATATATTTATATATATATATATACATTAGGTAAGATGATTCATAATTTATAATTAAAGCTCGGTTTCAAAAGGAAAAACAAACAAAATCAATAAATTGTACGATCGTTTCGGAAACGATGTTTTCATGGAAATAGAAAATACGACTTGATGTCTTCTGATCGGCAACAAGTGTCGAGTTAGAGTGGGTGTAAAGATATTAAATAAAAAAAAACTAATTTTATAAATAATTAGTGGTTACCTCCCTTTGAACAATATACGTTTTTTTTTCATTTTGTTGAATATCATTTATCA
Source organism: Euprymna scolopes (assembly GCF_053919585.1). Taxonomy (NCBI): domain Eukaryota; kingdom Metazoa; phylum Mollusca; class Cephalopoda; order Sepiida; family Sepiolidae; genus Euprymna; species Euprymna scolopes. The sequence goes on along the minus strand of NC_136506.1, from coordinate 8,370,302 downwards.
AAAATAACAGTTATCTCCCTTTATAAATAAATTATAATTAATCGATATTACAAATATGGTGTTTCCAACAATATTAAACTGGTAATAGTACTTTTATCAGAGTTTCGTTTAAAGTGTTTGTATATCACCATTTCAACCATTAAAAAATAAATTTAACATCATGCCAATGAATGGATAGACTTAGATACTCCCAGGCTTCAATAGCGGGCGAATAAACCATATATGTATATTTTTCATTAGAAATATTAAAGATATCACCTCTTAACCTTACTTTGCCACCTTATTCTATTTTTATTTTTGATTTTATTTTATTTTTTAATAAATATGAAAATAAGTAACTTTTTTCTTTATATTTTTAAATATTTTCCAAATATATCTGTCTTATGTAAATAACGCTAGTTTTATGTTTGGTGTATGTATCTTATTGCAAATAAAATTCAAGGCATTTCATATTGCATAAACGTGACAATAAAATTGAAATTATTATATGACAAAAATATGGTCAATACTTAAACATTGACTAGTCGAATAAAACGTTTCCTATATTACCGACTATTTTTAATGGTTTCATATGTCGTTCCTTATATTATAGAGTATAATCTTCAAACGTTTAATATCTCGGCGGTAAATCAGTACATGAAAAAATTTAATAGTGAAAATATTACTGTATAAACAGACGACTAAAATCCGGCGAACAATTAAATGGACTGAATCGGAATGAAGAATACATAAAGTATAAACACAAAATCAGTTTGGAGTGTTTATTTCAAAAATTAAAGAGTAAATTGTCCAATAAAAAAATACGCGGTAGTTTATAATGTCTTTAATAAAGCACCACCACAATTAAATAAATAAATAATATATATATATGCACATATATATATATATATATATATATATATATATATACATATATATATATATATATATATATATACACACATATATACAGGATGTCCACAAAGACTGGCTACATTATGTAGCCAGACTTTGTGGACACCCTGTAGATTATGCAGCCAGATTTTGTGGGCACCGTGTAGATTATTCAGCCAGACTTTGTGAACACCCAATATATATATATATATATATATATATATATATATATATATATATATATATATATATATATATATATATATTATTTGTTTATTTGTGGAGGCGCTTTCTTGAAGATATTATCAACTACCGCGTGTTTTTTATTAGACATTTTATTATATATAAATCAGATTGACAATAATGTTTTTGTTGTGTAAAACGTTTACATTCAGATGAACATATCTCGGTTCTAACAAAAACTCATTGATCGAAATAAGGACCATGAGGATGAACACGCTGTTGCCAACACAAATAAGTGTATTTATACCAGTTTTGGTAGCGATGAAGTCGGTGAAAGCGTATTTTGATATCAATTGAGTTGTTGAAGCATTTCTCGCGCAGACAGTTGTCGAGATGCTTTAAAAATGTTAGTAGGTGAGAGGTCTAGTAAGGCAGATGAAGCAGGTTCGTTGCCTAATTCATTACACTTATGCAGTTTAGCAACGAGCAGTTTAACAGTGTAGAATTATGCAATTTTTGTTTACTAATGTTGGGTGGTGTTGTCGAATTTTCTGATACATTTCATTTATGTTTGACAGTTCTTCTCCGCCGTAATTGTCTCGCATGCATAAAAAAAAACTGTAATAGACGAAACCGGCCGCAGGCAACCAAACAGTCAGTGTGACTTTCCGTTGGTGCAACTCCGGCTCAGTAAGTGTTGTAGAGTTAATTCGGCATCTAACAACTAAGCTGAGTGTCGTTGGTTGTTATAAGAACACACTTTTAATCACAAGTTCAGAAACGGGACCTTCTTGCGTCAAGAAAGAAGATTATACGAGGCTTCATAACGGCGTTTTTTTTTTGGTTGTCGTTAAATTCGTGTGACAGACATTTATCAATAAACGTATTTAAAACAATTACGTCTTTCTAATCTATCTCATGTAGTTGAAGATCGTTCTATAACTTACATCTAATATGAAAGCAACTTCTCGAACTGTTGTTCGTGGATTTATTTGAAATTCGAGATCTTAATTAATCGTTGTCAAAATCCGATGTCCGACCACTATGCTTATCAGTATCAAATCCCTCGTCGTCGCCACTAAATTTCTTTTACCACAATTTTGTGTTGGGGAGTCATACGTGGTTCCTCTGCCGAACGTTTCGTTGATATCGCATGCTGTTTCAGCAGTTTTCTTTCAAGACCGGCTAATATACAGCCATTATTACTATATTTACCTTATTAACTGGGTAAAACAATCATACACACAGCTACCATTACACTGTACTATCCAAAAATAATGATCTCTCCCCATTAACATTCCACCTATTATTATTGGCTACGACCATGAATTTCTATTAGTCTGGATTGTACAGAGTCATACAAAAGCGAAAACCTCAGCACTAAATCAATATTGCTGCACAATCGCCACGTATTGTTTTAAACCATTTATACATTTCTATCTTCGCTGTTTCTCAACGTCAGACTTCGATTTGTAAAAATTAAAAGGAACACGTAGCCTAAAGGTACACAAACCAACTAGATTTAACATTCGTATAATAAGTGAGTGTATATATATATATATATATATATATATATATATATATATATATATATATATATATATATATATATATATATATATATATAATCTCGGAATTTTTCTACCATGCACGTTTATCTTGCGATCTTTTCTTTTACATTTGGCAAATATTTCCTAACAGCTCCATCTACTAACATCTAATAGCACATGACACGCCTAAAACTTAATTTAGAAATAAAAATACTGCAATTTAATGGGTCTCCCTATCATAAAACTTATTCTCAATCGCATAAAGATACCGATTTTCTATCAGAGGCAATAAAAGGGAGTGGGAAAGTTTAAGTGCTTTTAAACGATGTCAATCGAATTCTTAATGAATTTTTCGCCCCCTATAAGACTTCACGTTTATGGTCAATTCTTTTAACACCCAAACAGATGAAAAGAGGGATGGAAAGAGAAAGAAATAGGAATTATACATGCTGTTTAATGAAACATACAAAAACACACACACACACAAAGACACATACACCATATATATATATGCTTATACATACACATATATATATGTATATATATACACATAACTATATATATATATATATATATTCAGGTTTGAGATGTTCAAAAGTCTTTTCCTTTTTTCTACTGTGTGAAATGGTTCAGGGTCGCCTGACAGATTGACTGAAACCGATGGCTGTTTGTAGCGACTCTATGTAACTGTTTTCCCTCGAATAAATAATAAAAAATAATATATATATATATATATATATATATATATATATATATATATATATATATATATATATATATATATCAATGAATAGTAGACACTTACACGTTTCCGCCTCTTGGGAACACTTCAAATGAACTACGAAAATGCTATTTTTACATCTCCAACACATTTTGAAAATAATTTCTGAAGAGGACGCTTCACAGAACGTCTGAAACGCGTTAAAACGATTTCAATGATTTAAAAGCATTATTACAATGATCTAAACAAAATTCTCAATGAAAAACCAAGAAACGTAATAATATAATAATGTTAAAAATACACATTGTT
>NC_136506.1:8261666-8361666 GCF_053919585.1 Euprymna scolopes | reverse complement strand
TGGATATACTAGCTGAATCTTATCGACCTAGTATACGGGGTAAAAAGTGGTACTGGCCACTCCTCATCAATGTAATAAATTTGTCAGTGATAGCAGCATGGAGGCTTCACTGTAAAACGGATCAAAAAATACTATCTCATTTGGAATTTCGCAGTCAAATCACACTGTGTTTGCTAAAGGCAGGACCACAACGTGGAAGAATATCTATGTCGTCTGGAACATTGCCCGCCAATGTAAGATTTAATGGAATGGATCATACATTAGGGTCCACAACACAAGCGAGATGCAAAGTGTGCAGCAAAAATACTAAAAATATGTGCAGAAAGTGTAATATTCGGTTACATGTGGAGAGGGGGAAACTGTGTTTTGAAAAATATCATAAGAAATAATGAAAACATATAAAATAAACACTTCTTTTCTTATATTTTAGATCTAGTATATTATACATGAAATTTTATTTTATAGCTTTATAAGAGATCACTTATTTTACAAAGGAATAAATTGTCAGACTTTCAGTGTCGTTCACCTGTAACCTCCCAATGTTCCTTAAATGGAACACACAATAAAATAAAAAAAAATGATATCGTATAAAGTTCAAATTTTATATATAAAGTCATTAAGCTATGTTGAACTCATATTTTAAAAATAAACGAAATCGTAAAGCAAATGCTATGGTCGGTCCAAAAAAGGTTAAACAATGTTTAATGAATTTATAATCCTTTTTTAATTATTTTATAATAATAACGGCTACAATTCAATAGACTATATATTATATATGTTGTATATAAAATTTAAATCTGGAAAGCTTTTGGTGGCCGGTTAAGTCAATCTGGACATGTCAGCTAGATAAAGCTCTCATAAAAAAAAACAATTGTTACACTCTAGCCAAAACAAAAACTGTTACACAACGAAACACTCTTTTTTATAAGACACACATATGCATATTCATTTATCTCTCTTTCTGTCTCTATGTCCGTATTACAGTTTTCATGATGCTATATATTTTTAGTTTATTTCGCCGAAATTGATACATCATTCTCTAATTAATCTAAACTAAAACGGAAGTTATATCTATGTCATGTTTTTTGAATGACTCAATAAAAAAGAATTAAGTCAAAATCGATTATCGATGTGCTGCCATCGATTCTAATGCCGTATTTTTCTTATTATCACGGAGTTCGATTTTTTTGTGCGGCATTCATAAACTAATTATCCCGAATGATCTACTTTATTAATAACGCTAGACTTTATTCTACGACACATCTTTCAACAGTTTGTTTTAAGTCGTTTTTCTTTTTATATTTGTTAATAATATCAAAGAGAGATTGGTATGATGGGAGCCGAAATAAAACTACAAAGAGAAAATATGAATGATTTAATGAATCAATTTCTTCGTTCTTTTGTTTTTGTTTTTTTTTATTTTATGGATAGTTTCAGTTTTATTTTTCGGCAGAATTCAGACACACGTTACATCTTTGACGATTCATTTAGGCTTTACTCATTTAAGACTTCAGAATGTTCTAATATCTATCTGTCTTTCCCTCTTCTTCATTTGTGTGTGCATTTTTTATCAATTTTCATCACGTTGGTTGTTTTCTGTTTCTTCTTTGACAGCTGAACTTCTTTGTCTTTGGCATGATTTCGAAAAAAAATGTTCATTACAAATCATTTGCTTTTCATTAATAATTATACATCAACGGTTCATTGTCTTCATCTGCGTTTGGCAGACTAATCCAGTCGACATTTCATTACACAAAATAACATCCATACATGACTTTTTTTTAATTGTTATTTAGAACCAAATTAGGCACAGAGCAACGTAGTCATAAGGGGCTACTATTTTGAACCAGATTTTCAAGAATACTGTTTATGGAGTAGAGTGGCGAGATGTCTGTTCACATTACACTAAAGTTTTTGCATGTTAAAGTTCAGTTGTCTGAATGAAAAAGGCTATTCGATAGAAGATATTACGGCATCTACGAATGTCTAAAGTGTAGAAGTTGAATTTTCCTACTTGTTGGATTTGTCAGGGGTATTGTCGTCGATGGCGTCCTAATAATCTAAGTTCGTCACAATACTTGCAATTGGAATACTTGTAAAACAGGCACAAGGAAACTACCTGTTACAAAATAAACGGAGAAAAGATTCAAAGTTCCCCAAAGAGAAACAATGCGTTAGATGTTTCTTTCTGCCTAACGTTAACATCTAACGCATTGTTTCTCTTTGGGGAACTTTGCATCTTTTTCTCCCGTTTGCCCCCCTCGTTGTGCCAATATTTTAAACGTTTCCTAAAAGGTAATAAACTGTATTTTAGTGTCCCCGTATTTTTTGCACATTCAATAGTTCCCCATCAGAACTCTTTACTTTCGACATAGTATTATTATTTTACGCTATCGATCTTCTGATGAGATGATAGCTGAAGAGCTCTCGAGAGACTTCCGCCCATTATATTTAAAACTGTATTTAAATTCTGTACCTCTAAACATTTATATATATATATATATGTGTGTGTGTGTGTGTGCATTTTAATAACGTATATATTTATTTTATGTGTAAATTATTGTTATTACTTTAAAAACATTTAAAAGTGTAACTACCATAACGAAATATTTTTTTATTGACATTTGTTATTATAATTTGTTATTATAATTTGTTATTATTATTTGTTATTATAATTTGCTATTATAGTTTATTATAATTATTTATTATAATGTGTTATTATAATTTGTTATTATTATTTGTGGTTATAATTTGTTATTATAGTTTGTTATTATAATTTGTTATTATAACTTGTTATTATAATTTGTTATTATTATTTGTTATTATAATTTGTTATTATAGTTTGTTGTTATAGTTTTTTTTATTATAATTATGTTATTATAATTTGTTATTATGACATGTTATTATAATATGTCATTATAATTTGTTATTATATTTTTTTATTATTATATGTTATTATTATTTATTATTATAATTCAATACTTGGAAGAGATTAAAAACATAATTAATAGGAAAATGTATTTTTAAAATGAAATATGATCTAAAGAAAAATGCTGCTTTAAGATACAGGCACACGTAAACATATATACCGTGTATCTTTACGAACTTAAAACTTTTCTCTTTTATAAAATATGTTTCTTACGAACTCGAAATTTTGTTACAATTTCGAACTGAAATCTTTTATTTAATTCACGGATGTAGCATATAATTATTTTGTTAGGAAATACTACGTAGTAATTCTAAATAATGCGACTATTTACCACTCCAAATGACAGGATGTTATATCGAATACTCTTTGTTAAAGTAATTTTCAAGATTTTTTTTAATTTTCATCCCAAATAAGGCAAATTGCCACTTTGGTATAGGGGGCTACTATCAGGGGCAACAACTACTGGGGTACTATGTAGAGATTTGGGCAGCAAGACGTCGGTTCACGTTACACTTGAACTTCTGCACGTCAGTATTGTTGGGGAAGCAGGGACCTGGAACGGAATTCCAAAGTCTAGCGGTTCTGGGGAAGAAGCTATTGGAGCAGAAATATCTTTTACATCTAGGAATCTCTACAGTGGGGGGATTTAACAGCCTGTCGGGTTTGTCGAGGGTGCTCACGTCGTGGGGGCACAAGTGATTGCAGTTCGTCAAATCATTCACCACTAAAATACTTGTACAACAGGCAGAGGGATGCAACATTTCGTCGATGGGACAGAGGCTGAAGCTTAGATGCCAGCTCAGGGCCTATCAGGTTTGCGACTCTCTTTTTAACCTTGTCAAGGAGCGAAATACAAGTAGCAGATGCACCAGCCCAAATGTGACAGCAATACTCCATACATGGGCGAATGGTGGCCTCATAGAGGTACAGGATACTTTCGGGTGTTAGTAGTTTTCTAGCACGGTAAAGAGAGCCTACCTTTCTTGCAGCGGCCCTGGCAATGCCTTCAATGTAATTGTTCCAACTCATGTTTCCTGTGAACGTTAGGCCAAGGAGTTTGAAAAATGTACTCTCAGATAAAGAGTCGTTCGCCATTGTTATAGGTGGTAGAGAAGGTTTCTTGTAATTATTGAATGAAACTAGCTTAGTCTTGGCGGCATTGAAGATGAGAATACTAGTTCAGTTAATTCAAATAATACGCATTATCTAAATTTTAAAGAACGAAATAAACACAAAAAATGGGTGTCAAATTTACCATCGGAAACCCGTGTTCCTTGACCATCTCTGAAATCATTTCATCAAACACGTGAATTTGTCTGTCGAATTTGAAAATTTACATGAATGGATCCATTTATTTTGCCAATGTGGATAGCGTGCTATTTTTCTGTTATCCATGACTGAGTAAATAATCTAAGTCATTCAAAAAATGATAACCGAAATAATACCCAAATGAGAACAGGATCTATTTTTTTCAAGGAAAAACCAAAAATTTTAATAGCGAGTTAGGAATATAAAATTTGCTTCCGTAAAAAAAGTACCATAATAACGATTTCTTTTTTAGATAAAACCTTATTATTTTCAATAACCTTAGCGACTCTGTTTTGTCTATTTTAAATGCATCAACTTTTTATCGATATTTTACACAAGCAATAAAATACAATTATCAGAATAGCTTAGTAATTTATTTAAATATTGCGAGAGAGGTCAGATCATACAGTGTTACGGATGTATCACGGTTTGTTAAAACACACGCAATACTATTGAAGGCGACCTAGACATAGACGATTTCTGTTTGCCAGCTTAGTCTAGGATGATGACATGGTTGCCTAGCAACAAGTGAAAACGTATCTTATAGTAATGTAATGGTCGATATTTGTTTAGGCTTGCATGAAACTAGGCCAGACAATATGGTAGCAACCATCAGTAGAGACAGGACACACTGCGGCTATTTAATGTTGTCTCTAGAGTAATCAAAATCAGTCATATTTGTGTATATCGGAAGACCAACGCATTCTAATGTAACTTGGCTAACATTAACTCCGCTGGATTACTCTTCGCTTTATTGAATAGCGTAATGATGAACCTTTGGTGGTCTATACGACCGTAACCTTATTTCATACAATATAATTGCCTGATCATATGTGTAGAAATATGCGAGCAGGCCCAGTAATTGATAGAACGTTTAGTTGGGATAGTGGTTAAGTTATGCTCAACTTACTTAGTTCCAATTTAAATAGAGTGTGTGAAATTATACAACCAGCTATTTGACTACATGCATGGGGGAGGATATTGTTCATATGATGTGATTGCTTTATTTCACGGCATATCAACACATATTGAGTCTTGTTTTGTATTATTTGGACTATTATTCTAATCTTGGTTGTCCCCTCCCCCCCCCACAGCGTTTTTGCTAATATAACCTCCGACCTTCTTCAGGTACATTCTCACGGGATTTTATTTATGAATAGCGAAAAAAATGTTTGTTTTTTCCTCTCTTAACTTACATATCAATTAGAAATTCCAAACGCAAATGACGCTAATTCTATTTGTTTTTAATAAATCCTGGCCCATTCTTTTTTTTTTTTAATACGATAAATGCATATTTGTGAGAAAGTGTTTGATAGGTATTTTTGTATTATTTAGATTATTACTCTAACCATGCTTGTTTTTCCACGGCGTTTTGGCCGATGTAACCTTCAGGCGTATTCACATTAGATGTTATTGTGGAATCGTAAAAAATGTTTGCTCTTTTGTTTTGTCAACGAATATAGCTTTTAGAAATTCAAGTATTTATGTTTTTTTTAATAAATCCAGGTTCATTCTGTTTATTTAATACTATTCTGTATGTTTGGTGTTACCCGTGTGTTTGGACGTGTGTGTTGAGCAAAAAAATATTTAAAAAAGTGGTAGTAGGCAGGCAGGCGCTAACCTGAACCGTGAAGGGGGGGGGGAAACGAGTCGTTGTTGCCGTGTGCGTCCATCGCCAAACGTGACGTGAGAAAGGTTTTAATTAAGCCCAGTCAATCGACAGGGTTGGATGACTTCCAGAAATAACAGCGAAAAAGCGACCCCTTCTCGTAGAAAAGTGTCCAGTTTAGGGTGAAGGAATCATTGTTTTGGGCCAATTCTTCAATATTTATCGCCCGAAGGGTCGTGCTTTCAAACGATACCGATCTCCTGAAAATCCATCGCCTCTATTGAAGGTTTTAACAAAATAATTACAAACATGTCAGGTCGTCTCCGTTTACGTTGAACATCTACAGAATGCAAGCATCAATAAATCATATATGAATTAGTCCCTTGTAAGATTTCCACAGGTTGATTTATCTAACATATATATGTGATGCCGTAAATATGAGTACATCCGAGTACGTCAACATAAGAATCTGATTGACTTGTTAAGTCATACATACAGATGGGCAGCGCAGCTTTGGGAAACGTCGAAAGTTACGCCGAAGGCCTCACGCTAAGAGTATACTAGCTCCGCCCGAGGACACTCGCCACACCTTTTCTTCTTTACTGACACATTTCTCTCTCTCTCTCTCTCTCTTTCACGGACGTGATATTGCTAACCTCAATACTCTTATCTAATCTGCTATTCGAAAAAGTCTGATTTAGTCTCTGCTTCTATTGTCCCAAGTCATTTGAGTCGTTTGTCCAGTAGCTTTTATCAAGTCGCTGTTTTATACGTCATTGTCACTCAGCTTCTTTTTTTTAATAGCTCATGTAAAAAAACTGCAAGCTTTTTGAACATCTCTTCATGCTGACTGTTTTCCTCCTATTTATTGATTTGGTCTTTTCATGAGTAAGACCAATCGATTAGCCAATGTATTGTTAGCTCATTGTGTTAATTGGCGTAACGCCTTTTCTGGAATGATTTTCATTTGAGGAAAATGTATATGTTCTTATATATCATTATATTATTTTGTGTTCCAGTTATGCTTAAGTAGTCTTTCTGTTGCACTTGGTATTGTGCCTTGTTTGGAGCGTAAAAAAGTTTAAAGAATATGCAATAAGTATAGTAGTATTTATATCAGCTTCATTGTTAATAGAACGTTGTACCTGTTATAGTTCAAATTAGGTACAGTTATCTTGAATTGTTCCGGGGACTATAATGCAAATTGCTGCAACAGTACAAGGAGTAGTGGAATTAATAATATTATTTGTAATAGTATTAATTTAGAAGGAAGAGGAAGCGATGAGACTAATATGCAATGAGAGAAATAGTAGTATTACTAGTAGTATTGAGTGTTTATTTAACTCTGGATAAATTACGCATTTCAATTATGATCCATTCCTCCTTAAATTAAATTATATCTAATAAGTTTGCATCATACAGATAAGCAGCAAATAGCTATAAATGATCCAAATAATAAACTTAGTAAATAAAAATTTAGCATTATATCTCCGTATATATAGTATATGATCATACGTGACAATTTTCAGAAGCATGATTGGATCATTCTATCGCTCCAGAAAGTAGTTTACTTTCACTGCAATATTCTACCTACACGTCAGACGATTTGAAAAGGAGCGCATTTTTGGACCTTAAAAATGTACAAAATAGGATGTGAAATATAGTGGACGAAAGATGTTTTGCTTTCACAGAATAGACGTTGCGAATCAAACTCTGCTTTATTATTACTTATATGACAGGTGCTATCCATGCATGAAATGGGACACGTACATCAAGTCTGTTGCCAAGGTCGCTGGAAGGATGGTGGGATCCTTCTACCGCTCCAGAAGATATCTCACTACTGATGCAATTCTCTATCTATATAAAAGCCAAGTACGTCCAAGGATGGAATACTGTTGCCATATCTGGGCAGGAGCTGCTAAAAACAGCCTATCCTGCCTTGACAGAGTACAAAATAGACTTCGTGGCTTAGTGGGGGATGCCCTTTTCTCTACCCTGCAACCTCTCTCCCACAGAGGAGATGTTGCGAGCCTGTCCTTGTTTTATCGTTATTTCCATGGCAGATGCTCGTCTGAACTCCAGTCTCTGGTCCCCCCTCGCCAATCTTTCATGAAAAACACCCGTCTAGCTGAATCCACTGTGAAAAATTTCCCCCACTCTTTATCTGTGCCTAAATCAAAACGCGGATTCCATGAACAAAGCTTATTTCCTAGAACTGCACGTCTGTGGAACTCTGTTCCGTCTTCCTGCTTCCCTCCGGACTACAACTTGGATGTCTTCAAGTCCAATGTTAACAAATTCCTAATGAACCGCCCCTTAAGTAAACACTTCAGAAAATCTCCTCACTAAATTAATGTACTTGCAATAACCCTTATCCCTGAGTGGCTTCCGGGCCTTGATAAGTGGTGATCACTGTGTAAAAGAAAAATGCTCGTACGTGCAATATACTCGAAACAAAAGCTCATTTCACTATAGGATCTGTCGATATTTTGCATTACTCTCTATCGTTTCCTAAGAAATATACAATTATTTTCCCCCAACTGACTATAACATGGTAATTTTTTTAGGAATCATCCTCTTTATTAATTATATCCCCACCCAATTCTTACTAGTACCGATTATCACGATGTAATCTTTGGCTACCGGACTACATTATGCCTTGAGTGGCAATTGAGCTTTGATTACCGGTGGCCTCAGTAAAATAAATACCCGTTAGTATCGATCTTTCGTTTCTGTTGGCATCTAATAATAGTCTATCAACTAGCCAGTTCACATTTATTATTAAAAGATATGCGGCATTTCAGAAATCAGCCTTGAAATACCCAAGTGATTTACAAGAACTAAAATAATTTGTGCAGCAATATATTATTTAAGAATTGTCTTATAAAGAAATTATCCAATACGGTCAGAATCATTTCCCAACAATTTCAAAACTAAAACTACATAATGACATTTAATACCAGAAATTAGCTGAAAACTTTAAAGAATAATCCTGTCTATTTATAAGAGAAAAAATCAATAACAAATCGTGTACTTTATTTATGCGTTATTTCTTCTTGAAGACAATTTAGTATTAATTGTGGGGCATATGTTGGGTCCGGCCGGAGACCTTATTTAATGAAGGAGCAATTTACCTCAATTATTTGCTATTATCGACAATAACCCAAAGCAGGAATGACTAAGTGTTAGTATCTAAGTTGTTATGTAAAGTAAAAAAATATATGCCGGATGAAAATAATATTTAAAGAAAGATTCAATTTTTACTATGCAAGGAAAGCTAAGATATAATTAATAATCAATATTTTTCAGATGTACTTTAAAATTATATTTATTTTATTTTTTGTTTGATCGTTGTTACGATTAAGAAGAAATTCATCTTTTAACGGTCGGAAGAACTCAATTATTTCTAATATCTGAAATTTTGTTCGGGTAAAACTTCAGAGAAATATGATTTAAAACCCAATAAATATTCAGCATTTCCAAATTATCTCTCAGAGGTTCTTAATAAAAAGACTTATAATCTGTCTGAATATATTTCATGCATTTTTGGGTGTGGTCAATACTTAACCCATTTCAGCTTAGTGGAGCATGTATTGCATAGAAACGGCATGATACAATATTGCACAATGCATTTCACTGGAGTAAAAATAAAAAGCTTAAACAAAGGCATTGGGAACGCTAATCAGACGTGTTAAAACATGTATCTACGAGTAAAGCACTATAAACCTGCCAGACAACTCTGCTTCCATCCAGAAAAACCTGTAATTGTCACATGTAAACTAATGCATGTTTCTAATCCATTAAGAGTCAATATCAGAAAAGAAATTATGAATTGAAATTATTTTACAAAAATTTTATTCGGGCAGAAATGAGTTTGTATTTATTTTCTTCCGCACTGAGCAAATTAGTCACAAGGCCGTTTTTTATAATATAGAGAGAAGGGGAAGGAGTACCAACGAGAGGGAAACTGGATAGTGACAATTGATATGAAGATTTCCCCCCTACATTTACCAAAACTGATGGCTACAATAGCAATGGTCGTATATGTGGTGCTGCCCTCACATATAGTCTTTGATTGCTATATTTGCCGGGACAGATACTACAATTTGTTCTTGGTCCGAATGTCAAGCATTCGGCAGAAATGAGGTAATGAAGAGCTGCTTCTATTGTGTATATATATATATATATATATATATATATATATATATATATATATATATATATATATATGTGTGTATAAAGACGGTTGTCAAGCTTAAAAGGCACTGACTGACGATCTATATATTTTGAGTTCGTATCCTGCTGTTCCGCAAACAATCACTACACTTAAGATGTTGACAACCTTTTTCTGGTCTCTAACGCAAATACACGATAATTTTCTACAAATAATTATCACTAGGAATATATCGAGGAAACCAATGCCGCAACAGAATCTCCGCAGTCATACGTATAATAATTATTTGTTATATGAAGTTTAATTTAATTTTACGGAAATATGATGACGACATTCAATTTTGGGGGGAAATTGATCATGAAAGTAGCAGGGTCATCCAATCCTGCCGGTTTTAAAATATGCTTAATATGATTAAATTCGTGCAGATTTCATATTTATTATTACAAGTCAATCTTTTATTTTATTTTGTTTTACATGGTAATCACCACTTATCAAGGTCCGGGAGCCACTTGGGGATAAGGGATATTGCGTATACAGCAATCAATGGAGCAATATCGTTGCAATCGTAAGCAATGGAGATCTGACAAAGTGTCTTACATAAGGGGGCGGTTCTTCAGGAATTTATTGAATATTTGCGTGTATACTTCTGATTACCCAAGTTTTTTTTTAGATGACTTGGATGGCATTAGCTATAATCGAAAGAACATTAAACAATCCAGTCGTTCCCCATCATTGCGTTACTATCGTTTGAGCTTATCCGACAGATCGATGAGAAATATTTTAAACTTAGCAGGCCACCCGGCATTATCCGGTCGTAAAGTACGCATAAATATAATATTAATATTTTAATCAATGCATTATTCTTATCTATTATAAAAAAATACCCTACGTAATAAACGTAACGTTTAAATTATTTTTAAAAATGACAAAAACAGAAAGAAACTGAGTTGCGTGCATGTGAGTATTATTTTTTTCTAAACAGTTCACTTTTTGTAAGTAAAAAAACAAAAATATACTCAAGTTTGTGTCGAAAATAAAATATAAAGACATATGCGATAACAAATAGGCCACGCTTGACACGTTCTTTTAAAAGTGTTTTAAATCAAACTTCTTCGCATAAATAATATTTCGTGTGAACGATGCACGCATGCCTATCAGTGAAACGGTTAAGAAACAAATAAATGTCCGATCAATTCCACGTGCCAATGTTTCAATTTTTACCCCTTTACCAGCCCTTTCATCTTCAAAAACTAATTAAAATGTTTTCTAAAAAAAGTTAAAGTCTGTAGATGAAAGATTCCTTAAATATATGTATTGACAATTGTTCTCACGCGCACATTTCCACTTTCGTAGATATAATGGATTAAACCACGTTTAGCTATGATTAGTTGATGCATGGACGAAGTAATGAAAATGTAGGCAAGATAAAATTAACATTTTGCATTTTAATTTGCCGAGATTTGTATGGCTTATTCATCTATCCGAACAGCCGTTTTTGGTGTATAATTATTAATTCCGCGTTAATCTCAATGTTTTGTACCAGTATTTTACGAGTTTAGCCGTCAAATATTTACACACAGATTATCACAGATGCATACATCTATTTATTTATATGGATAGTTACGCATTTTTTTCGTGTAGAGCAATATATAGGGCTTTAGGTGTTATGATATGAGAAAAATTTCTCATTCGAATATCAAACCCATTTAGAATTGCATTGAATTTTATCCATAATTAAGCGCAACAAAACAATAAATTGGTCTGTAAATTCAAGTTCATTGGAAGAGCCATTTAAATAACTTAAGATTTTTGCCATTTTGTAGCATGGAAGTCATACAGTGTTTTTTTTGGGGGGGGGTCGATATCAAAATAAGTATCCTTAACATAAAATTAAATATTACTTGCAGGGAGATCCGATGTTGCCCGTGATTGGATGATAATAAGCAATGTTTCATTATCCCATATTTTTATTGTCATATTAATTTGTAAAATCACGCATTTTTCAATCAAGTCGACTGATTGGCTGTTCTATTTTCGGACCAATCCTTTTGCACCGAAGGAAGTTCACATACCTCTGGACGTGTCTAAATTCACAGTGTATTGTAGTTTACATTTTGATGTACAGAGCCAATGTAGAGTTCCTAAATTATTTTCATATATAATTGCTTTAATTTAAGTTGTAAATTAAAAAAACAATCATGCCTTACTTTTGCTTTAAACAGAAAAAAATATTTCGAAAGCGCCCCTGTCATATCAAAAAATTTCTGTGGATTTTATCATTCAGCCCTTTCGACTTCTTTTGTAATATTACTACTCCAACTTGTTTGATATATTGGGCTGTGTATTATGTTAACTTTGCTTAAAATCTCCTGTTTCATTTTTTTCATCAGATTATTTCCATTATAAATTTTCGATAGTTATCGAAGACATTCTGATACGCCACCTATCCAAGAACACTGCCAGAAACATAGTACCAACGTGTGAAATTTCATGAAAATAGTCTAAGCCGGTTTGAAGTCTATAGGGAACGAACTAACACACGCATACACAAAGTTCCCTTTTATAGACTAGTAGGAATTATATATTTATTTCAACTTTTATAAGGTGGTATGCAGTGGCATGTAAACATTTTACTAATTTAAAAGGATCTTTGTTAATATTTAGTTTTATTTACGTGATATTGATTTTTGTACATGCAAAAAAAAAAGATTCTAATCGTTTTATTATACAACTGAAACCAAGATTAATGAAAAACATAATGCAAAAGCGAATTATACACAATTAGCTGCTCAACTGGTCTGTTTTCCCAATACATTTTACCCGCCTTGTATATTTAATTTTATGACAATATCTAAAAATATCTCGCTGCACAATTATAAAGAGAGCACATATATCAACGAATATGTCAATAAATTAGGGTTACCAATTATTCCTCCTAAAGATATTAATGTGTTTGTAGTTTGATCGTCAGCATTTCAATCATCGTTTGATCACTTTGAACAGAGAGCAGTCCATACATTTTGTTAAAAAAATGTTTAATAAATAAGAAACCATACGCCTTGGACAACATTATTATGTAAAAAATAGTGTTCAATAGTGGTTTTATTTAATCCCAAGAATTTTAAAACAAACACTCGTCCAGCAACGGACACTAATAGATTCAGTCGTCTTATGGTTGTTGAGAACACAGTTGAATTAGTTGTTAGGGTTTGCTTTGTGGACCAGTATGTGTGTGAACAAAAAACAAAACTCGAATTTAGTAAACAATCTCGCAAATAACTACGATCTGCCAAATAGGGTAATGTTAAATACACTCACAAATATATTCTATTAAAATTCGTCGGATAACCTTCCGAGCAAGATTCAAGCTATAAACATTGCTAACTACGAAGCATGTCCACCCTAGTAAGATCTCCTGGATTGTAGCCTCACTAACCATACACGATGAGCTCATACCGAATAATTTTTAGTCTTATTTTTTGTTTTATTCGGACTACTGTTTTCTTCGATTTTTCTGATCGATGTAACCTTCGATATTCTTCAGGTGCAATTTGTTCACTCTGAAAACTTTTTTGTCGAGCTCGGGCATCTGCATATAATTCCTAGCGAGACGTTTTATTCATTCCATTATACCACGCACTTGTTTCGTATACTATAACTGGGTTGAAGTTCCAAGTATTTTGTTAATATATTTGAAGTTTCGCACTAAATTACAACAAATATGAGAACAGTATATAACGTGGCCGTTACGCTCGAAGCGTGCCCGTTACACTTCTAACCTCTGTCGTACTCCCACGCCGTTTGGTATTTTCGCACAGGAACAAACAAACAAAAAATGAATAAATCCAACATGTTTTTTTTCTCTTATTAACCAAATTGCATGTACTGCAAGCTGCAAGGTCTCTCACCGCCATCACGGGGCTACACGTTCATCTTACCCAGCATTCATTTTGCTTCTTTCCGATCTGACATTTGCCATAGTCAGCCATTTTTCGCCTAATACCTAATACGCCCATCTTTCCCGGTGGGGACTTTGCTTCTCTCCGATCACGTGTTGTATTTTTTTTTCTTTTTCTTGTGACGTAAGTTCCCGCAAACCTATTTATTTGCATATGCATTTTACAAACTACTGCTGCTAATATCCTCGCAAGCCAGCTATTTTACAACTCCTGCTGATATGTTCACACGCGTCCACATGCACTCTATTACAAGTAGTCCGACTATATTAGATACTAGATTATCAGTTATCATCTCCAAAATTCTTGTACATAATTCTCAGTCGTTTAAAAATGGAGGTCAACTAATGAGAATTTCTGTTAATAGAAAACATAAAAAAACTCATACGGATTGATGCTGGTTTTATTGTTTATTTCAAACACAAAAATAGACATATTGGCAGAGAGAAAATGGGGCATTTATATGATGTTATTGAGTGACTGGAAGGCAAAGCACGGCGTAGCGATAATGGCAACATGGATGGAATATATAAGAGCCAGTCAATTGAGAATAATGATCTTTTTGAAGATAAGAGCCAGAGGTTTATTTTTTCATAGTATTGTTAAGAGTATCATCAAATAATGATGAGGATAGATTAAAGGGCTATAGTTGCTTTATTGATAGTAAGTTTCGTTTTCAAAGAAAAACGAGAAAATGGCCATGCATCATTGTTATAAGTCTAAAATACAAAATATGCATTAGAAAACAAAAAATACTTTTATGAACAGACAGCACATTTTTCGCGAGATTGTCAAGCAAAAGAGTAAACACATAATGAATTATATTACAAAATCAAAACTATTTATATGGTTAAACGTTAACTGATATGATTGCACTCCGAAATAAAGAAATTATTCGATAAGATTAATAGTGGAATTTTGTTAAAACTTATATGGGAAAAAGCGAAGTAAGAATAGAAAAATGTCGAGAACTAAAATAAAATCTTTCAAAGCAAAGTAGACCATATATATTAAACTGAAGGAAAATGGAGTTGATAGACAGGTAAAATTCTGGGGGCACATAAGTAAAATGTTTGTTGCGAAAGAAAAAAAATAGAATTTTTTAATGGAAACCGCTTTAAACAAGGTATGGAGCTGGCTGATTAAAAACATTAACAAGTACGAAAGATGCATATTACCGGTGTATATCGATCTTAAATGTGAAACGATATAAAGCTGTATGATGAAGAAAGACGGTGATCAAAAAGGGAGTTACATAAGACCTGTCTCGGTTAAAAGAAGCTACTGAAAATTAAAATGATGTAGTTGAACAGCGATTAATAGATGACATTGGAGCAATAATTTAAACGAGATGTAACAATAGAGGTAGGGAATAGATTAGACTATTCCGAAGAACACGCTACAATAACATTTATTAAAAAGACTGAGACTAGCAAAATGATGTCAGTGAGAAAGTTAGAAAGCTTATAATGATGAAGAATGGTTGGTTCCATAAAATTACACGTGAAGTTATTTACTTTATCAAGAGCACTTGAATTGAAACAAAAGTTTACCAGAAAATAGAATACTAATATCAGAAAGAAAATTGTTTGAAAATGACGGTCTAAGAATGAAAAATGATGACATCTTAAAGTAAACCTTTTCTGAAAAAAAATTATTTCGAAGCACATAAAATAAACCTTTTTATATTGTTCCGCCCCAAAAGTAACCTATCAATTTAATTTTCGTTTCATTTGGAGGGAGACAACACTTTATTAAGTAGAAACTTAATATTTGTATATTCCCAAGCGAAGGTATATAAATTTTTCGCTTAGAACCAAGACGTGATGGTCATAGATCTAATAGAAATAAATCTTGGGTTAAAAGTGTGTGCTATTAACTCTACATAGAACGCTAATATATAGGGGAATAGGTCTCCTTAGTATCAGTTAACAACCTTCCGAATACTGGTGGCTTAAGTTTCATATTAGAAACAAAAATGTTGTCATTAAAAGGAAAATGTTTTTAAAATCATAAAAATGTCGTCTTAATGACGACATTTTCTAATGATACATTATCTTAAATCGAAAACAATATATCAGTAAGAAATATTTGCTAATCAGAAATAAATGTTGCAAAGATCATTTTGGTTAAAACTAGTGAATCATGTCAAGTCCTCCGTGGGTGCACAGTGAACAAGGCATAAAAAATGACTAAGTTCCACATTCACCTCCTCTCCCCATTTAGCCCCACAAGTCCATAGCGGACGTCAAATCCTTGTCAAAATAAAGAAACGGGGTAGTTCTAGGTCTTATCATATGTGAATTTAAGTTCTGCACGATGCATAAAAAATGACTAAGTCAATCATTCCCCCCCCCATTTAGCCCCCAAAGTCCCCAAAGCCTTAACATATTTAAATTGGAGTTCAGCACCATGCAAAACTGCTAAACAGATATACACAGAAGGCTTTGGACAAGTATGGTAAACTAGTCTTAAAAATTGATCGTTTTATTAGCCTTAAAACAGTCCCTAGGGCACAACCTCAACTTATAGCGAAGCTTAGACAACCCAAATTATATAGAAATTAATTAGTTACAACTTTTCAGGAAGTTTTATAAGAATCCAAGGCATTGATTTTATTTAATAAGCCCAAAAGTGGCAATTTTAACCCGAAAGTCCCGCGTAGTAGGGCAATCAGAGTTTTCCAGGAAATCCGTTCTGTTACTATTTTTTTTTTACTGATATGATGTTTAATGTTTGTCCAAAATTTCCAACATAACCAAGGCATAGTTATTGAGAAAAGTGCGAATATACGATCGGACAAACAGACGGACGTTGCAAGATATACGGAATTAGAATGTAGAAATTCAACAATTTCGAAATTTAAGTTTACTGATATACCTGCGCTTATCAAAATGATAATATATTAAAGGATATTGGTCCTAATACGGAATTATTCTCATTTAAAAGAAACTTTTAAAAATATTATTGAAAGCATATGTTGAAGATATTTTCATGGATGCTGCAGGGAAGCTAGCGTCTTCAATGTGCTCGAAAACTATTGGCATCTGTATTATTACAATTTTTTTCGCGGTCATTTTCCTCTTTCGCGGTACGGGTGCGAGCCTGCCTACTAACACATTTTTTTTGCACAACACACACCTCTAAACACTCGGGCAACGCCACGCATCCTTGCTTGTTTAGCATAAAATAAAATATTAAATATTGTAAAACGGACTTATACATAGCCAAACTTCATCTACTAAGATACTGATGTACCTCTACTATTTGATATTGTCGTTCGTGGATGTAAAACTCCCCAGCTAGTTGAGAGATTGATGGGTCGTCGCAGTTCGTTTGAATGGCTGGCTAGAAGTCCTACCTTTACGCTGTGCGACATTTTTATATGGGTCTGCATGAAAGATTAAGCCTACTAAAACAAACCAAAAACATAGAACTTGATAGGCGAATACGTGAAGTTATGACAACCTTTACGCAAGTCTTTCTTGTGAAATCAGATTATTCGATTCCTTGTCGACATGAAACGCTCGTGGAGAATACAGGGGTATGCAATTTCGATTACTATTTTTAAATTGTTCATAATACATTAGTATTTTGTGTTCATAATTAGGTTATTCACCGTCTTTAGGAGACTATTAAGTAATATTTCTGTATCTAATCGCTATTCTCGTTTGTTTTATTATTTTCCGTTTTTTTGCCAGTTTTTTTCACAGTAAAACATATTTGTCGCAAGCATTTTATTATCATTTGTAAACTCTTACGCACGTGTTACATCCCTTTGTGCGTAGGTTTTTGCCCCTGTGTTTTACAAATTTCCCGTAAAGTTACAATCATGCCTTTTTATTCTGGTTGCACGTGGTGATTCAAACGAAATCGGTAACATTCTCGCTTTTGGTGATTTATTCCTGTGTTTAAGTTGCTTTCGCTTTTTATTTGGATGCATGTTAATCTTCATGCACATACACGTGTAATTCATTCCATTTTCATTCCAAATACTTGCATTTTTGTTTTTTTAAATGTTGGTTAAACACGCACAACGTAATCAACGACAGCAAACGAGACTGACTTATTCTAGAGATACTATGATAATAATATTTTGCTACTATTGTTGTTAAATAGTTGACGCATCTCAAATTGACAAAACAGATATTCAAGTGCTTAGCTTATGCGATGCAGACATTAATAATAGAGTGAGTTCCCTTATTCCCAGTCCATTTTTCAGAAGGGCCGGATTTGAATAGGTAATTAGTGGCAGGTTGACACGCAACTATTCCCATCTCAGAAAAGATTAATGCCCGTTGCTTCAGTGTGCAAAGCCTTATTCAGGATTGCTGTATGGAATAAAGAAGAACGCCTCTTCGATGATCTATGAATAGCGTCGGCATTGATGTGTAGTTCAGACTCTCAAAGAAGATAGTCAGTTTTTGTAATTCACAGCGCACTCATCTAGATCTGCGTCATTTTTTTTTTTTTTTTGCTCAAAGCTCCTTTGGAAATCCTTTAAGGAATACACCGTTAAGAATAGCGTGAGTTATGGGTTCTGCTATGACACGAAAAGATTTCACTTTATTTCGAATCCTAATGGAAAAAAAACTGCTTACTACGCTTTCAATGTATTACAGAAGGCTATCTATCTATCTATCTATCTATCTATCTATCTATCTATCTATCTATCTATCCATATATATATATATATATATATATATATATATATATATATATATATATATATATATATAATACGCGGGAGATCATGTTCGCTAGATTGTTTGTAAGCTTTTCATTGCTCTTTCTTTCTTTATATTTTCTTCCTTCCTTCCTTTCTCCCCCTCTCTCTATTTAATATATATATATATATATATATATATATATATATATATATATATATATATCCTCCCTCTGCATAAATCAAAACTAAGGCGGACGTTATCCGCGCACAGTTGATGTCGTTAATGGCAAACGATGTACCCATTACAACAGTGGGATGTCGAAGTACAGTAAATAACCTCACAAAATGATGACGTCATATATCAATCCAGAAAAGAAAAGAGTAAAGCATTCCTCTGGATTACATATCGTATTTTAGACGAAACATTCGATTTCTGGAGGTTTCGCATGCTTATAAAATTATGCATTTTCTAGTTGTCACGAAAAGTGAGTGATAGGACTAAAGGGAGATTATTAATTAAAACAGAGGTAGAAGATAATTGTGCACAGTTGATGTCGTCACTACATCAAGACTATATCTATTAAAACATGGAGGTGCACTTTCTCCGAATAGGGAATGGCCTCGCAAAATTATGTCGTCATATATCTAACATAAATAGAAAAGAAATCACAAAGCGATCCGTTAATTCATAGGTTGCCTTTTAGCCGAACGCACTTAAACTAATGCATGGGTGGTTGCCTGCGTATGAAACCATATATGATATTCTGTGTCGGTTTGTTTATCATTGTAACCACTGGATGGCGTCATAAAAAGCGAATGATGGCATTGAAAGGCGATTGATAAAAATATACAAGCAGCTGAATAATTAAAGTAATAAAAATGAGCAAAAATAGAGGCGAAGACAGAAAGAGAGGGAAGGGGAAGTGATTGGGTAAGACGTGAGAGGGAGGGGGAGAGAAGAAATGAAAAGAAAGTAAGAAAATTAAAGCGATTAAAAGAGAAGGCAAAAGAGAACGATTTAAAAAAATATATAAACTATTTAAAAAAATGCTAATGATTTAAGGAGGATAACAAATATGCACTTGAGTGTAATTTTCACAACGTTTCGGTCGATACACCTTCGGGCTTCTTCAGGTGTATCTTGTCGAACTCGGGAGTGTTTCTGTCGAATTCGGGAATTTGGACGGAATTTGGAGTGGAACCCTTATTTATTTCACGGGGGTAGCGTGTTCTTGTTCCGTTAGCCATGATCGCTGTTGTATAGGGGGTTGCATAACGGATTAAACAGCGACGATGACGACGACCCGATTACTTACGGGGTTCAATATCACTTTTACAATTGATTTTTCTATTGGAAAATCAATTATAAAAATGAGATTCTCTGAATGTTGAAGGTTCAATCTTCAGTGTGAGCGACCGAAAAATACAGTTGCTAATTACTTAGGACCTCTACCCGTGAAGTAAATGAAGGATTCCGCTCGAAATTCCGCCCAAATTCCCGATGTCGACAGAAACTTTCCCGAGTTCAACAAGATACACATCAAGTTTGTCGGGGAAAATCACACGTAAGAAGAGAACATTAGTCCGATGAACAAATATGCACTTTTCATCATTATCATAACATCATATCACTATTTGGTTTATAATCATCCAGTATCGTTGGTTGAAGCATAATTTTATATAAATATGACTGGTATGTTTGATTAATTTTCTAGATGGATAAATATAAGAAATGTCACCACAAGTGATCACGGTTGTCTATTATAATATTGAATTTCTGTTAATCCTGACTTCTAGTTTTATATAGATCAACCAATAAACTGTGACGGTCTAGGATTGTTCTCTAAAAAAGACATGAAAATGAATATCGCAATGAATACTGTGCGCATTTGACAACTAATATACTGCTGATACTGGCAGACAAATATACATGTAACATCTGCTTTTCTTGTATTCAAATACTTTTTTGCATTGTTGTGATGTCATAATAATTCAAACTTTTCTCTCTCTCTCTCTTCTTCTACGTTTTCTTCTTTGTTTCTATTATTTACCGTTTAACTAATTCGTTTATTTACAAGAATTATTATCAATCTAAAACAAAACTGCTGGCTGTTGGGTCACCCACTGAGCTTGTGTTCAATTGTTTGTATCGGGAAAATGTGAGTCTACAAAGCCGGTAAAGTATGAACAAATATAATTATCATAAGAAAAAGTAGTTTTTTCCGACTTTTGGATGACAGTTTATTCTATGCGTTGATAATCTATAAGAATCATTCTTGATAGAATAAAGCAATATTTACAATTAGGATTTTCTTATGCCGGTAATTTGATTCTAAATTATCCATCAGCCTTCTAGTACGCGAGCGTAATGGTCGTATATATGTCGCTAGTTGTATGTAATATGGAGTGATTAGAATATTTCAGGAAAGTAAAAATTTGATTTTAAAAAATGCTTCAAAATGATTATACTAGAAGAAACATTCTGTAGAAAGAAAGAATAGTCAAGAAGAAGTTAATGACATATTCCTGGTTCGGAATAATTCTTGTAATAGAAAAATGAATAAAAAGAAAAGCAAAAGAAAATGATTTAATTGCGAGTATTTAATGCATTACTTTCCGGCAACAATTAGTAGTACCATTTTCACCTGGGTAGCTTGGAATTTGGAAGGATTCCATATAATGATAGTATTGTTGTATATTGAAGGAAACAAATCCCGATATTTAAGATCGAAAATAATATTTAGGAGAATTCTGGAATCAACCGTAGTAATAAAAAGTTAAAATGAATACATATATACAATATGAAGACTTTCATTCCCCTCTCTAGATGGAAATGAAAGTCTTCATATTGTTATGTAAGGATTTGTAATTGTTTGCCCTCAACCGCAAGATAATGTGTTTTTCTCTTCATCGCCTTTTATAATAAACGTTATATGAAACCCCTTCCAAAACGTGACTGTATCCCCCTCATCAATAATGTATCTCCCCGCCGTGTTAAAAAGAACTGCCCACGTCACGCCTCTCTTCATATATCAGCGTCTCTATTATAAATGTGAACTACATAAGTAATCGGGTCGTCATCGTCGCTGTGTAACGTGTTATGCAGCCCCGTATGCAATAATGAATCTCTCATTTGTGTTTAAAAAGAACTGTACATTACAACTCTCGTTTCCTCACTTCAATAATCTATCTCCTATTATAAGCATATTGTCCCCGTTCTGTAAATCCTATTCCGCTCCACAACTGACATCGATTTAGTGACCGTGGAATATAGATTCCTGCAATAGCGCAATTAAAGACACCTGCATTACCACACACAAAAGAATAATACAACGTGTAAAAAAGGGGACATAATACACGATACAAATCCTGGGCAAGTTAAAAAACGAAAAAAGCATTGATTATTACACACGCACAAAAAATGTAAGGAAAATTATGTTAAAGAACGGTGTGAAACGATATAGATGCTAGATTTATAAGAAAAAAAAAACACACACACGCGCGAAAAAAAATGAAGATAACGGCATGCCGCAAAACACACAAAAAAATTATAGGTAAACAATGATAGCGGTAATCCAATTTCCAAACGAAACGCTATGACTGAAAAATGTAAAGCGAATCCCTATATTTTTTTACAGCGGTTCTTTTACAATTGTGTTCTTTTTACACTTGAATATCATAAGTATCTTGTAGATTATTCTCATCATATCTATTATTATTATTATTATTATTATTATTATTATTATTATTATTATTATTATGATAAACACTTATTATCTGTAGTTGTCCAAGAAAAATGTTTGAACACATATGTCAGCTTTTCTTAACCCTATATATAGAATAGATTGTGCCAAATATTCTTACGTAATTTAGACGTCTTTCATAAAAAACTAAGAATCAGCATAAATATTCCCATTATGAAACTGGTGAAACGATTTTCACAATGCTATCTTACAAATGAGACAATAAGATAACAAGTCTGGTACGAAAACAGCCCAAGAGAGTCTACAACATAATACCAAAAACATCTATTGTTAAATACACTAAGAGGATTGGCCTAACAACAGCCTACAACGTATTTTAGGATGAATAAACCCAGGACTATACATAAAGAAGACTTTTTATAGAGAAAAAGAGGATTAATACCCTATGATTAGCAGAGGATTATACGTAATTCCTTCCTAATATCAAGGCTTAATGACATATCTTTTAAGAAAATGAATGGTCTCAACAACACCAGCTAGTAACGTTTCTGCAACACAGAAGATGAGAGTGTGAGCTACCTGGAATCCAACTCTAAGATTATGGTGCGCCATTGCTACTATACGAGTCGACATAATGGAGCGCCTAAACATCTCCACTGGACGATCTATAAAAAATGGTAATATCAAATGCAGCAGAAAGTTCCCAGAACAAATGCCAGAAAGGACGTTTAGAAATAATTCATACATAATCCAATATGACTATGTGATTCCTACAGCCTCCTTAATAGAAAATGAGAGTATAAAACTATACATAGTAAAATGTATGAAAAAAGAGAAACAAGCAACGTCATTAGTAGTTAACTTCGCCAATGATACTGTGTTATATGGAGCTCGGAGGGAAAAGATAAGGAAATACCAAGATCGTATGTTTGACAAGAAAAAGAATCCGAATCTTAGGAAGATTTCAAGTATTTCGGTAATTTTAGCAGCAGCTCGACATGTGGCAAAAAATAAACTACATGTGCAAATATACTCGGTGTCCTAAGTGCAAGATAAATTTAAACAATTCCACTTTAAAAGGACCTTCAGAAGTTTAAAAGATCTCTCGGTTAGAATATCTGAGATAGTTACTGAATGTTTCGGATACAGTAGGATTCCCCCATCCCTAGTTTAGGCGAACTGATAATAAAATATGAAGACAGACAAGGTAACCTGGGAGAATTGGTGAAATGTATCGACTTTAAGTTTGCAGATATGCGGCCTGTGATTTCAGATGTGCGTGACTGTGGCGTTATTCTTTTTTTTATTTTCTTTCCATTGAGGACACATTTCGACAAAATAGGTTTTTGAATGTTAGGAGGTGCTATCCTCCTTCAAAATGTCAGGAGATGCTATCCCCTTTAAAAATGTTAGGGATGCTATCCCCCTTCAAAATGTTAGGAGATGCTATCCCCTTCAAAATGTTAGGAGATGCTATCACCTTTCAAAATACATTGGATTAGAACAAAAAAAAAAAGATTGACATATTCTTGAAATATTACTCCTTCTCTGATCAAGAATCTAAATAGAACGTAGTCTATTAGAACAGGTGTGAGACTTGCTTCTAGCAAAAAGAAAAGTCCGTTCTTATTTCATAGTAATTTCATAGGCTGATTCGCAAAAATTCTTTAATAAATTATAAAATTTCAATTAAAATCGCGCATGCACCAATGTATTGTGTTAAAGCATTAAATTGCCTAACATATTTTATATAAAAAAAAAAAAAACTAAAAAGCAAGTAATCCCGAAACTAAAGCTATTAGATATTTTACGTAAAGCATTATTAAATAATGCAATTTAGAAAATGAAAAATAATTGACCCGAATCGTTTTTATACTGGAACTCTAATGGCAAAATTTCGATAATATTCACCTGAAAAACTTCGAAAATTACAGATGTGTATTCTTCCTAACGAGTCCATTGACGAGTAAAGCATGTATATATACCCACACACACGCACCCGCATACACACATACACACACACACACACACATATATATATATATATATATATATATATATATATATATATTCATTAACGCCCAGACAGAAATAGTGTGCAAAAAATCAATAGGTATTTTCGTCGATTCCATATAAAAACTATTGATTAGTTTACGAGTGGTAGAAATTGCTGCCATCAAAGATAAAATAAATATCCAAGTTTTACTTGAAGAAAGGAGAATATTCTCACCTTGAGAGCCGAGGTGATTTCGTTATATTCAAAATCATATCCCACTTCTCACCGCATCTAAAAACAGCCACTCACACACCGAAAGTATATATATATATATATATATATATATATATATATATATATATATATATATATATATATATATATATAGTAGATGGAAACGTTAAAACGAACATTTTTAACGGTTCGTCTGTATTTAAAGGATTAAGTTTGCTGATGTGAAGAAATAACGTAATTTCTTTTCAACGCATTTTCTTTTTAAATCTGGAAAAAAGCCGAAACTTTGAGTTATATTTTTTTTTCTTTTACGTTAAAATATTATTTTCATAATTGCCATTTTATAAGTGCATAATATGCATACATTTATAAAAACACACAAACACATATAAATATATATTCAACAGATTCATCTTGGATTTTTCCTGTCTTGGAATAAACTATTTTTCCAATTATAGTTTTAACATATATTTCTCCTCCCTTTTACTGCTTTCTTGCTGTACAGTTCAAATTGCATAGCGGATAAACTGTTATATGACTTTTTATACGAATATAATATACTTCATATTGTTGGTTCCTTCTAAAGCATTAAGTTATAAAATGTGTTTTATACTTTGTGGTCCTCTTCCCTATTTCAAGGAGAAGTTGATTCTTTGAAACTCCATGGAATAAGGTTTTTCTTGTTTTATTTGTACTCCTTGTCGAGTAATTAAAATTTTGTATAGCTGCCTTGCAGATTTTGAAAAAAAATATTTAACTTAAAGATATTTAATTATATGTATGTATGCATGTTTTTTTTTTTTTTAATTATTCAATTTTCACCCCAAACAAGGACCATCGCCACTTTGAAGCAGGGGGCTACTATCAGGGACTTGATTAGCAGGGGCATTATGAAGAGAGATTAGTAGAAAGATGTTTGTTCACATTACACTTGAACTTCTGCATATCAGTACAGTTGGGAAAGCGGAATCCCGGAAGGGAGTTCCAAAGACCTGCAGTTCTGTGGAAGAAACTATTAGCGTAAAAGGCTTTCTTGCACCTAGGGATCTCTACTGTTAAGGGATGAGATTTAGTATCCTGTGGGTTTGTCGGGGGTAGTTACGTCGAGGAGCTAAAAGTGTTTGCAGATCGTCAGACCATTCACCATTAAAGTACTTGTAGAACAGGCAGAGTGATGCAACATCTCGTCGATGGGACAGAGGCTGAATCCTAGATGACAGTTCAGGACCTATCAGGTTGGCGAATCTCTTTTGAACGCTGTCCAGGAGCGAGAGACAAGCAGCAGATGCACCAGCCCAGATGTGACAACAGTACTCCATACATATCCGAATGTATATATATATATATATATATATATATATATATATATGTATGTATGTGTGTGGGTGTGTGTGAGTGTGTGGGGGGTGTAATCAGCACCAACCCTGTCCAGAATTTAACCGGCTTCCACCCACGCCTATCCGAATCTGCTACCTCAAAACTGAAATATTGTCAATACCCGTCTCTCGACCCCTTATTATCTCCTACCTCATCCGCTTTTTTCTCTCTTTTTCTTTTCTTTCGTATTTCTTCTAAAAGACTTCTTCCTAATACTAACAACCACTTCTGTAAGGTGCGACGAGGCTGTTGGGTCGTAAACATGGTCCAACATCTGAAACATATGTACCCAAACAGATAAACCGGTAATAAAAAAATCAAACACATACACACACACACATATAGTTAATAAATTACTATGTGTGTATGTATGCGTTTATATATATATATATATATATATATATATATATATATATATATGTATATGTATATGTGTGTGTGTATATAGTTAATAAATGACAAAAGAATATATTCTAAAGTTCATGGTGTTGGCCCTCTTTTATTTATGCCTTTAATTCAGTTGACATTTAGAATTCTTACTGTATCTGTGTCATAGCGCTACATCAATAACTTAATTATTATATCAATCAGTTGATCTATTATACTCATAACTGATTAGAACGAATTGCAATAATAAATCAGTCAACAATGTTGCATAGGGGATATATTTTTGAAAAGATGACGGATACTTTATCTTGTTTGTTGTGTGTTTATATTAGTGAGTGTTTATATTGTGAGAGATCATATTGTGTGTGATAGACAGGGTAAATATAAAGAGAGACATGTAATTCATTTAGATGAGGGGCTTAGAGTGTTCCTGTTAGTGTGCAGATATATCGCGTATGTATAAAGAAGGAGACGGTTCTGTATATCAAGTCTCCACATTATTCTTTCTTTTCCCCTTCGCTTCTAAATGTCTATCTCAGCTCCGTCTCTGACTCACTGACTTCTCCTCTCTCCCCTGACTGACTGACTTACCATTTGTCAAGCTCCAATTGTATTGAAAGTTCAAATCCTGGGCTATCATATCTCATATTTACTCAGTTACAAGAACAGGCGGCTGTTCTTTAACATTCATACCACCCTCATTTTTATTAGATCAGACCCTCTCTGGTCTTCTTGGCATTTACTTTTTGTGTGCAGGGTATTCCTCCCCTGATCCACGTCAGCTGTTTATCTGGCCACCATTATGCCGTAAACTAGAGGTCTCACTTTACCTCATTCAAAATTGACGACTCCTTTCGCTCCAAAAGTACCCTGATCGCATCCTTTGCCCGATGTTTCTATAAAGTATGGCTTTGTTTTCATTTTGTAATTATCTTACCTTTTCCAGGACATCTCAAAGCTCATAATTAATTTTCAAGTTTAGCTTCCAAATTTTTAGATACACATTTTAATCACACTGATTTAATTGGATTTCCCTGCTCGGACTCTTGGAATTTTAATGGCGATTTACAGAATATCACCCTTAACTAATTAACCCATAACTTTGCACTATGATTCCTATTTGCTCCTACATTCTAACTAATATCCCGATTTTTGTGATTTTTCTTTTCTGTCAGCAGAGGTTTCAAGATACTTCAGTGATATCCCGCATTCATTCATCTCTAAAAAACATAAGGTTATATCTTCTTACGTACCCACGGTATATTTTCTCTCACCTCATTAAGTAATATGTGATTTGCCTACGGTACTGTCTGTGATGGGTCTCTGGTACCCTTAAGGATTCTCTTATCCTCTCCACGCCTGCCTCTAATTAATTGAGCCAAATATTTGCTCCTGCTTGTAATCGTCACGTGCGACCAGTTTTTTTTTCAAACACTTAATTGCACAGGATCCATCTTATTCTCCAAACGGGGCATCTCTAATGCGTTCCCGGCAAGTTACTCTTCTTGGGAAAAATATTTATGGACTTTAAAAAAATATACAAAAAGCAAATTATTGAAAAAGAAAATGTCTCTTGTGTCTTATCACATCTGAAAACAATTTATGAAAATACCGGCTTACCTAATTGTTATTTTTGCCTCCTCTAAAATTCTAATTAATTCTAGGTCAACCATTTTACCAGTATCATCTTATTTTTCCTAAAAGATTTCAATTCTAATGTATATACCTAATAATTACTTTTAATTCCTTTCGCAAAAATACAAGAACATTTACTTTTATTAAAGACATTTTACAATATATAAAACATTTTTAAAAAAGGTTACATTATATATTTTAACTGTGGTTTTCTCAAGAAAAGAAAAAACAATTTCTGTAACACAAAAGTCCGTTAACAACAAGACAATTTGCCCCACTTTAAAAAAAAACAATTAAAACACATAAACAGAAAATGCGTATTGCATCTTTTTTGACGATATACGTGTTTTTGTCCTGATCATCAGTAAAGTGCAGCAACTTTGAAAAATGTTAACAATTCGCACTGACACAGATTTCGATACCATTTAAACAACACACTGACCTCCTTTTTTGTGTGTGTGTGTTTGCGAACTGCATATTTTCAAAATATATTTAATAACCCATTAAAACTATTTATGGTTTGCTTTTGAAAAGTTCACGTTAAAACACTGTGCTTATCTCAACTTTTGTTTGTGCGTGTATATTTTTCAAGCAAATTTAAACAATTCTTTTATGAATGAATTATGCTTGGTGAAAATTTTTGTCAATCATTACGAATGTTTTCATTTTGCGGCATACCGACCCTTTTTTCTTTTTCTCGCATCTTTTTTTCTTATTGTATCGGTTTGTGTGTGTTTTTCTGTTCTATTTTTTCTTAATTATTTTTTTTCATTTTGTCTAGTATTTTTTCCGTAGTATTTTTTCTAATGGAACCTAAAACGTTGGGATTTTCCGTGGTAACCGAAGTTTCTTTTTTTTCTCAACCCCACCCTTGTATAAGTGGACAGGTCACGATCACCAAATTAAACATATGTGATATTGCATGCTGGGTGTTATTTTAGAGCTGACGTATGTATTTGTATATGGTTCGTGTTAGAGAGATCATATTAGTGTGAGATAGACAGGGTATATACAAAGATAAAGACAGTTTCGTATCTATAAAGAAACAGGATACATATTAATACAGGAGAGCCAACGAGAGACAAGATTTGATATATTGATAGATAGACCGTGAGAAGGTGCGTTTGCCATTTATACTGTTTGACAGTTCTTTGAATGGGAGTGTTTCTATAACATTGACACATACATTACTTTACCAATTTTTGAGATGATGATGTTCACAAAGGGCTTATAATATAAATTGGCAATGCCTTTTCTGTTGAATAAAATAACACGAAGACGCAGATATAAAAAGATTAAGTTATTCGCTTATTCCATTTCGACCGGTCAATGGCTTTGCCTCAAGAAATTCAACTCTCTACATGATTCTTTCTTATCTCCTTCGCTTCCAAGGTTCCATGTCAGCTCTGTCCTTGTCTCACTGATTTTTCTCTTTTCTCCTGACTTACCCTTTGCCAAGCTCCAACTATATAGAAGCACTTCTTTTTCAAACCCACCTTGTATGAGTAAACTAATCACGATCACCAAATAACGTATATGTTGCATAGGGGTTATATTTTAGAAGAGATGTCGTATATTATATCTTTGTTGTCGTGTGTTACGATTAGTGAGTGTGAATATTGTGTGTGATTGACAGTGTACATATAAAGAGAGACAGGAACATTTTAATACAAATATGTAATTCATTTAGACGGGGGATTAGAGTGTTCATGTTAGCGTTCAGATATATCGCGTATATATAAATAGAGAGACAGTTCTGTATATCAAGTTTCTATATTATTCTTGCTTCTGTCCTTCGCTTCCAAGGTTCCATGTCAGCTATGTCTCTCACTCACTGACTTCTTTCTTCTCCCCTCACTAACTGACGGACTTACCATTTGCCAAGCTCCAACTATATTGGAAACTTATCACGTCCTTGCATGAGCAACACGTGCATATCAGATACGTGGCCTGACACGCTTAAATTTCCACAAAACCGACTCTCTAACCTAATTTTTGATTAACCCAGTTTACAAACATTTTCCATTGTCCGTTTTTAAATCACTTATTTTAATTTAATTTCTTTAACAGAAACAAAATTACATCATTATATTAGTTTTTCAATAAACATATATCTAACTCTTTTATGTGAACTAAACAATGGTAATTCTACATTCCATTTTCAATAACATTCTGTCTTATTTATTTTAACTTAGGATCGGAATTCTCAATTCCAAATCTAACTTAGCAAATTCAAATCCTCGGTTACCCTATCTCATATTTACTCACTTACAAGAACAGGCGGCTGTTCTTTAAGAAAAGGAATAAAGTGAATATCCCCGAACCTGACTAGGTACACCTGAATGATGTCGGAGGTTGCATAAACACAAAACCATGTACAAATAGCACAAAAGATATAATCCAAAGCATCGACATTAATCGAATAATCAATCATTATCTTAAAAATCTATGAACATGCTCAATTTGTTTATTTACAAATTACCTTTCATTGCCCTTAGTGATATGACTCAACAACTGTGTTCCACCCGTAAAAAGTGTGAGTGGAGGTTTTGTGTGTGTGTGTGTGTGTGTGTGTGTGTGTGTGTGTGGGTGTGTGTGGGTGTGGGTGGGTGTGTGTGTGTGTGTGTGTGTGTGTGTGTGTGTGTGTGTGTGTGCATTGGTTTTTTATTCTTTATTATATCAGTGTACGAATTCCGCAAATAATATAAAATGTTTTTTTAGTAATAATATTCATACCTACACTGAAAATATTATTGACTGACAGTAATTCACAGGGCTTATCGAATTTCTTTTTTTTTTCACACGTAAAGTAGTTCAGATGTGATTAACACAGTATTATATTTGAGGTTGTGTGTTTGTCCGTATGCAAATAGAATAAAATGAAAGCGAGGAAAAGGCAAAGACTTTTACACCTATACGAAAGGAGAAAAAGGATCTGCAACCGCGTTCTTGCTGGAATCCCTATCTATACTTACACACAAACATACGTGTGTGTGAATATATATAATAAGCATAAATAATATATATATATATATATATATATATATATATATGTATATATATGCACATATATATATATAACTACTTCATTTACTCACATAAAATTAATACACAAACTTATAGATTTATGCGTAAACTTTAAGTATTTACTTCAAAAGTGGTCAATACGTAGGTAGAGCTAGTTAGTAAATTATAAAATATATATGGCGATTAAGCTACACTATATTTTCAAAATATATTAAAAACAATTAAAACTATTTATGGTTTGCTTTTGAAAATTTCACGTCAAAACACTGTGTTTATCTCAACTTTTGTGTGTGCGTGTACATTTTTCAAGCAAATTTAAAACAATTCTTTTATGAATGATTGGTGACAATTTTTGTCAATCATTACGAATGTTTTCATTTTGCGGCATACCGACCCAGTTTTTTTTCTTTTTCTCACATCTTTTTTTCTTCTTGTGTCGATTTGTGTGTGTTTTTCTTTTTTTATTTTTTCTTAATTATTTTTTAATTTTGTCTAGTATTTTTTCCGTGGTATTTTTTTCTAATGGAGCTTAAAACGTTCGGATTTTCCGTGGTAACCGAAGTTTCTTTTTTTCTCAACCCCACCCTTGTATAAGTGGACAGGAATCGCCATATATATTTTATATATATATATATATATATATATATATATATATATATATATATATATATATATATATATATATACTAACAGTGCAGCCTGGCTTTGCTCGGGGTCAGGTAATCTACATCTTAAATTTCAAGTGTTAAGACCCAAAATTTGCAAAAGGGTTTGGCAGAGTCTGCAAAGGTCAACTCTTTCAACTTGGACCTCTTGGCTAAAATTTCGCTCCATTATTGATTAGAACGCTTGCTGTATGTATGAATACCATTCATGTAAAATCTCCAATGTCTAAACCTAAAATATGTGGAACATATTTCTAGAGACCGCAAAGTTTAAATGTTTAAAATGTGACCCCCTTGCATAAACCGATTAATAAGCTTGCCCTTGGTCTGAATACACTTTTTGTATAATTTGGCTGAGTAATTTTGTAGAGAGAGAGCAGAGGTCATTTTTGAAATGTGATCCTAACGTTAACCCCTTAACATGTATTGTTTTGGACTCACATCTAATTTGAAAAGTTGATTCATGTCCCAGTAATCTATATCTTAAATTCCAAGTATTTAGACCCAAAATTGGCGGATGAGTTTGGTAGAATTTACAAAGCTCAAGCTGTTGTACCTTAACCCTTGATAACCAAATTTCTAGCCAAAAACCGATTTAAAAGATTTTTCAAATCTCAATACCCCTTACGTCAAATCCCGAGTCTTCAGATCTAGCATAACAGAGTCTTTTGGTAGGAAAATGTACACCCTCCACGCACACAGTCAATTTCACTTTTATAGATAGATAGATATATAAATTTGAAAGTCTGTATTCTTGTTTTGTATTTATCATTCAAATGCTTTATTATCTTACTCCAATCAATGTTCGTACAATTATTTCACCATGCATCGTTATTTAACTTAAACCGAAATATACGATATAACACTGACGTGTATTAAGATATCGATACGTTTTATAAATGTCAAAAATAAACACCACACAAATATTACATATTATATTATTTGGAATAGTCTGGCTAGTTTTCTTATTTTGAGAGTTTTTCTTGGAATATTTCGGTCGACTTCTACTTCATACAGATGCATCGTAGCAGACACGGAAATATTTCTCTCGAACTTATGAATGCACACAGAATTTCATGCAAGATTCCCGCTGGAAAAGAAAAGCAAAGAAATCTTACATATCTTGATAGATACGCCAAAAATGTCTAACATAAAGTCTACCCAATAAACCCAATAATCTTATTGGATGCCATTTCGGATTATTTTTGATTCCCCACGAAGTTTACTTTCCTCGTCGGGATAACGTAATTATTACTTTGTAAAGAGTTTTAAACTTTGGACTATTTGCATATATTCGCATCTGCATTCCAGCTGTTTAACGCCTATTTAATTATTTCATGTATCGGATTTTGTCAATTTACAATATTTGGATTAATTTTCCTCATCTTCAATATTCTTATGATTTTAATAAATATCTCAAACATTCTAAGTTGTAAATGATTCAGTTATAAATGCTAAATTGCAACTTTCTGTATTGAATTTGCTAGTTATCCATCTGAAGAAAATGTATATATTTTTTTACTCGACGCAGATTAATATACAACATATTTACGTTAGTACATCGGTGTTGGTAGATCATCAACGTTAAACAACGTTCAGTCTGTTTCATACTAGATGCGTACCGAATTTGGGAATACCAGATATGTTCCTAATTTGGGAATATTCGACGCTGTATGGAGGGGAAGTCGACAGCTCCCTGCAAGAAGAGTTGCAAAAATCTTATATCGTCATTCCTAGCGAGTATATGCATGGAAAATTATTCTAATGGGGAAAAATCGTACGAACGGTGTGGGTAGTTGATAGGTGCATTTTGTGAAATCATCCGTTTATGAAATATTTATTTGTGA
The DNA here is from genome assembly GCF_053919585.1 of Euprymna scolopes. Lineage (NCBI taxonomy): Eukaryota > Metazoa > Mollusca > Cephalopoda > Sepiida > Sepiolidae > Euprymna > Euprymna scolopes. The sequence goes on along the minus strand of NC_136506.1, from coordinate 8,328,149 downwards.
AACGTGGTTCTGTCCTACTGAAATCACACGATAACTTGCCAAACCAAGCTGAAATCGAAATATTCAATAGTTGCCAAATCTGTAAGGAAAGGAAAGTAGAGTTGCCAACGTCTCTAAAAACAATCTATACATGGTTTACTAGTAATCTAAAGGATTACTTACCATCGTTTAAAACATAACCACACACGAGTTGTAACTGTTGAGTATATTTTGATTAATTAAGATTTACCTGAAGACTGTAAGAAGATAGTGAATTTATATAATAAACATTCGTAAGAGAGGACAGGCATAGATTGGAAGGCGCTTAACTGGTTTTAATAATTGAATGAAATCGAAGTAAACAAATAAATTTGTCCTCCCAGAAACACTGCAACATAAAGACTTCTTGCGGTAATCTTTTTCTATTTCTTCAATAACTTTAATTTTTTCCGATTTATTTTTAATCAAAATCTCCTCTATATCTTTTCCCCGAATGTTGACAGCTAGCTGCCGTGTAAGCGCGAAAGGTAATTTATTGGATTTTCCGATATTAAAAATAAGATTTTAAGGAAAGGGCGATTCCTACTTTTAACAATGAAAAGTTGTCTTAATAAAGAAAATAACGTTTGTAATTAGCTGAGGAGGCGTTTATCATCACAAGTTGTAATGACAAGGTTCTCATAAGTGCTTCTATCATTGTATGGTATCCAAAATGAAACGCGCCTCCTAAATGATGGTGATAATGACTTGCTTGCGATATTTACTTACGCGAAGCAACGAGTACACGTGTTTTTTTGGAGCATACGGGTATTAGATGAGGCGTATCTCATACAACGTAACAATCTTTTTTTTTTTACATGGAGGTCACCACATATCAGGGCCCGGAAGCCACTCAACGATAAAGGTTATTGCGTGTACAGTAATCAATGGGATAGTACTGTAGTAATCGTTAGTATTGGAGTTTTGATAAAGTGTCTTACTTAAGGGGGTTGCAGTTCATCAGGAATGTGTATATGTTGGACTTGAAGATATCCAAGTCGTAGTGAGGTGGGAAACAGGCAAACGGAAAAGAGTTCCACAGGCGTGCACTTCTAAGAAAGAAACTGGTTAATGATTATGATAGCCTACGTCCTCAATACTTCCTGTCTCTTTTTGTCTCTCTCTTGTTGTATCTCTTCCTCCATTCCCCTCCCTCTCTCTCTCTCTCTCTTTCTATCTATTTCGAGTGTGAAGTTTCTATTTCTTTATTCACAACAATTAGGGGTAGAGAACAATATAACTTCTAATTGTGTATTTATTCTACATTTCGTTTTAAATAAAAATAAAACGATTGTATGAAGTGCTACACACGTCTCATGTGGTATATTCCATTGCAAGCAAAACTAGCAAAACAAAAATGTTGATGGTATTATGGAGAAAATTGATTGCCCGAAAGTAAGCAAGTGAAAATATCTACTATTATATAAAAATCACTTTGTGTGTGAGTTCCTTTCTTTATAGGTTCCGAAACACTTGGGTCTACCTTTTGCAAATTTCACACAAAGGTAATTCATATTTCAGGCAGTGTTCTTAGATATGACTTATAAAGAAATTCATCCGATAGGTATCGAAAATCGAAAAAAGTTCGATCTTAAAAATAATCTTTATCTCTTATAGATAAAATGAAGAATTTTTACAGCGGGATATTTTACATTAGACTGCCCGGTGTTACGTAAAATATTCCCCTTAAAATGTTTATATTTTTTTTTATCTATGAGAGAAGAACGATTATGTTTAAGATCGTCAAGCCCAAATGTCAGCTGAGGTGATATTGTAAACAAACGCAGACGGAATGTGATGAGCAACATTATCATCATCTTTTTATTATAAAAATATGACCACTTAGTCCACCGGAAAAAAGTATTCCTCATGAATATTAAAAAAAAATCAATAGACGATTGATTCTATAACAATACAATCGTTAACTATATCGATTAAATATTATTTGTAAGCGCATAGTACGGTAGGACAAGTGCGGGCGGCCAGCTAGTGGTCTATTAAACAATGGAATGAACGCCTCGTGAACATAAGAGACAAAGGGAAAGACCAAAAACGAGGTGGGTGACGACCTTATACAATGCACGGGTATCATATTGTAGCGGATAGCTCGGAACAATAATAGATGGCCGAAGTCCAGGGAGGGGTTCCTGATTGAGTGGTAAAGCCTTTATTGATTAATTGATATCACTCTATCTATCTATCTATACTCCTATGAATTCAGTTTTCTTCGGTGTGTATCGATATTCATATTAAAAACTCTCTTCTTTATTTATTTAAAAAGAAAATAATTTTCTTATATCTTGGTTGTGGAATTGCATTCATTAGCAAACGATCTAGCTAATTTGCATATTCTTTTAAACATTCATTTTAATTAATTGCTATTTGTTGCATCGTTTTTTTAATGGGGTAATCATCTGTAGTAAACTACTAGCATGGGTACCCGGCGTTGCCCGTATATTTGGAGATGTATGTTGAGCAACAAAAAAGTGGTCAATTTTTTTTTTTACTTTGACCCCTATTATGACCCCTTAATATTTTAACATTATAATCAATTCCTCTTACTCTTGACCTAGGCAGTTAAGTGGTTGGAGTTTGTTTCACCTCCGCGTCAAGGCTCCTGGGTTCAATCCAGCCTAAAGACGAAAATTATTTTTTTCTTTTACATCTTTAGACACGCGGGCAATGTTTCGGTATTTTTTTAATTCGCTTATTCTTTAGTTTAGTTCCCCCCTATACACACTCGTTTTTTTCGCTGTGTTTTTTGGGGGGGTTGTTTTTTCGATTTTTTAACATCGTTTCAGGGTTATTACTTATCCCCCCCATACACACACGTATAAACACCCGGGCAACGCCGGGTACCCCCCGCTAGTCCCATTATAAAACCGAAGCAACTAATAGGGAATCAATTAAGATTTAAAAGAATATGCAAATTAGCTATATATTTTGCTAGTGAATGCATTTCTCACAACCCATGTATGAGAACATTGTATTTTCTTTTTAAATAAATAGAAAAGAGTGTTTTAATATGAATATGAATACACACACACAAAAAAAACGAAATTTATAGGTGTACTAGCATGGGTGTCCGGCGTTGCCCGGCGTTGCCCTGGTATTAGATGTATGTTGAGTAAAAAAAAGGACCCCTATTATGACCCATCACATTTATTGTTTTGGACTAAAATCGCATTATTTAGTTATATCCATATCAAATAAACCTATATCTAAAATTTCAAGAATTTACACCCAAAATTCTCGGAGGGGTTTGGTAGAGTTCTCCTAGGTTTAATCGTCGAACGTTGACCCCTTAATCGCCATATTGCTGGCCGAAAACCGATCATATGTGCACACAAAGACACACAGATGCACATACGGCCACACAGACTATTTCACTTTTTTAGACATACAGATTACCTGTAATTATATGCATGCCAATATTCTACATTATTTATACTTGCATAATATTTATAGTAAACACAAAAAGTGTTTCCATATATATTTATGTATACGTATATATTTTTGTTATACAAATCTCTCTCTCTCTCTCTCTCTATATATATATATATATATATATATATATATATATATATATATATATATATATATATAAACGTGTATGTGTATCTCTCTGTCTATGTATCTGTGTGTGTGCACATTTCCCTACGTAATAACTCTCTATATTTTAAGCCTAGAGACTTGAAATTTGATATACAGGGTACTGAGATTTGGGAAAATCAATGTGATCGGTTTTTGGCCAGAAATTTGGCGATTAAGGGGTCAAAGCTCAACAATTTTACGTTTTCGAAATCTACCAAACTCCTCCGACAATTTTGGGTCTAAACATTTGAAATTTTAGATATATGTTCATTTCTTCCACTTTTTTTTTTTTTTTTGCTCAACATACACATCCGAACACACGGGCAACGCCAGGCTTAAATGCTAATATATTTATATTTGACAATGTTGCTTTATAACCAAGTCAAAGGTATTATGTATTTTATATCCTTTTCTGGTCCATTTTTATAATTTCATTTATTTTGAGTTATTTGCTGTGGATATCTCTTTAGGAAAATTTGAATCCGGAATCGCCATGTTGTTGCGGTGGTTACTAAGTTGTTGAATTTGAATCCCTCGTCGCCAAGTTGTCGTGCACTGGATGAGTCACTATAAAAAACAATGACACCAGATGAGTTAGAAAATGTAAAATATATTTAAACAAAAAACAGTATATACAAAGAGCAACCGTCGTAGTAACTACCGCCAATATGGCAGACTACGAATGTATACTCACAACCACAAGAGTCGTAACTCTCTGTTAATTTATATAGGTCATCTCAAGTGCCAAAAATAAAAAGTAAAATATTTTAATACAAATAATACTTTGTAAGATGCAGTCTATAATTTACTAAGTCAGTCAACCGTCTCTCAGTAGACAATACCCTTTTTAACAACTGTGTTTTTTTCGAATGTTCCCTTCTTACTTAAAAATATTTCGCTGGCATTTTTCTTGGCTTTTCTGCACGTAGAAATTCCTACAAGTATCTTTCTCGCACTCCTACAACAATGACACATATATTATTATAATGACATTTAAAAACCAAGTTACACCAAGAGGGAGGTTACTCTCATAATTTTGTCCAGTGCTACGAGGTTAGTAATTTTAAAAGCAGATTTAAAACAAAATACTCTGTACATTTACGAGATCTGTATCGTTCAGAAATACAATCAGCATGTGTATGTCATAATAAGATATTAGTTTTATTACTTAGAGCAAACATCAAAGTAATTCTTAAAGAGTAAAAATGCATGCCGATAATTTGCAGTTTTATATATATATATATATATATATATATATATATATGTATGTATATATATATATATATAGTGTGTGTGTGTGTATGTGTGTGTGTGGAGAGAGATGGCAGATAGACTGACTGACAGACAAGAAAAAAAGAAAGTGGAGGAATGAAGGAAGAGTGAGAGAAAGAGATAGAGAGAGAGAGAGAGAAAACGAGAGAAATAGAGAATCGAAAAAGAAATAAGCAAGTATATTTGTATATAATTATTTTAATAATTATAGACACTAGTGTTTCATCCTTGCGCGACGAACAATTCCTCAACTGGAGATTGTTTTTCGTAGAGATATTCTAACCTAGCTCCAATGTTACTCTTCGTTCTATTTACTGAAAACATTATGTTCCGGCCACTATCAACTGGTGCGAGAATTAATGGAAATCAACAACGTATAATTCCAAATATAGGCACAACGTGAATATAGTAAGTAGTATTTAAACGACCAGAAATCGTAACATGCGTCTGTGTTTGAATATATATATATATATATATATATATATATATATATATGTATATATATATATATATATATATATATATATAGTGTTGACAACTGCAAGTCCGCACTTGATTTTTTTTTCAAAAACTGCAAATTTAAGCTAAATGTGACCATTTAAACAACCTATACATCATTTGATTCGCCCTTCATTCCTCTATAATTTTACCTGATCATATTTGACTTTTAATGGAAATATTCAAGTGTTCACATCAATTTAAAAAAAAAAAAAAAACTAGCTTCAAATTGAGGAGGCAAAAAGTAATTCCGCAGCAACAAATTCGCTTAAAACCAGCTAAAATCATCCCCCGTAAATCAGTTTAAAATATCCACAACAGCAACACAGCACCTTAAATCTTAATTGTTCTTGTTCCAGGTTATACAACGTAACATTTAGTCCATATGACACGACTTTCCCTTAGTGATCGCCAGGAGCTCATTAATTTCAGCTTTTCTGATTTATATAATCGAGAAATCGGCAAGAGGTTGAAATGTTATGAGAAAACGGTACGGAAGACTGTGCAAAACATCAAAACCCGTCAGTGTTCGTGATGTTCCTAAATACGGTAGTACTAAAGTTACTTCTTAGAGGGAAGACAATGCTATCAAGGTCCCCAGCCTAAGAAACCGATTGGAAACGAGTTTCTACTATCATAAACAGATTAAAGGCGTTTAATTTGCGAGGATATGACTCAAGATACAAACCAAAGATTTCTCTAAAGAACACAAAGCGCCGTCTTGACTTCGTCAGATGCAATGAAGAGCATGACTTTTCATATTATTCAAAAGTGTAAATTAGCGACGAAACCAAGTTCAATGGTAGACAGTGATGTTAGGCAGTATTTCTGTCGATGGAACTACGAATAATTTAATTGGTGCTCAGTTTCAACGCTGCAATGTGGTGTAGGTTCAGTTTTGCGGGCCTATACTTCGCTTGCAAGGTCGATTTAATTCGACCAAGTGCATTAATATGTTGACTGAGCATTTTCTACACTACTTTGGTCGTAAATACGATGATACTCCCATCTTAATGCAGGATAATGCTCCCATTCACGCAGCTGGGCATACCAAGAAGTGCCTGGAAGAGCATGATATTCTGTGTTTGGCTTCTTCGCTTGCACAATCTCCAGACCTCAGTCCTATCGAAAATGCATGGTATTACATCAAGCAACAGCTACACAGTGATAAAACTTCAAATTTGGAAGAACTTGGGACAAAAATTGCAGAAAAGTTGAATGCCCTTTCCCCGGAGTATTGCTGCAGACAAATTCAAGGAATTCTCAGAAGACTGCAGTCTTTCAAATTGCGGAAGGGATATACTACTAAATATTTACGAATTCATTGTGCCCCTATTGTATTTGTGTTGAATTAATGTCGTAAAGTTACATTTAAACACAAATTTTCCATTGTGCAGACTTTCTTTTTGGCTCCTCTATTTGAAGTATTTTTTTAAAATTGACATGGACACTAAAATATTTCAATTAAAAGTCAAATGTGGAAATATAAAATTATAGAAGAATAAAAGGCCTATCAAATGAGGTATAGTTTGTTTAAGCAGATACATTTAGTTTAAAGTAGCAGTTTTTGAAAAAAGTGCGGACTTTCTTTTTGCCGCATATATATATATATATATATATATATATATATATATATATATATATATATATATATATATATATATATATACGTTTTATTATTTATTACCGTATCTTTCTGTTAAGTTACATTATTGTTTCGGCTACAAGGCCGTTTTTTGGCCATCTGTAGCGTCCTCAGACTTTTACAAAAATGTTCGCTATTTCCGGATGAAAGATTGGAAGGGTGAATGGAGTGAATGAGGTCAGGGGGTTGCGAGGAGGGCGGAAGGGAAAGAGAGGAAAGGAACAAGGAGGGAAGGTGTGGGGGGTTTAGTATGTCGATAATGTTTTAGTTTTGGGGTTTAAGGAAGTTGTAGGGGAGGGTCTGGGAAGTTCATTTCTTGTGTGGATGAGGGCATAATGATACATGAGGGGAAGGGAGATATATGGGGTGGGAGGAGGGGGTACTTTAAAATTCGAGTCTTAGTGTTAAAGTTTTTAGCGTCTCGTTGGTGAGGTGATTTCTTGGTAAGTATATCTTGAGCTGTTGGGTGTTCGCTTATGTTTGGAGGCGGGGGGAGGGTATGATTCGGTTTATTTATTTCTAATTTTTATTTTGTTGTTAATTGTTTGGAGAGGGTAAGCTAGCAATCGCAGCCACGGGTACACACATGCGCACGTACACACATATATACTTTAAAGTAACGGTAACGGGTACACATACATGCCCGCTCTGGCGTGCAAATATATGTGCGTCAAATTGTCTTTAAGATGCTAAGATTGGGTGCGCGTGCGTGGGCATTGATGCGCATATACACATATACATACATACACCGACGCCCCTGCCCCCAAGGAGGCGATTTTACGGGCGCGCACCCAATCTTAGGACCTTAAAGAAAATTTGAAGCAAGCAAGAACAACGCAGGTGTCTATGCATCCATCTCCACTATATATATATATATATATATATATATATATATATATATATATATATATATATATATATATATATATATATATTGTAGAACTTCGGGATACAGTATTAGTAACTAAATATAGCACTGTATATAATAACCAGATAACATTATGAAAAACATCGTAAAGGTTCCGTATTTCAAATCATAACTAAAAGAAAACAGTATCCTAGGGCCAGTGATTGACGGAGTGGTGCTGTATAATTTATATATATATATATATATATATATATATATATATATATATATATATATATATATGCCTGTATTTTAAGAAATAATTTATATTATCTTTTATATAACATGAACAAAGATAATTATATGCTATTGGTATACAGAATTATTCCGATCGCATAATGAAATTTGGATGATAGATGAAAGAAATTACAGAATTTAAATAAATGATGTTTAAACAAAATATATAATTCATCCAATAGAAAAGGATGTAAACTTCAACTTCAATAATCAAAAATGCATAGAAACATAGCTGGAAGCAGGTAAATGCCCCCATTATTTGATAATACATTTTCAGAACTGTCTATCAAAAATATACGAAAACTGTGGCGAATGTTAAACAACTAAACTCTGAATTAGAAATTAATTCAATTCATTTAAACTAAAATACGATAATTTACTACATCAGTTATTTTAAGAATATCATGAAAACTGTAATTTAATCGGTTTGTGAATTGTTAAATCGTATGATTCTATAAAAGAAATATATCAAGACGTATGAATAAAAAATGGGAATATATGGAACACAAACCAAAGGAAAATCATATGATAAATATTAATATTATTAAGAAAGTACGTTGCCCATTTACAAAACAACATATTGAAGACATTTAATTTGTACTAATAAATATATGGTCGCCAGTCGTTTTCCGTTGTTAATTATGTTTAGATATGCTATTTTAATTTATGTAGATTCCGTATGTATTATTTTAAGCCTTTTATTCTGTTGACTACTGTATTTAACCCAGTAGATGTTAGTGACACAAAAATAAATCAATATGACTCTGGTGCCACAAAGTATCTAAAATCTTTAAAAATGAACGTATAAAATTATATAAATATGTAGTTGCGCAAACGTAGAGGGCATACGTAGGTCGACATACCCCTTATAAATTCCAATTTTTCAATTTTGACTGATTAGCAGCTATTTTCATCCGACTACGAACGAAATCGTCTTTCGTCCTCAGGTCTGAATGCTCTGCATAAAAAGTTTCAAGTCTTTAGACTACAAAACTGCTTTGGTCGAACTCCCTCCACAAACACCTACACAAACTATCATAATATATGCAAATGCACACTAGACAACACTGCTGAATTCCTTACGCAGTCTTTACAGTAGATATATATATATATATATATATATATATATATATATATATATATATATAATCCACACGGCGTTGCCCGATCATACAGTACGCTTTGATATTATAGTTTAATTGATGCTTATTTCGTATTTATTATAATAGAGCAAATTATCTATCGATTAATATATTTATCTTATCTATTAATTCGTTAAAAAGTTGACAAAAATTACTTAATACCATCAAACGATGATATAGAGGTTGTCGATATCATCTGTAATTATTTATCATATATCTGTACACATAAAAACACCCCAAACAACCCTTTATAAAAGGTATGAATTGCATTTGCGAATGCGTTGCCCGATCTTACAGTACGCTTTGATATTATAGTTTAATTGATGCATATTTCTGTATTTATTATAATAGAGCAAATTCTCTATCTATTAATATATTTATCTTATCTATTAATTTGTTTCAGAATTAATAGATAATGTAGAGGTTGCCGACCTCATCTGTAATCATTTGTCATATATATATACACATAAAAACACCCCAAACAACCCTTTATAAAAGGTATGAATTGCATTTGCGAATGCTTACAAATAACAAGTTTCATCAACTTTCCAAGGTCAATGTTTTTTTTTTTTTTACATTTTGACCACTTAACAAGAAATTATCACTAGATGAAATAACACATCGATTTTTTTTCAGACGTCTAAATCTCTTATACATCAAGTTTTAAATATGTAGATCAAACATCGATAGCAGAGGTTGGTAAAGACCGTATATACACAAAAAGACAAAGATTCGGAGTGGATTAAAGCTGAGAGGACCCATATCATAGTTCGTTTTACTTTCAACTCATAACTATACATTGGATACTATATCATATGAAATAATCGATAGGGTATTTAATCTATTATAATACATAAACAACATGGATAAATTAAAATATATTTAAGCGTACTTTACGGTCCTGGAACACCAGGTGTTACTGATCCAGCTAGTAACATATAAAACAGGAATTGCAAAAAATATTTATCAACTTACATATAAGGAAGTCCACAGCCAATCCTCCGGGTTTCATTAATTAAATGTCTGTTTTACTCACCTGAAAATATAAATTATAGTCAAATCAATTAAGTGAAACATTATAGACGTAATACAAGAATATTTTATATAATTATGTTATGTGCTATTGGATTCTTTCAATTTGTATACTTTTGTCAATATTTATAGGAATACTTTACACGTTTCTTTTGTTAAAATCAGGAATTTTGGGGGAGTAGTTATAAAAATAGCCTTTGTCATGTGCCTAGTGTTTTATTCGACATTGCTGGAGTAATATGTTGAATGTATGTTCATTTTTGCAATGAATACTAACAACTATTACTCCATAATTGTGCACAAAACGGTAACAGTGACTTAACTCGTGGCACTCTCTCATATCAAAGGTGTATACAATATTTCAGCAAGATGAGCTTTATAAATGTTTAGCAAGTTCTCAAGTTGATCAGTTAAATCAAGTCCGCGCGGAGTAATTAAATGACCGATCTTTGTTTGTGAAGCCAGTCTACTATTTTTTATTATAGTAAACTAGCAGTTCAGCCCGGTTTTGCTCGAACCCTATGTACTGTTCATAACTGCATATGCATATATATATACAGATATATATATATATATATATATATATTAAAAAGTGTGAGTATATATATATATTAAAATGTGTGAGTATATATATATATATATATATATATATATATATATATAGTAATGCCTTCCTATATAATAGGCCTCATTACCTACCATAGAGAAACGTTTGCAGAGGTCAATTTTTTTTACTTTGACCCTAATTTTGACCACTTTAACTTTTATTGTTTTGGGCTTCAATCAAATCACCATGTCTGACCAATATTTAAGAAACCTACATCTAAAATCTATAGCGTTTATACACTAACTGGTGGAATATGTTGGTCAATCTGCAACTTTGACCTCTTGGTAGCCAAATTTTCGCCTAAAATGATTCAAAATCTTGCTGAAAGTCTGATTACCCTTTATGTAAACTTGCACATGTTTAGACTCAAAATTTGCTTAATAGTTTACTAGAGACCGAAAAAGTCAAATCTTTGGAACTTTGACTTTTGAAAGACAAATTTTCAGCAAACAAAAAAGAAAAACAACTAAAAAGCTTGCGTTGTGTCTGATTACAATTTATGTAAAATTTTAAATGTGTTGGCAGAAAATTGGCTGAGTAATTTGTTAGAGATCGCTGAGACAATTTTATTTTAGGAAATTGACCCCAATTTACTGTGTTGGGCTGAAATCAAATTATTAAGTTAGATCGGTTTCCAAGTAACCTCAATCTAACATTTCAAGTGTTTACACCCGAAATTAGCGGAGGAGTTTGGTAAAGTTTTCAAAAGTAAAATCGTGAACCTTTTACCTGTTGACAGCAAAATGTCTGGTCGAAACGAGATTAAAAAAAACTTTTCCAAATTTCAAAACACCCTATGTCAAATTTCACGTCGTTAGACAGAAGATTGACAGAGTTATTTGGGAGGGAATGTATACAGACATACAGCGAGACAGACAGACAGACAGACCACAGGCATTTTCACTTTTATAGATATATGGATAATTATATATATATATATATATATATATATATATATTTGTATGTGCATTTATATATACATATTTATATATACATGTTTATATATATATACATATATATATACATATATATATATGAATTTTTAGAATTAATGCCTTCACTTGTTATTATATGCTATGATAATAATGACCTCCAAAATAGACATTTTAAGTTAAGAAAAATGCATGAAAAAATATTGCAAAATCGAGTGCTCTCTTCTTTCACTCTTGGCCCATTTTTTGCTCATAAGTAAATATAAGGTATGGGCAAAAATGCGCGAGAAAAAATGGGGGGACCTTGTTTTGAAAGGCAATTTATCATTATTGTTTGTAGGTTTCTGACTACTTTGTGATTGTATTTGAAAGATGAGAGACTAAATTTTATTTCCTAAAGGAAAAAAAATATTTGTACACGGGAAAAAAAGTTATGAAAAATGTTTTCATGGCTATCTAACTAATTCAGCTAAATTTTGAAGTTAAATAAATTAATTGTAAAAATCCTTTAAAAGATAAATATAAGTTTTTTGGGTGTATTCTAAAAATACTTATTAAAGTCCTAATATATTAACATAAACAAAATAACATCTTGATTGTGCAAAAATAACTTAATTAGCCGTCAAAAAAGCAATTAATTTACCGTTCGCCAAAAACGCAACCAACTAAAATTTTGTAAACACGACTATAAGGAGGCCCAAAATTTCAGCTAATCGAAACGCTGTTTCAAAATGAAGTAATAATAGTAAAAAGAGTGTCAGATTTCTTTTGTCCCCAGACGTGCATCCATACATTCCTATTCTGAACGTATGTATCAATTTTTATAAATTTTTAATTCAATTATTATTTAGCTTCATGTTTTATTTTTATTTTTTTTAATTATTGATTGCAATTATATAAAAAAATTATGTTACGCCGAAAGTGTCACATTTTTGCAAGCAAGGAAATTATTAAAATCTTGCATATAAAAATTAAGTGAACTCTGTAAATAAATAAAAGTAAAAATAAATGTGTCATTACAATTTTTTATGCTTAATTAAATTCTAATATCGGTAGCTCGAGAAATAAAGTTTTCTTCGACTCATATCGAATTAATTAATACTGATTTTAGGGGCTTTTTTGTAAGGTTCCTTTAAAAAGTATTTCATTTTTTATTGTTACAAATTACGATGCTTTATTAATATAAAAAAGCAATAATAAATGCTTGCGTCTTTTATTTACTACTGAAACCCATAACTTTAGCAAAGGTATTTTTGTTTAAACAAAATAATACATTTCCACTCAGATCTAATGTAAAACAATTAGTTCATTATGTTGCGCGCTCATCATTCGATAAATACTGAAAATTTGATTAAAAGTAATTAATTTCCTGATATTTGGTGATATTTTTAGTAAAGGGTGTGGTCAAAATATTTATACATTTTGAGCATCGGCATTCATTTTGCACGTACATAGAAATTACGTACGTAATATCTATAATATAAAGCTGAACGTATATGCCTGTGTTTTGTCACGAATAGGCTCCTATATGGCTGACAATTATAGAAAACTGATCACATATAATGATAGATCTATCGAGACACAGGAATAGGTATGTTTGATCTGGCATAATGATGATTCATTAAAATTGTGAGATCTGCGTACGCGCCTGGTATACAAATTATGGAAATAAAAAAATTTAAATTAAAATAAAAAACGTTTACAAGTGTTGTTGATATAGATGTACATAATAATACTTTGATAAGTATGTTTTCACTTAAATAGGGATGGTATAATAAAATTGTGGGGTCTGCGTTGGCGCCTGTCCTCCATAGAATGGAAATATGTCACAAAGTTTAACAAGGTTTTTTTTTTAATAAAGATCCACAGAATAATGCGATGTTTTTCAGTGTGAACTGGTATAGTATAATAAATTATTGGGTTTATCTATTTTATTTTTACTTTCATCATATTTTTCTTTGGTTTTGATACCCCCAAAATTCGAGGCTATCTCTTTACAACCCTTCCTTTTCATAACCTATAATACTTTCATAAATCAGAGTCCATTTTCTGTAGGCTATTTTTTTAGCCTAGTCAACGACGGGTACTTTAGCTTGTGTGTATATATACACAGACACATATATATATATAAATTACTCAGCCAATTTTGGGTCTAAGCATTTGCAAATTTATACATAACAGGCATTCAGACGAAGGGCAAGTTTTTTTAATCGTACTTTTGTTTCTGAAAATTGGGGTTCCAAGGGTCAAAGTTAAAAAGATTTTAACTTTGCGGTCTCTAGAAAACCATTAAGCACATAGTGGGCCTAAACATTTGAAATTGTACATAAAGGGCATTGAGACATGCAGCAAGCATTTTAATCAGTGTTTGTGCGAAAGTGTGGCTGCCAAGATGTCAAAGTTAACAGAGTTGACCTTTGCAGATTCTACCAAACTCCTCCCCTAATTTTGTGTCGAAACACTTGAGATTTTAGATGTAGGTTACTTGGACATGGGTCAAATATTATAATTCAATTTGAGCCATAAACAATAAATGTTAAGGGCTAAGGATTGGGCTCAAATTTAAAAAGAAAATCGACCTCTACGATCTCTGCCAACTTTTCTCTATGGTAGTTAATGAAGCCTAATCGAAAGGCATTATCGTACATATTCAAACATTTTAATATATACATATGCACATAAAGTTATGACCAGTACATATGGCCCGAACAAAGCCGGGCTGAACTGCTAATATATCTATATATCTATGAAATTGAAAATGTGTGTGTGTGTACATTTCCATACCAAATAGCTCTGTCAATGTTGGGTCTAGAGATTCGACATTAGACATAAGGAGTATTGAGATTTGGGAAATTCTGTTTAATCGCTTTTCAGCCAGAAGTTTGGATCAAGGGGTCTAAGTTCAACCATCTGGCTTTTGAAAACTCTACGAGACTCCTCCGCCAAAATGGAAAAAAAACACTAGGAATTTTAAATGTAGGTTACGTGGGCATGGATTACACTTTTTAATTTTATTCCCACCCAAGGACTGAATGATAAGGGGTCAATATTTGTGACAAAGCTACAAAATAATTGACATTTGCATTCTCTACGAAATTACTAAGTCAATTTCTGATCTAAATATTTGAAATTTTACATAAAAGTATTCAAAGATAGGACAAACTTTTTTCATCGGTTTGACTCGAAAAGGGGTCAAACTTCAAAAGATGTGTGCTTTGCAATGTCTAGCAAAGAACTCAGCTTATTTAGGGTATAAACATTTGAAATGTTTTCCTAAGGGGGATTTAGACATGCCTCAAGCATTTTAATCAGTTTTGGCGCGAAAATTGGACTGCCAAAAGATCAAAGTAAAAAGAGTTGTCCTTTGCAGATTTTACTAAATTCTTCCGCCAATTTTTGGTCTAAACAGCAATAATTTTAGATGTAGATTACTAAGACATCGGTAAAACATTTTTTTTTATTTGCGACTAAAATAATAAACATTAGGGAATCAAAATTGGGATCAAATTTTAAAAAAATAACCTCTGCGGTCTCTAGGAAATTACTCAGACAAATGTTGGGTCTAAATATTTGAAATCTTACATAAAATGTATTCACATGTAGGGCAATTTATGAACAGTGGATAGAGCCCGAGCAAAGCCGATCAGAACTACTACTACTACTACTAATATATATATATATATATATATATATATATATATATATATATATATATACTTATATACGTTTTATTTTTTATTACCGTATCTTTCTGTTAAGTTACATTATTGTTTCGGCTACACGGCCGTTTTTTTTTTTTTGCCGTCTGTAGCGTCCTCAAACTTTTACAGAAATGTTCGCTATTTTGGGATGAAAGAGTGGAAGAGTGAATGAGGTCAGGGGGTGCGAGGAGGACGGAAGAGAAAGAGAGCAAGGGAACAAGGAGGGAAGTTGGGGGCGTATGGTATGTCGATAATGTTTTAGTTTTGGGGTTTAAGGGAGATGTACCTATGTACGCCTGCATGCATAGGCACCTGCGATGTTCACGCTTGCGTCAAATTTCATTTAAAGTGCTAAACTATATATATATATATATATATATATATATATATATATATATATATATATATACATATATGGCATAGTCTACAAGCGTTTCAGGTCCGATACCATGTTCAGTTTTATACAGTCCTCATATAATGCATCAGTGCAAGGAAAAAGGGTTAACAATAATTAAGGGCAGAATAGCATTATGAGGATAAGTTGCCACATCGAATAGATGGTTAGCAGTAAAACAGTAAATAATTTATAATATAATTATCTACTCAAGATAAAAGGAAATATTTAAGAATGTTGAATTTATTACATGGGCCGTATCATCTAGTGTCTGTATATGCGGAGGACTGTACATTTGGTTTGCAATGTGTGTATACATATAAACAATGAATAATATCTCTTGAATGTCTGTACAAACTGGTCTATATGAATAGATATTTTTAGCGGCAGTATCTGCTGGTGTCTGTTCAGTGTTCAATAATTCATGCGACGGTCATTGTTGTTTTTCTTCGTGCCTCTAAAAACGTGAAAATGACAACCGATCACTGATTGATTTCCCGATCTGTAAAACATTTTACAAAACCGTCGTTTCTGTTTTCGTCATCCTTACGTCAAAAACGCAATGCTTTTGTTATTGTTTATACTATTATTTTGTAAACGAAATAGTCTTACTGTTATTGTTTCAAATGTGTTATGGCAATAGCCTTTTACTTGATGTTGAAAGATTTGAATCGTTGCAAATTTCAAATCAGTTACTGTTTCCAATATTTATCCTATAATCATTTTTCGTTTATTGAAATATTTTATATTCTAATAACATTGTACATTAGTTTGGCCATCAATCAATACGTGCAGTTTAATAGATACACTAGTAATCTAGCATTTAGGCCAAAAATATTACCCCGCGATGGCTTAATATATCCTTTTCCTTAGTTGTTTTGTCGACTGTTATTTGTAAATTTATTACTACTCCGTGGCAAAGTGAATCTATGAACAAGGTTAACTCAAGATTCCGCACAAACCCAATAAATGTCATTACCACTAGATATCTTTTAAATACATAACTCACCTTAAATAAAGGCAGGGGTGCTTTAGTCCAATGACTTTAGAACTGAGGTCTTCCATTTGATGATGAAAGACTCATTGTAGCCGGTCAAGATCAGGGCTTACTCACAAATGGATTTAAAAAATGGCTGGCATACAAGAAAAAGGCCAAGGCGGATATTGCCACTCCGCGATTTAGATCCCAAGCCACCTAATGCATGCATGCCCAACCTTATGGGTCGATGGCCTTTACACTGCCAGTCACAAAAATATTATGTACCTCCATTGGAAAATCTGTGGAGAGATGCAACTTGAAAGATAACGGACACCTGGGAACATGAACCACCATCGATGTCATCAAATGGAAAAGTGACCGGGTTCTACGACAAAGACATAACGGCGGGCAGATACATAAAAGACAAAGTCCTCAAACCAGATATTGTAATATGGAACTAGCCCGAAAGAACTCTGCTCATTATCGATGTCACAGTCTCAAAGGATTTTGGCCTGGATAGAGCTGAACGGGAAAAGATAACAAAATATCAGGATCTAAAAATGATCTAAAGACGACATGGTCTCTGAATGAAATAAACAGTATACCGGTTGTCATAGGAGAAACTGGCTTAATAAAAAAGATATATTCAGAAATACTTAGAAGCAATCCCTGGAAGACCAAGCTGTAACAAAATACAAATAAACGAAACAACATCTATTCTTAAAAGAGCCCTCGGATATAAATTTAAATAATAACAGAATCAAATGCTAGCTCCAGGTGGGAACTCCTTGATTTTTTAAAAACTTACTGAAGTTAAATAAAAAAAAAAGAAACCCCAGTAGGGAAACATATCTGTGGAGATTTTTATCTGCATATCTAGATAGGAATCTATACCTTAATGCTCAATCTAGTTTCCAATACTCCATCGGTCCTATATGAGTGTTCTTAAATGCACAATGTCACTATGTTTTTATGCATTTGTTGCTAATTTTTTTTTACTTGTGGTGTAGTGTATTCTTTGTTCCTTCCCGTCCAATCATTTTTATATCATTACCTTCTCAAATGCCAGGCACTACATTACACCTTGTGGTTACAGTGTAGTATATGTTTATTAATTTATATATACTAAGGAAGATATACGATAAGGGATATTGTATCTTGGCGAGTAGTAGTAATACCGACACTGAGTTTTTTATGAAAGATTAAAATTTACTCGCGGTTTTAACGTTAATAAGTGCATCTTGAAATGGTTTCATTAACGGAGAATGGCAAAATATTTTTCAAACATAAAACTTAAGAGATTTATGCAAATTATATCCAATTACATTGTGTAGAAAATAAAATGATGAGTTAGGGGCAGGGCGTTTACAATTTTTGGTTAATTTTGAACATTAATGGAAGATCGGACCATCGAAATAAATGATGAAATCAATCAAGTCGATTCATCGATTAATTAAATAGTTTGTTTTTTTTTTCTAAAAAAGCCGATAAGGTTCAGAGTGAATCCATATTTCACTCAGTCAATTCTGATAAAAATAATGACAATATGGAGGCGGATCTGAAATATTATCAAATGTTTTCTGTTGATTTTTTTCGACATTTGTGTAATAATTTTCGATTAACGTTAATCACAAGCTTTTGTCTAAGAAAATGGTGTGTCGTTATTAAAAGTAGAGGCTCGCATTCAATCTTAAATATTTCAGATATTGATCCGTAAATTAGAGTGAAACGATTAATACGACAGTCTGGTGAAAACCATTCTTTCTACAGCAAACTGACTCGTATATTATTACTGAAATACATATCTTTAGAAATGTAAAAAAAAAATGTCACATAAAAATTTTCACATAAGCTTGTATTTAGAATTCAATATGGGTATGTAGATTCGGCACCGATTTCTCGGTGTGCGTGCAAGTGACATTGATTGATTTCGGCAAGGAACATTTGACAGATGATTTATCGCATAATATGGTTTATTGCGATGGATAGGTTGCTTTCCCTGTCGCCTAGGAGCCCCATCATCCTCATGGAAACATGTCTGTGTTTGCATTTTACCAGATGGCACACTCGGTAGTGTTTAGTTCCTGGCTTGATCCGATAAACAGACAGACAAAACAAAACGTATGTAACCGTTTTTTGGAGGGGTCGCTATATACAAAGTAAATATATATTTAAACATGCTAAAGAGAATTCAAATAGCGAAAACTTATTTACAGATATTTTAAATGATATATATATATATGTGTGTGTGTGCGTGTGTGTGTGGGTGGGTCGGTGTGTAAATGAAGATATAAACCTAAGATATTACATGAGTAAAAATATTTTTACATTACTTAAGTTTTTTTTTTAATTTTAGACAATATTCAGTCAATTTGAGACAAGAACTCTCTCAACAAAAACTACATCAAATTTTTAAATCAACTCGACGACGGATCAGAGGCGCTTGTAAAAACTTACCTAGGTTTGAGCCGCATCGTAAACATCAAAAGCATTAAGATATACTATCATCAATCTTATTCTGAGTTGCATGGAGACAGAAGAGACTTGCTTACGCGGTTTTTCTAAAGGTGGACAATCCTCTCAATCTTCATATACGTTGCTGGCATCGTTTTTTTTTTTTAAATAAAAACAATCATAAACTCTTAGTTTTTGCTAATGTATTATCAGAGAATACAAAAGAGAAAGGACGGGAAATCAATTTAGAGAAAACAGCATGTATGCACATTTTAGGCACAGTTTAACCTAAACACGACCATTCACTATTATTTAATCTATTCAATCTTTTCATTTAGGGCATGAACTGACTTTCTCCAGTGATCACGAGATGACATTAATACAATCGGGCTGGGTAAGGCGGCTTTCCAAACCCACACTCTAAAATCGAAAAGTGAGCCGATAAATTTTAAAACAAATGTTTATTAAAGTTATGCCCTCTCAGTAGTGTAATATGGTTGTGATTGTCTTCCATGCAGAACAAGGCAGTCGGATTGAGGTGTTTTAAAATCACGTAATGCCTTTCATTACGGAACATCGCAGCATCGAAAAAAATATCCACATTTCATTAAACCGCTTCCCTAACCCCTCCTTTCGAGAAAATCAAAAGCAAAAGGCTTAATCTGTTGGACCTTTTCAAGCGATCGACAACTGGTCTATCGAGATTATACGTTAAAAGTATGTTAGAAGAAGTGGAAAACAAAAATAAAGATGGACAGAATATGTCTTCCGCTGGACAGCTCTCGACAGTTAAGTGCCTATCAACCAGTTTGATCTGGATCGGAAAAATGACGGAAAATAAGTCACGTTGAATCGCAATCCGCACTAAGAGAAATATGCGACTTATGATGATTACCACATTAAAAAAACATACAAAAGCAACTCAGCATAAGACTTACAAGTATACAAGGATGAACACTATTACGATTACAAATTACTTAAAAAACAATCTACTAAGAAAACAGCATTTTTTCTTCTTTGTTAAAGCATCGTTAAAGGAAATTTAAGACTAAAAGACAACATAGCGTGCAGACACGAAATTTTCGCTTAATCAAATCTGTATTTTTTGCATCCACCACTAAACATAATTGAAAAACTTGTGGATAAAATTATCTTACGAAGGACAAGATATTTATAAATGCACAAGAAAATTAAATAGTGAAAGTCTATAAATACAAAATCTATGAGAGATGAATCTAGTATTAATGGCTCAATTATAAATTTTTATTTGTTTTCTTTTTGCTATTCTTGAGGATGATGAATTAAAATTTGCCCGCTTTTCCAAGACTCCAAATACAAGATAATTATCTCTTACTTACAGTTTACTTTAATAAATATATATTACATGAATGAAGAGGTCCCTTTCTAAAGCTTACCGTTAATTTCTATATTAAATACATAGATACAGAAGCGTTCAATTACTCCCCACTCTTCAAATATTTAGTTTGTGCAGAAGCGAAGACCATTAATTCTCTTGACCGAAATAAGGTCAGCATTATGTTATAGTAATGTTTTTTTTTGTACTCGTGGTCTTACCAGATTTTGTGATTAAAACTAATTTGTTTATAGAGAGGATGCAACATAAATGTTATTACTTCTAGTAAGCTTTTCAGGTAATGGAGTATCTAAGCGTGTCAAAGAGATTTATTTTTAGCTTTCAATACATTGTTATTTGAATTATTTGATTTAATTTTTAGTTGGAGCATCCCAATGCCAGGTTTTGTGGACAAACTCCTTACAGTGCGGGCCAAAAACACTGGGAAAAGCGTCTTATAGGTAATTCGAACATGCATTTTGGTGGCGTAATGACTAAAGCCCGATCAGTTATTTAATTATATACACAATATATATTTTAGCCCCGTAGCAAAGTATATGAAATACATAGATATGCAAGCTTTAATTTGTCCTATACCTCTTTAAACACTGAATTTATACTGAACCAACAGACATATTTTTTTCTCTCCCCAAAATATCACTTACCGTTAGGCTCTTGGTCTAATTGGAAATAGGCTAGTGTCAAATATAACAATGTATTTTTACTTTTTAAAATCTTTTGACTTTATAATAAATGGGGGAAAATGTTGGCTTAAAAGTTGAATGTAATTTAGCGTAATGTATCTTTTTTTGAACGGCTTGGATAAAGCAAATTTACTCGTGAAAATTTGAAAGTCGTGGTTAACCTTTTGACGATGTGAAATATACTACTACCTCCTAAATTTTAAAATTTAGATTGAGTCAGCTGGATCACTCTTAATGTTAGTAATTAGAAAGTTAAATAAAACGGGCTGATCTTTTCCGAAAACACGAATCATATATATCCAAGATGATAACTATGTTATAACCATCTTATGTCTAGGTGGAAATAAGAAAATTTGTATTAGAAGATTAATATAGTAAATATTAGTAGCGAGATGCAAAAGTAATTTTTGTAACATCTTTTGATATTGTAATCGTGGTAAAAGCATGATTATTTAATAATACTCAAATTATAAAATTATGTATTAAATATTATACTTACTTAATATAACTTAACATAAATATTAATATAGACGAGATTTAATGTTGTGCCGGCATATTTTAAACTCATTCTCTTTAGCAACTCAAAATTCCCAAACATATAGAAAATTATATTTTCTTTGTGCATAAAAAACGTCTGTTCTTTTTCTTGGGGGGGGTCACAGAATAACTTCTGCACTATGCATGTCTACTCTTCTTTATATATACATGTAGATATTCGTGAGCTTTTCCTTTCGATACATATTTATTACTATATAGTTTTTATGCTAACATATGACAAAATATCACATACAGTATTACTGTAATATTATACATTTTATCATATTTTATTTGCATATGTATATATACACAAATACATATATATATATGTGTATATATATATATATATATATATATATATGTATAATATTTCAAATTTACCTATTACTGTTAAAGTAACTAGATTTATATTTTCTTCTTAAGAGTGTCATATGCTCTCCTGAACAGCTACGTAATAAATAACAATCCCTTTTTCAAATTCCGATACAATTACGCCATAGCCAGTTGATGACCCCCGTTTTTAATTAAACAATTTAAGTTAAGGTCCTTTGGGGTTTTCAACTCTCATATAGCTGATTCCTATTTTTCAATGTGCATATTTTAGAAGTGAATCGACTTATGTAAGTGCTTAATCTGTGTATACCTCCTAGATATCGACATCAGATTTTTTAAACATGCTTTATTTTATAAAATGTTCGAAACATTTTTGTGGTATATATATATATATATATATATATATATATATATATATATATATATATATATATATATATATATATACTAGCTGTACCCTCCCTCCGGTCACGCGTTGTCTTCGTTGAACCTTGTTGACGCAAGTATTTGATTGATTTGTACACACACGGATGCAAACAAGCACACACACGTACACACATTAAACGACCAGAAATACATACACGACCAGACACGCACAGATACATGCAAACACAAACGCAAGCAAACACAAACCCGCACGCACACGCTCACACACTCAAACAGACAGGCAAAACACGCAAACACACACGCACACACTATTAAATTAGTAATAACTAGATAATTTCAAAGCGAACACTCTATTAAAATAGTAATAAATAGATAATTTAAAGGCGTCAAAATCACACACAAGTACATTTGGAAGTATATAATATGATTTAATAGTTTATTGTGAAAGCTTTTGACAAAATCCGTGGGCTTCTGTCGAAAACCGTAATCAATAACCGCATGTAGAATCTATATAAACACAGACGATTTCGTATGGTAGCGCAACTGGTTATGAACAATTCACGTCTACAGAAAATTAAATGAAAAAATAAAAGTATTCTTGACTTATGAACATGCTTCAATGTGTCCCAGATAGTTAATCTTTTAGTATTTGGTTTATTTTATTTAAAAACTATCGCCTATTGTAGAGAGGCACATCATATTTTTAAATTTCTTCAGTGTTCGTTTTTTTAATAAGATTTAGATTCTGAAATGAACGAATTTTCAGCTATATGATAATGAGATTTAGCGGAATATGAAAAGGGAGAAGTTATTATTTCGTAATTGGGAAATGGAAAAGTCTTCATATGAGTATATGATCCAGTTAATAAGAATGAAATCCCATATCTGTCCAAAGCGCAGTAATCCTCTCGCTGATGAATGGTGGCGGTCGTAGTACTTGTGATTAAGAGGGAGAAATAGAACTACTTGCTCTAAAGACAGTTGCGATTGTAATGATGTGACTGCTAGGATGAAATGTAAGATTTTATTATAACGACTAAATGCATCTAAAAACTTGCATAAGATGGTGGCTAATAGTCTAGATATAATAAATTCGTATACGCCATCCGTTGTCGCAAACCTACAGTACTTTATTCCGGTAGGAAATTTTTGCAATCAACATATTATATAGAATATATATATATATATATATATATATATATATATATATATATATATATATATATATATATATATGGGGGAATATGCGTGTGTATATATGCATGCGTGTCATTTTTTGCGTAGTCTAATATAATTTTTCGTTAATTTATTCTAATGTGTAGTCTATAATCCGTGCTATTTGTATGTATACAATTGTATTTGTTTTCTTATATTCTCTTACCTTAAAACGAAAAACCAATATTTGCAGAATGCCGATTATGATACCTAGATGTTTTTTTTAAATCTCAATCGAACATTTTCTATATTAGTTTGGTGTCATCTAAACATGATTTTGGTTACGTATGTAGCAAGACTAGTTTTGTGTTATCTGCCAGAGAAAAAGCATTTTCTCATCTCGTAATTCAAGATACTTTGTCAAAACCACACACATTATACGTTTTGTATATCTGCAATAATCTTTAAATGTGTAATGGCCTATAACTCAGACATGAAGTATTTTCGTACTTGTATAGGCAGCTGGAGTATTATACTGAAATTATGCTATCGATTTCCCAAACAGGCTGCATATATCTATCGATATCGATGCGCTGGCACTGATTCCAG
Source organism: Euprymna scolopes (assembly GCF_053919585.1). Taxonomy (NCBI): domain Eukaryota; kingdom Metazoa; phylum Mollusca; class Cephalopoda; order Sepiida; family Sepiolidae; genus Euprymna; species Euprymna scolopes. Next base: position 8,303,658 of record NC_136506.1, on the reverse strand, counting down.
GAATTGATTCATTCATAATTAATTTCATGAGTAATTAACAATTATTAATGATCATGCTTACTGATATAGGTTTCTTTACGCTGAGTAAACGTGGTTTAATCTTGCCCCAATTATATAGAAAGAGGATTATTAATTATGCAATATAGTTAATTAAGAAGATTTGTAAGGTGTTCTGTACAGTATATCAACAAGCTATGCATTGTTTAATGTATAACAAGATTTGCTAAATACTATTTGAGAGGTAGGTTAATTTTTTATATTTATATAGAATGCATAGATATTAGAATACGTTGCACTAAAACACGTGGTTCTGGATATGACCTTAAACTATATCCAGTGGTGAGTCCCCAGCTTGCGGGCTTTGAGGAGTGTGGAACCACCCTTTAATTGGCATTGCTCCCTGGCCCACTCTGACCCGGAGTGGTAGTACCTGCTAAGGACAAAACTATGGGTTGAATAGAAACAGACTTGAAAACAACAAATATATTCTATTTAAAAAAAAGTTTTCTTCAAAATCTTTGGATTCAGCATTAAATAACCTGAAAAGGAATGATTTGCCGTAAAACAAAAACAACCAACCAACTAAAACAGTTGGGGATAAAATACGGATGCTCTTTTTAGCTTAAATTCATAAATATATAACATATATATGTGTACTACCATAAACATATACGTACATAATATATATATATATATATATATGTATATATATATATATATATATATATATATATATATATATATATATATATATATATATATAATAATAATAAATTCCACAGTGTGGACTTCCGGATCTTTGACTGTCACGACTCTTGTGGGCTGTGACGTTGTTTGGCTGTGAAATTTATTATATACAATCTCTCACATTCTGAAAATCATATATATATATATATATATATATATATATATACACATAAATATATATATATATACACATAAATATATATATATATATATATATATATATATATATATATATATATATATATATATATATATATTGTCGGAATTAGACCAAGGGTCTAAACAGAAGAGTTTATTTTAATGTATTAGTAAATATACTAATACTATTAAAAGGAAAAAAAAACAGCGGTTGGTGCAATGTAGATATATAATAAACTCGATAGGTATAGAAATGCTAGAGCCATTTTAATATTAAGTAAAATGATTCTTTTTTGAATTGTAAATCAGTTTCAAAAGGGGAGAACAAACAAAATCAATAGAGTGTATGATCGTTTCGGAAACGATGTTTTATTGAAATAGACAATGTCTTGACCATGTGTTTTATAAAAAGTATTTTCTATTTAAACAACGTTTCTTAATCCGCAAAGATATCTATAAATATATGGATGTACATATATATATATATATATATATATATATATATATATATATATATGCATGTATGTATATACTTATATATACTGTTTTTATATTGCTATAGACCTCTGCGTGTAGTATCATGTGTATATAAACGCACACACACACGCACTCACACATGTGGTTGTGTGCGTGTATATAAATATATGCGAGTGTGATAGAGTGTATTTTACAAAATGCAAACATAGATTTGCAAATTTGGATGCACATTGTAATTTCAGAATACTTACATTGTTTTATTCAGAATAATTTTATACATAAATGTACACTTTGAAATAATAGTATATATATTTATACGATGTTGATTTGCATTATATATATATATATATATATATATGATTTCAATTTAAATACAACAAAATAAAATATATTCAAGTATAAAGAGGGATACCGTCGTCATTGCCAATCGCTTTGCAGTCATGTCCGTTGTCTTCGTAAAATATTAATATATTTGTAGTGTGGTTTTATAGACGCAGTATACATATCTATCTATCTATCTATCTATCTATCTATATATATATATATATATATATATATAACTGGGATAGTTAAAAAAGAGAGTAAATTATATTCCATAAGACGAGACTTATTAGGGTAATATAAAGCTCAACAGATTTCAATGGTGCTTATATATAGGAGCGTAAGAGTGGAAAATGGATTTATAAAAACTGTACATTGTTAAATATAGAATGCTTCATTTATTTCATAAAGGTATATATACATTTAGTTGGGATATAATGCGGACAATTTATACCATGATAATTCGAAGCCTAATATTCTCATCAGAAGAGTAGAGAAAATGTTGGTAACGTGATTGGGGTGTGACGTCTAGCGTGATATTCATTAGGAACGAAATAAATTAATAAAATCATTGATGTTGTTAGGAGAAACTATACTGACTTCTAAGGTAAAAGTGGAACGTACTATACGTAGTATATGTGTTTAAGGCTTAATGGGAGTTACAGGCTGGTTGGGTTGTGGTTCTATTTTATCCGTATATAAGATGTATTGTATCTGTGTAAGGAGTTTATGTTAAAAGGTTTTTATCGGCAGGGATAACCGAAACAACAACAGCACCTACAGACGGGGCATGTTTTCAGACGCAATATCATGATGATTAATTAAAGCGAGAGGGATAGGATAGGAAGGATTAATCAAAAGCAACATACATATAAGGGGACTATTGCTATAGCCTGATGTTGTGAGATTAAGTAAAATACGGGGGGGGGGCGTGCACTACGATTTTGATTTAGTCAGGTAGGGAAGGGTCCAAAGGTGGATTAAAGGGGTAAGTTATCGGGTAGGAATGGGTGGGTATTTTTAAGAGTATAATAATAATTTCCGGACGATAATATAAAGTGGATATGTAGTAATAATCCTAGGGTTGCCCTCTCAAGACGTCACATCCCTATCATGCTCGCTAGCATCTGCTCTACTCTTCTGACGAGAAACATTAGGATTCGAAATACCTTGCTATAAAGAGTAACTTTTATCCCCAACTAAATGTATGTATACCCTTATTATATAAATGAATCACTATATTTACCAATATATAGTTTTTGTCACTTCATTTTCCACTCTTACTGCCCCCACACACACATATGTATATATATATATATATATATATATATATATATATATATATATCCTTGTTCCTTTTTTTGTTTTTGTTTTTCTGTTCATTTCTATTATTATTTCTTCCCATTTATCCTGTTAAGTCTTGAAATTATCTTTTCCTTTATCGCCTACGATTTTTACTCTGAAATATAAATTAATCCATCCCCCCCTTAAAATTTAGCGTTTTAATATCATATTTGTATATTTTTTTTTAAATCATTTCTTCCATTTGAGAACATAGTGCCTTCAGTGCCTGTCGAAGACTTTTGGTTCCTACCAACGAATTGTACGAAAGATTTACATGTTTGTGTAACGAGTATATAATATCTGTCTGTCTGTCTGTCTGTCTGGTTCTCTCTCTCTCTCTCTCTCTCTATATATATATATATATATATATATATATATATATATATATATATAGGTTATGTTCCCTGAAAGGGATATAGTCGCATGAAGTAATAGAGTGGTATTATCAACAACATTCGAATAATAATCTTGTAACACAACTAACTATACAGTTTTTCGTTGACTGAGCTTTTAAAACGTGTAACTTCGTCAACCATAGTTCTGTCTTTCCAAAGTAGACTTTCCAACAACATTTATGGTTTAAACTGACAATCATATTTACTACGGAAGACCCTGGGTTTTCTTATATTCATTTCAGTTATATATATATATATATATATATATATATATATATATATATATATATATATATATATATATTGTGTGACAAATAAAGCTCAGGTATTTGGTCAATTTTTATTTCACTGCAAGCATAGCAGAAGCCGTATAGCGCATTGACGGTTAGAAGCTCCCACTGACGTTTGAGCGATCGGGTATCGATCCTGGCTTGAGTTAATTGCTTGGCTAGCCTTGCTGATGAGCTGTGAAACAACGAAACAGTACTGTATGTTGATGACATGTATATATATATATATATATATATATATATATATATATATATATATACCTGTATGCATAGTAAAACCAACAGTTTCGCTGGAACACAACAATCTAGTGCGATTAACATATTCATCTACCGAGCTACTGAGCGGACCTTCAGTCATCTAGTTTATAGCTTGCCGTTTACACTTCTATCTCACTGGGTCGCTACCCGCACTCGATATTATCAAAGTCAGTTTATATTTAGATTAGGGACATACTTTTATCGCAACATTACGCAACGCTTTCTTATAAGGTTTTTCCTAGTTCATGTTTTTATTTGGTTATTTTCAATCGTTATATGGCATCCTTGACAAATCTACTTAAAGAAATATACAACTTCATTGACAGAAAAACTTATAATTTCTACGGCGTACCTTCTATGAGAATTGCTGTCTGGACAGAATAAAATGGTATGCGTTTTCATCGAAGGAACCCTAGAAGGCGAATCAGCTCTAACGAAAAGAAAATAATGCAAAGTAGTTTAATAACTGACACAGTAGAAAATTAAAACAGACATCTTGTTTGAGGGCGAATACAGGATGTAAGCGAAACTTTGGACACGTAAAAGAAAGAATTAGGAAATATAAATGTTAGAGAGAAACAAAAAAAAAACGTCGTTCTGAGCGGGGAAGAAAGGAGGGTGAGTGGGATATAGTAAAACGGGGTATATAGAAAGAAAAGAGACAGAAACGTTTAGCGAGAGAGAACTAAACAAAGAGTTATAGTAAAGAAAAAGACAGAGCAAAGCCCATTAGACTGACTACATCCAAATGCGTCTTCATCGAGAGGGTAAAAATGTGTGACCTTCGTCTTAAAATGACTTGGACGATCAGTAAATATGAAGACGCAGCATAAATTGAAACTGACAGCTTTCGTGAGTAACCTAAGAATCTAAATACATTAAGTTGATACTTTTCGGAGATGATGAAGTCAAATCAACGTTAAGGATTATTTTTGTTAAAAAAATCAACTATTATGCAAACAAAAAGATCCGGCATATATTATTGAAGATTTCACATTTTCTAGGCGAAATATTTTCATAGTTTACAGTTTTATGTGCTTGTGTTTGTATTTTTCTCTATTTTTAGTTAAAGGAGATATAATTCATAAAAATGTAAAAAAAGATCGTTTCAAATGTCGCCTTAAAATGTTTTAGACAGGTTTGATATTATTTAAAAAGAAAATAAGCCGGCAGCGAAAAATTCGTTGACAAAAAGAAAGGAAAAACATTACATTATTTGAAAAGTTCGACAAACAAGTGCACACCTTGCATAATGTAACTGAGTTTTTATATTCATGGATTGTACGAATTTGAAACTAAGTTTGTGGAAATATAAGGTATGGATTCCTATTCGCTGTAAACGGTGATGCTTAGTAGTCAATATGCTATTTAAGTCAACCCGCGAAACACATGTCTATGTTTCTACTGTTTACTAAATGTTAGTGTATTTAAGAAACAATCACAATAATAAAAATAAAGACAAGGCTATAAAAACTTAAAGACAAACACAACTCGAGAGAGAGAGAGAGAGAGAGAGAGAGACAGAGACATCACCATATACTTAAATTAGGCGTTCAAAAGCGGAGGTTATTAGTTTGATTATAAACATTGCTACGGTCCGTACCAGCAGATGATATAATGGCCAACGGGAGATTCACACGCAAGATACGCTTAAGAACGACTCCTAAACACCCACTAAACGCATATTATAAATATAAGTTCAAATGTGATTTAACGATAAACCTGCAATCAAGTATAATATATTTGCGTTTACGTTTAAGAGTCCATAATGACAAAAAGTCTAATATAATCTGGCAATTAGACGGTATACAAATAAACTGAAAATAAAACGAATCCAATGAGGAAACTTTTTTTAACAGGGGGATTCACTATTTTATTAGCGTAAAAACATTACTTATACAATTGCAAGTTTTACATCAATTAATAAAATCATTAAACAATGGTTTACGTTTCTTAGCATATTTTGGGAAACTAGGAAAATAATCATTCATGCAGATTTTTAAAACAATTATACATTCATTAATTATTTTTTCTATTTTTTTTTATTTTGTAAGAAAATTATAAGATCAGAAATTGCAACATACGATTAAAAACCGGAATACCGTAAAATGTTTAAGCATAATAAAACAAATTAGGAGATAAATGTAAAAATTAATTAAAAGGATATTTCGAGAATATTATCGATTGCCATATTAAAAAAAGATCTGCTTATGAAAAATCTATAGATTGTGTAGCTATTCTGTACCGTCGAATTTCTATGGTTATTTACTTATTTATCTTTCTAAGGAAAAAGTCTTAATGTAAAAAACAACACTGCTTGGTATATTATAACATAAAGAAAAACAAATTTTCTTAATTCAAAATTAGTTGCGACTGACGTGGCATTTTCAAGAAGTTATTTCTCTTTACATAAAAGAGTACACCGCATTGTTTTAGGGTCACAAAAATAATGCGCGCTTGTTCATCTTAACATAAAACGAGTTTCATATTATAAACGCTATTGCAGACAATGTTGACGATTTTTTATTTCATTTTAATTATATAATTGCACGCTTTCAACATTATAAAAAAAACTGCGATCATTTTTGTAGGTGCATTAGTCATACTTGGATTATGAATTACCGCCATTGCAAAAAGAAAAGAGATGTAATAATAAACATAGCAAACAATTTTATGCGAAATGAATATTGTCGACCGATGCACTCCTCACCTCATGGTTCTGGAACCATAACTGCAAAGACATTTAGTTTTAACTAGGGCGATGACAACAGCATATACTTTTCCTTGCTTGGATTCTCAGGTATATATCGATTGAGATCTTATATGATTTTTTTTTATGTGGAGTGATGTTATTTTCGAATGATTAATTGTCTTTGACTGTGCCGGATATATACTCGAGAGTAAAAACAATTTAAAAAACATACTGTTGGCATGGCCCTAGTCATAACTTGACTTATTGTGACCGGGTAATTCAATTTATTTCAAAACTAGGTAAATTAACATACACTATAACAGTATTTAAGGAGATATCTATAGATACGTAAAGAGTGAAGAAGATAATACGTTTTATTTCTATTAAAGATCGATGTTATCTCTCAAGGAAAAAGTTGGAAATGATGAATACAATTTAGCTGCAAAATCGTAATTAATAACATCGTGCAGCAAATATCAAGTTAAATAAGTAATACTAACTGATCTGATTTATTTCTATAGATTACGCGCCGCATTTATCTTCTATACTCCTATAAATTTATTCGTTTTTCTTTGTGTATTGATATTCATATTAAAACCCCCTTTTCTATTTATTTAAAATGATATACAACTTATTTGTGGATGGGTCCTGGAATTTCATTCGTCTGCAAAAGATCTAGCTAATGTGCGTATTCCTTAAAACATTCATTTCAATTATTAAACTATAAGTTTTTTTTTTCTCATGGGATGATTATCTTTAATTAACTATTACGCATAATTATATTCATGCAAATATTCTACATGATATATCTTTGCGTAATATTTGCGTAAAACTTTTAGAGTAAACAAACACTTCTTTCTATATTTTTTCATACATGCGTACAGGTATTTGTTTTTAAAATGTTTACCTACCAAGTTCCTATGTTAGTTTTTTTTGTCTACGGACATGAAGCTTAACATATAGAGTATTCGAGCCCTTGCAAAACTTTATATTTAGGTTTTAGAAGAGGAAAGTCGGTGAAAAGTATGAAAATTAAACAAAAAATGAAATTTGCCAAATGAAGGTGAAACAATGGCAATACGATTATGCATGCGTAACGTAATAGCTGAGCAAACATGGCTTTATATCTTAGGTATGAACGTCAAGGGAAAAACTGAATCATAAGATAAACGGTATGTTTTCGATTCTCGGTGGTGGCGCATGAATCATTTTTTTTTACTTCTAAAATCATTACTATATATTGCGCCCAATATAATATAATAATAAATACGAAATCTGCATCAATCACAATATCATATTTAAACGTATTTACGACCGGGCAATGCCGAGCGACCTGCTAGTATAATAAATGAAAATCACAGAATTATCGGTTTAAAAATGTATACGTTTAATTTTCTTTGTTTGCTATCACCCTTCCTGTCTATATTCGAGTAATGTTCTGCCAACATATAAGGGTTCTATTGTCTTTTAAAACGTGTCCATATCACATAAATATCTTGATGGAATCTCTCGCAATGTTTATTTTCACTAAACTGCACCGCAAAGTTCTTGAAAATTATAATTTTGAAAACGAAATTAACATATTCGACAAGTAAGAATGCCATAAATCGATTTTTCATGCCATTGTTTAAATAAAAATGATAACATATGTCTTCTTTCTTTTAAGTGTTGGACAGTCTTATTCTCTGAATTGCTACTTACATGTTTTTAGCAAGCTACTAAATAAGTCAAAATTGTTCCTTTCCAAGATGTGATGGAAGTGCCTTTGTTTTAAATCTCGCTCGATTAAAATATACTGATGAGCACTAACTGGGAAACCCGTGTGTGTAATTAACTGTATTTTATATTGGTCTCCCGAGTTTTTGTAAATTGTCATCTTCGTGATAACATGGCAGCGTGAGTTGAAGCAGGTGTTATATTGTTTTGAAGAGTTTTGAATAAATTATATAAGTTAAAGGAAAATTTGTCATTACTAATCAGCAGACTGTTATCACTGCCGACGTGTATAGTTTTAATTAGGTTTAACGTGTGCCCAACTATTGTATGTAGTCGCAAAGCATAAAAGTTTGACTCGATCTTTTTGCATGAAGAAAACGTTATTTATTTTCGTTCCTTTCATACAAGTCGACGACACGTATTTTAAACACAACAAGTACACTCGCCTCCCCTTCTATTTCTCATCAAATAGCAGTCCAGTGTTTCTGGCTAAGATAAAAGTTTAATATCTGTTCTTTAGATGCTGCACTTCCAGTTTTTGTTCTCTTTCAGTGGAGGAACAGTCCTTCATGACTGAGACATTTTTATTTTTATTTTTGTACCTTTCTCCACGTTAAAAACGACCCTGGTGGCTAACTCTGTCCCGTGGTGAGGCATTGTAAATAGATACAATTAAGAGACTTCTTGGCCTTCGGAAAAATCAGAGTGAAACGGAGGGCCTATCAATTAAGGAGGGATAGGGAGGTTCTTATTAACCACACTTTTATTTTCTCCCCCCACACACTTTCTACACATATTATATTATTATTATTATTATTATTATTATGATTATTATTATTATTATTGTTGTTGTTGTTGTTGTTGTTGTCGTTTAGTTGTCGTCGTCGTCTTCTTTTTTATTTCATATAAATAAAAAAAAATGTTTAAAAAATTGGGTTAACGTAGGAACACCCCCTTCCACATTACGAAAGTGTAAATACGATAAAAGATGAAAGCTAACAATTAGTATTTTTAGTATCTATTAATGCTGTGTAAGTTTTTGTGTATAAACTTATGCTTTCGGCACTAATACATATATCAGAATAGTACTGAGCCGGACGTGAGCGATTTCGTGTTTGCTTTTACGATTTCTAGCCACGTGGTCTTTTGGATCACATTTCCAACAAACCTCATGACTGTGTACTCACTTATCAGCATGTCGTTGGGCACCTTTTTACTGTCTTAGAGGCGTTTTATTATACGTTCGCTCCCGCGTATGATAAACGTTCGGTACATGCGTGGGACTGTTTTCACCCTAGGTATTAACCTATTTATTATCTAACTACTTTTTTTTCTATTTTCCTACTAGCTTCCTTCTTGTGATATGCTCCAAAAGTTGAAGAAAACATCGAACGTGAAGCAGAAAAGAAAATAACAAAACATATATTCCAACAGACCGATGTAATACTTTACATGGTTTTTCTCAATTTTTATTTCTTATTTGCTTGGTTTGTTGTCTCTCCTTTTCTTTTTGGCGGGGTTGTTTTCGAGCATAATCGTTTCTTTAAAATCCGTATTAATCATTTTTGTGCAAAGAGTCTAATCTACAACGGCACCACATACAATTATGCACAAAATCTGTATACGACTCACAGGTCGGCCGGCTCGCTCTCCAAGATCTAGAGAGAGGGAGAGAGCGGACTCGCGTGCTCCTTGAGCATAACGTTAAAGTCCTTACGGGTCTTTTCCCTTTTCCCTCAATTATTGTGATCTTACTTGTCATGCATTTTGTTCCGTAATTTCAAGCTCACGCTAACCTTAGTATACTGACGCGTCACTCAACACGTGATTTGTCATTATTCTTACGTGTCGTTGCTTGGTCATTTAATGGAGGACTCAGTGACTACGTTATAGACAGAATGGAGAGTTTATTGGTATAGGTATATAGTGCACTCATGCGTTTTCATTGAAGCGAAACCTAACCTGTTATATTCGATGATATGCGTTGAATAGAATACAAAATATGAGAACTGAGCGTTGGATTGTAATAGACAGTCGGAAATATATTTATCTTAGAATACAAGTAAATCCGGACACAAACGGGATATCAGTTGTTAAGATCGGTAAAAAGACATTAAATCATTCTATCAAAAACGTCTATAACGTTTGACTCAATTATTTACCTTAATAATAGCCAAATAGAGCCTCCTTTCTTGTCAAGACAGTGTAAATACACAACACCACAATATACTGGGTTGGTAACTGACATAGATTTCTATCTCTTCCTTAATTCAGCAAATAAACAGCTTCAAAATATTAGGGATGTTGGTAGCTGCCCTACATCACTTTCTATTTTTGCCTAACTCAGTAAATAAGCGATCTCAAAATCCGGGGAATGCTAGTAGTTGCCGCAGAGAATATTTTCTTGCTCAACTGCGTAAATATACAACTTCTACTAATGGGGGTTTCGGGAGCTGCTGTAGCGAAGGCCTATCTTGCCTTACTAGAGTAAAGAAAAAGTTTCAAAATATATTTGCGAATGTTGATATACTTGTTTTGCATTAACTGACACAACTTCAAATATGATGCTGGTTGTTGTGAGCATATTTTCTTCCTTGAAACAACTTAAAACATATTTAGAAAGAATGGTAATAGCTGTTGAATAAAGTTTATTCGCTATGTCGTAAATAATCGCCAAAATATAGAAGGGGATTTTGGTGTGTGTCGAACAGAGCCTTCTCTCCTTCCTTAACAGAGTCAATAAAAAACTTGAAAATATAGTAGCAGAATGCTGATAGCTGATATGTTCTATGTCTTGAAAGTGTAAGTAAAATTTACAATATTGTGGGGGTGGTTGGTATTTGCCGAATATAACCAAATTTCCTGCATTGATAGAATAAATCAACAACTTAAAATATAATGGGGGTGTTTATAGGGGCTATACATAGCCTATATCTTTTAATATACAGAGTAAATAATTAACTTCAAAGTAGAGAGTATCCTGTTTCCCTCACTGCTTCCTCTTCCCCATAGAATAGAGTTTGACATATTTTATCTTCTCTATTCTTGTTATAATGCAACTGACTTGACTGAGCTCTAATGGAAAATATTTATAATAAAAACCAATCTAACAAAAATCCCTGTAAGTTATAATCTGTTCTTATTCTAGTACGAAACACTAAACCTAAACTCTATTAGTAAAGTGTTATTTTAGTATTTGTCTGTGAAACACAGTACTATGGGGCTTCTTTCAAGCTTACTACACAATTAATGTTTTTTAAGTTCTATGTATAAAATATCTATTTAGTTTAAATCATTGCTCCCAATCATTAATGCGTTGTTAAACCATCTAAGAAACACATTAACACTTTTTTTCGAGTGATCTTTTAGTCTGAAGAAAAAATGAATCATCGTTACATAAAATAAACCTGTTGTAAGTAGTATTTCACATTCTCATATGTAAAGAAATATATGATGCAGTAGCCAAAATGTGGGTAACATTATTGATCGGTATGGTCAGTATAAGGTTCAACATGAATGCGTATCAGATGGAGAAAAAATTGACCGACCCCAGAGGCACGTGTCAAAAAGTCGGTTGGTAAAACAATAAACTGTTCGCTTAGTGTAATTGAAGATGCTTCCGAATGTGATCGTTTCTATACACGTCCTAATCAATTTGATGATTTCTCTTCTGCAATGAAAAACACAAGGCACAGAGCCAGAACAGCGGATTATAATGCAGAGAAATATTCCTTCTCATCTTATGCAAGCACATGAAATATAATTTATTATAAATGCTTTTAATCGGAGGTAGAACCAGTAAACACAGATTGCGTGCCATGTTTCTAAATTTTTAAGATGAGAGTTGATAATAATAATAATAATAATAATAATAATAATAATAATAATAATAACCATTATATTATTACGCTTATCGTTCCGTCCGTTATCATGCTGTGCATCCCTAAAAAAGGAAAGTGGAATATTCCAAATAAACCTTGTCACCCTATAAAAGGAAAGAAATTGAAATATAAAAAAAAAAAATTGGTGGCGCTGTTGAAGCAAAACTAATAAAAATGATGTGTCTCTCTTTGCCTTTTGACTAAGATCAAAGTCTAGAATCTGCTCTTCAGGTGCTACATTAAAAGTTCTTCTCCCTCAGTGGAAGAGAAATCCTTTACGACTAAGACATTTTTTCTGCGCGTTAAAAAACGACCCCGGTGTCTAAATCTGTCTCGTGGGAAGGCATTGTGAATAGGTACTATTTTTAATGTAACAAAGTTTTAATATTAAAACAGTAACTGGAAAAAAGTTATTTCCGATTTAATTAGAAAATGCCCTAAAAATGTCACTTCTGATTAATTAAAAAATGCCCTGGAAAATGTCCGTTCTGATAATTTTCTTGAAATAATCAGCCCAGACAATATATCAAAGTATTTTTTTAGTAAGAGAGGGCGACGATGATGGTTTTAATTATAAAGAATCATTGTCGAAATTAGTAACGTATTCGAGAATTACGAAAAATAGTCAGCCTAGACAATATATCAAAGTTATTATATAAGTAAAGGGAAAGGAGGGCTTAAATTATGAAAAAATATTGTCGAAATTAGTAACATATCAAGGACTTGCGAAAATGATGAAATATAAGATAATTGATTGGTTTGTTTGCACGGAAATAATCGGCCTAGACAATATATCAAATTTATTATTTAGTAAAGAGGGAAGGGCGAAAATGTGGGTTAAAATTATGAAAAATGATTGTCGAAAGTAACATATCCAAGAATTATTAAAAATGATTAAATATGATTTCATGCATTAGTGTGTTTGTAATGAAATAATAAGCCCAGATAATATTTTAAAGGTATTTTATTAAAGAGGGGGCGATAATGTTGGTACAAATTTTTAAAAATGATTGTCGAAATTAGTAACATACCCAAGACTTATGAAAAAAGATGGAATGGAGATTAATTGATTAGTGTTTTTAATGAAATAATCAGCCCAGCAAATGTATCAAAGTCATTATTTTAGTAAGGTTGGGCGACAACGGTGGTTTAAATTATAAAAAATTATTGTCGAAATTTCCAAGAATTACGAAAAATGATGAAAAGTGAGTTTATGCATGTGTGTGTTTGAAATGAAATAATCAGCCTAGACAATATGCCAAAGTTATTATTTTAGTAAGGTGTGCGATATGGTGAGTTTAAATGATGAAAAATTGTCAAAATTAGTACCATATCAAAGAATTATTAAAAATGATGAAATGTGAGTTAATTGACAGGTGTGTTTTTTTTATAAAATAATCAGCCAATACAATATATCAAATTTAATATTTTAGTAAAGGAAGGGGCAATAATGTAGGGTGAAATTATGAAAATTATTCTCGAACATAGTAACATATTCAATAATTATGAAAAATGATAAAATGTGAGTTAATTGATCGGTGTGTTTGTAATGAAACAATCAGCCCAGAAAATATATCAAAGTTATTATTTTAGTAAGGGGGGGATACAGTTTTAATAAAAAAGTAGAATAATATGGTTGTGCGTTCATTCATGGTGAACAGAACGCTCACAGCATAACCAGCAACAATATATTACATATGAAAAATGCTGCTGTGGAATTTCCACAGGTCCCGCTGCTAATAATAATAATAATAATAATAATAATAATAATAATAATAATAATAACAATTATTATTATTATTATTATTATTATTATTATTATTATTATTATTATTATTTACTCGCAAGGAGATTTTACACAGGTCATAAAAGATCTCATTGAATAGAGCATGTGGTGATCCCTGGAAGCTGACTGGCAACATGTCTTCTCATATTTTACAGTACTCTTCATCTCTTTCGATAACACGTGCAAATAAATTTGCATTATCGCAACAGCGGCTGGCTATTGATTTCTCGTTGGCAGCAACCATTGGTATTTATTGGAGTTTAAGTGGCAATAAGCCTCCCCAAGGTCCCATTTCTCTTCGCACTTTTGCAGTGGATGTGTGGTTATTACTCATTGCCATCCTCGACAACGTGGCTATTCGGTCTTTCTTTTTTTGTGGGGGGGACAGTGACGTGGGAATGGGGGGATGGAAATGGGATTAGAGAACTTATAGGTATGCAGCTTCAATATTGTTGGCACTATGTCGCGCTTCATGTTATTATTATTATTATTATTATTATTATTATTATTATTATTATTATATTAATACCGTAATTCGCTTCAATCGTTATCATCTTGCCACGTCTTAAACAAACAAAAATTAGTGCCGCTGATGAGGCAACCGTACTCTAATTCTTTGTTTTTGTCGTTTAGTTAACAGGAATAGCTAAGAATTTCAGGTGAGAACATTATTACTTGCTGGTATATCATATTAAAAATAGTGCACATTCTAACGATTTTGAAACAAAACAAAATTGTGTCGTTTGTATGCAACGCACTTTTTGATTATATATTGAGACGTCGAAATTAGTAAAATAATGTAGTGATTTTGTTGTTTAGTTATCCGTCAAATCTCCGTATTTCAATAAAAACAGTATTACCTACTTATATGTCATGTTGAAATTATTGCAAATTCTAACGCATTTTAGTTGAAACCATTCTTATTTACTCAAGTGCCGCTTCGAACGTTATAATCCTTAATCCTTTCAAAGGTGAGTGCAATATGCCCAATGGATAATAATAATAATAATAATAATAATAATAATAATAATAATAATAATAATAATAATAATAATAAAGGATAGAAAAAATTTTATGAACTATTTATTTAATGCTCTCGAAAAGTCACTGCTGATTAATTGTAAAAAAGGTGTTTTATTTGAACTACTATGTTTAATGTTAAAAAACTATAACATAATAAAAATTCCCTGGAAAAGTCACTTCTGATTAAGTGTACGAAAAAATGGTTCGTTTTGAAAATATCATCTTTTTTCTTACACAGTTTTAACATTAGAGAAATGCCCCGGAAAAGTCACTTCTGATTAATCATTAAAATGCGCGCAACAACTATCACAGTCGCCCCACCACAACCGTAACCAGCGCCTCCAATGCAACTGCCTCCATCGCTACCACCATCCACAACTGCCAGCATCGCATCTACTACCACAACCACCCTTAATCGCAATCTTCATATCTACTGCAACTTAGACAACATCACCACGGCCATCACCACCGCCTCCATTTCCACTGCAACTGACACCAACAAAAACACTGCAACCAAAATAATCACTGCCACCAGCACCACACGACAATGACACCCGCCTACATCTCCACTGCATATGCCACCACCATTGCTTGACACCACCACCGCAATCTCCATCTAACCTACACCTATTACCACCACTGACACCACCATTATAGCTTCCACTACCACCGACACCACCACTTCTAATACCACCACCACTTTCACCACCACTGCTTATACCACCACCATTGTAACCGAAACCACAACGGAATCACGACCACTTAACCTGTCACAAACACCACCACCGCCACAACTTCCGACTCGAGCACCCCCATCACTATCACCACTGCTACCACAACACCAGCACCACTAACATCACTGCCAACACCACCGCTGCCACAACCATTCTTGTCACGACCACAACGACCACCCGCACAACCATTACTTTCACCGACACCACTACATTTATTTTCGGCCAATTTCTGTTGGGTGGCGTTTGTTGTTTTTTTTCTGGATTTTCGATGTTATGTAATTAAGTTATCATAAAACATTGTATTTCTCTATACACTTTGGAAAGACTGCAGCGTCATCTTCTAGAAATCACGTAATTATGGTGGTGGTATAATGGGAACGAAGCACGATTAAGTGCTTTGGGAGCTTCCAAGGATTACCAAAGCTTCTTTTTATTAGGAAGGGGTAGGGGAAATAGTATCTGCTATGTGGTCACATGGTAATCTCCTACGCATTATCCTCTTCTTTTTAAGGCGGGGTGGGGGAATAGTGTTCGTTTTTTTAACACTAAGCAACTATTCCGAGTATTATTTGTTTAATAATAATAATTAACATGTGATATCCGTACCTATGTGAAAAAAAAACTATTAGAAAGGGCATCTTTGCTGTGACGTGCATAAAGGTTATTCAAACCGAAACTCACGTCAAATTAATCGTTGAATAACTTTGAAATAATAAATAAGGTGCTGCTACAGTATAGCATCCATATAAAAAAACTAACTCGTAGCCGTATGGAAAACATAGCACAAATTCTGAAAATTGTGAGACAAGATTTGTTTTTCTTTTACAACAAATCTTGATTTTCAATTAAATACAAAGAAAACATTGGCAACTATTTAGAACAATCCAATCTTGTAATATACGCTGCGAATATATTTTTAAGTTTTGCAAAATAATTGCAGACATTACACGAGGAGGATAAAGCCATATGAATATATGTAAATACGATCGAATCTTCATAAAAAATGTTAGGAAAAGTTAATAATAATTCGTACTTTTATTGGAGTGGTGATATTAGAACAAAATATGTAATTGTATTAGAATCGAGAAGAATTTTATCGTCAGTAATCTGGTATGAAATACCGTCTGGTTCCGTAGTTGATTGAGTTCTTGCTGGATTTCTTTAGTTCTTTTTAGAATCAGATACTTACGCGAGCTATTTTATTGATGTTGAAAAAAAAAACATCACCAGTATTGTGCTCTGAACAAGACAGAATACGATAACAAAACCGCCAGATCATCACTAGGTCTTCGAACCCACCTCGCTACAATATTTTCTAACCTGAATACTTCGACACGTACCGAAACCTTAAAAAATATAAAAATACTATAGAAGCAAAATCAGACATACGATTATTTTGGAAAATTATCAAAACTTCCGTTCTGTAACTTTCATTTTTGATTTATTTCCATCGTTTTAGTTTTTGGCTTTGTCCGGTTTGTTTTTAAAATTGAATTATATGATCGACAGCTGGTGGCTTTAGACCAGTGCTGGATACTGAAAATAAAAAAATTAACGTTAGTTGACCTTTGAGCCGTCGACAAACTGTCGGACTATAATTATGGGCAAAGAACCAATAACAGTATACAGTTTAGTAAGGACAGTGTTCGTCAAGGTGGAATTTCTTACATCTGCCTCTGTATTGATTGCGTGTTGCTTGAATGTACAACTATTTCTAAAATCGAAATCCGATTTCTCGAATAAATAGATTGAAATACACAAAAATATTACCGTAATAACAAAGCTGTTTATTGTGACATGTTTTATGTAATATAGTATTTGGAATACAGTGCATATCTTCAGTGTTATTTTCACAAGACTAAGTACTCTTCCACAGATTATAATCAGCGTCATAAGTTATGAATTTTTAAATTTAATGGCATTGGTTTCCATGATAATTATCTAGTTAGATCACCAAAAGTTTTCCAATATTCGAATTTCATTTGACTTTTGCGGAATGAACTGGATTTGAAATTTGAACATCCAGGTAGGGTATTTAAGTGTATTTTTTCGAACTCAGAAATCTTAACAAAATCTACGTGTGTGCCCTCGTTCAATCAACCATGACAAGAATTAATCTTGGTAATGAGTAATATTATTTATATTATCGACTGCATTTAATGGATCTTTAAACTTCCCTTAGAACGGAATTCTACATATCGATTATATGATGGGTTTTTGATTATAGGATTACACTTTAAGAACTTACGAATAGTTTTTGACGCTATTAAACAAAATTGTCTGTATTTAATTTATTCATTTTCCTTGGAAACATTATTAGAGTGAGATGTGAACATAAAGAATAGATTAATGTCTAGTTGTAAGAATATATTGAATATATATATATATATATATATACCATCACACAAAAACATGAAATGCAAGGTACACTCGCATGCACACCCATACACATACACATATACACACCCACACATAAATCAGAACCGACACATTAAAACACACACACGTGCGCGCATACAACCACACACAGACATAACACCCCTATCTCTAATACAACACACTGAACAATACCAACCCTACTTAACCTCGAAACCAACAACACTAGGAGACACCTAGAACCATAGTATAATATCTGTTCCAACACCTCGCTCCCTCCTCAGTCAGGGGAGGAGAACCCCCTCCTGACTGAAACGACCGTCTTCCCTTCTATCATCCCCCTCCCATACCTACACCCCCTCCAATGCCCTCCCTCTGGAGAAACAAAATCTTCCCCACACTAGGAACCGATCCTGGGTCTGGCCATACCCACATGGGGAGACAAATAAATAGAAACATTAAAAATCCCCTATTTTAAATACACCCCTCTTTCTAAACAAACATAATATAAGACTAAAACGAAAAATCACAATACTAAAATCCAAGAATCCAAAAAATAAATATCAAAATAGAATGAAAGCACCCCTACCCTTACTTTAGAAGAGCCAGTTCCCCCTCCCCACACATACACATTAGTAACGACCTCGGACCACAGCCGCCTTCTTAAGGAAGCAAATAGCCCCAAAATACTATAAAACAATATAAACATTCCCAAACCAATAAAAGCAAACACACACACGCACACACACGCGCACGCACACACACATAAACACGCACACACACACGCACACACACGCCCTACCCTACCCCACACTAAAGGAAAAGAAAAACACATTAGCAGAAAGAGATAGCGACTGACTACAGCGAGGTCAAAATCTCACTGGAAAAAACAAATAAAAAAACAATAAAAATTCAGCATACCAATGTATAATAAACACTTACAAGCCTCCGCCCCTTGGAAAAACTTCAAACTAACTATGAAAATCGGCATTTTTACACATTTGAAAATAATTTCTGACGAAGACGCATCACATACCGTCTGAAACGCGCGTAAACGATTTCAATGACTTAAAAACATTATTACAATGATCCAAACATAATTCTCAATGAAAAACCAAGACACGGAATAATAAAATAATGTTAAAAAATACACATTGTTGGTGACAACTCCCTTATTTAAATATATATATATATGATATATATATATATATATATATATATATTCTACGTACGTTAATGTATGATAATATACATGTCCACATTAATTTATGCAGCGATGTCTATATATTCATACATACATGAACACATAACGATGGAATTTATGTGGGTAAAAAATAACAAGTAAAATATCTTATGAAGTTTTTCAATATATGTGTTAATTGGAGTCTGTCTGGCCCATTGTAACCCTTGATCTTAATTCCATTGTGGGTTCCCTTATTTCGCTAGTTGCCCTATACAACGACTCTGGTCAAAACGTTGATGTCAGCCGCTTCGCCTACGATCTGTCCGAAAATTGAGTCTGGATATAATTTAGAATGTATTGTCATAAAAGGCGCAACCGAAAACATACTGTGATATTTTATATCATTCACGGGGCAATTAATTTCCTTCGTCGTTGCTTTTTATAACTATAATCTTTTTTTTTTTCGTTCACTTTTGCCATCTTTTTCATTTCTCGAAATATTATATTTTTTAGAATAATTTCTTGAGAAACGGTGATAAATTCATACGTCTCTCTCTCTCTCTCGCTTTCTGTCTGTCTGTCTGTCTGCCTCTCTCTCTCTCTCTCTCTCTCTTACACACACGTACATATATCATTTCTCTCAATTATTTTTTCTCATTACATCTTCATATATACATATATATACAAATATATTGCTTTTTTCTTCTCTCTCTCTCTCTCTGATATATATATATATATATATATATATATATATATATAGTAATTTATAAAATATATATGGCGATTAAGCTACACTGAATATTCGGCGTTTCATCCACTCTAGGATTCGTCAGGCTTATGAGCGAATTCTGTGGTTGTTTTTCGTTTTATATGGTCCTCTTCTGTTGAGGATTTTAGTTAGCCAATCAGCTTTCTAGTATCCACCGCGTTCCTTCCTATCAGCCAATATATATATATATATATATATATATATATATATATATATATATATATGGCACAATCAGGTGTGCACACCGGTTCTCGCCAGATCACTCAAGTTAAGAAACGTTGATTCTGGCCACTACCAAATATGTGACCATTAGGAAGGTTAGGCGCTGTATGTACCGCGCCGACTCGTAGAAATCGGTTGGTATCTGGAGGCGCATTATTCCACTAGGAGAGATGCGCCCCAAATTGTCGTTAAGATATGCATCTAGGAGAAGAAACTCGGATAAAAACCTGCACCCTACTGTTTACTCTGTCCTGTTGCAGACGTTTGCACAAACAAACATTAGCAGTAATACCCAAAATGTGATTGGTTTTACACAACACCTTCACTATTATAAACAGATAATCTGCTTGGGTTTCAGCACAACTTAGTTGGTGTACGGAACCTCATACGTGGAAATCGACAGGAGAGTCCATCACATTATATATATATATATATATATATATATATATATATATATATATATACGCTTCTAAGTAATTTATTAAGATATAAACAAAATGGGCGATAAATTTGATAAGATGCATCCGAGTAGAATAATCATAACAATAAACGCCTGGGTTTCAGAGGTATAGTTTTTTTTTCTTTTCTTTCTCTTGCTGAAGCGACGTGGTTGTTATGGAAATCAATCTTAAAAAAACTCGGCTTCCCTCCTTACATCTTTTACGAATTTGAACACCACTAAATACATAATATTTTTTTTTTTTACTCAAGGAAAACTCATTTTTTTCCACACTATAACTGACAAGGGGGTCTATAAACTGTGA
This sequence comes from Euprymna scolopes, assembly GCF_053919585.1. Lineage (NCBI taxonomy): Eukaryota > Metazoa > Mollusca > Cephalopoda > Sepiida > Sepiolidae > Euprymna > Euprymna scolopes. Next base: position 8,282,542 of record NC_136506.1, on the reverse strand, counting down.
TAATTGTTTGACATTTGGTCGACAAATCAGTGAGCACTGAAGCTTTAAAGCAGTTCTAAATTACTAAACCTGCCACTTAACCATATATTGAATTATATATATATATACATACATATATATATATATATATATATATATATATATATATATATATATATATATATATATATATATATACATACAATTAGATATGCATGTATGTATGTGTGTGTGCGCGCGTATGTGCGTGTGTACACTCGGAGTGAAATATGATCGAGGACGCATTCGTGCTAATCAAACCCCATTATTTTTTAATTTCCGAAGAGTTCATAAGAAAACCGGTTGCGGGATGTGTTCGTAATATTGATACATCGCTTTTGAAATGTCATATGCCTCTAAGCCCGACTTTATACGAAAAGCCCAGCCATCAGTTTAATTTCAGTCATGAAAACAAAATCGATAGAAATGTTTCTTACAATTAGTTCGACACGAAGATAAACACTATATAAAAGACTTACATTTATTTGTATATTTCTCTCTTTCCCATCTTCTCCTTACTATATATATCTATATATATATATATATATATATATATATATATATATATATATATATACATATATATATATACATATATTTATATATATATATATATATATATATATTCAATACGTTATTTTTTATCTTACAAGTAAAGTTATTTTGTGCATCGATGTATTTATCCAGCCTCTCTATTTCACCTGTCCCGGTGGCTAAGAAAACCATTCTTATCGGCGTGCGTAAGTAACCGTATTAATAGATCAGATCTCACATCGTCCACGCTAAAAATAGAACATGGCCGTCCATGTCCCGGGCGGTTTTCTGTTGCTCCAAACGACAAAGGCTTAAAAAAGGAAAGTCGAAAATATTTCTAACCGAGATAATGTCACAACTGATTGCACACTGCCTCCATTACTGATAAAAGCGTCTCAATGTTACCGGTGATCAATAGCTTAAAATATTTCCAGTCACAGCCTTCGCTACCCGTTCATGTCATTTCAGTAGAAAAAGAAGAGAGTAGGCGTCTACTTATGTTTCAAGATTAAGGATATACAGAGCTAAACAGCGATGCGTGTGCTTTACACATAAACCTATCAGAAAAGCCCGGCGTTGTCCAGGAGGAAATAAGAAAAAGGACACTCGTCAGCCAACACCTGAACATGTTTTTCCATCCTTTTCTCTTTTATTATACAAATCTTAATATTAAATTAACCCTACACTATCTAGCGTTGCATACGAATATTAAAAATCGCGTGAAAACCTATGCTAAAAGCTACAACTCAATAATGCTATTCCTAAACTTAGTTTCTACGTTAGTTCGGCTTCCAAATAAGATCAAGTGTAATATGTTGTCGTGCGAGTCCGGGCGACAACCTCGACCCCATGACAATATTTATTAATCTCAATTTATTTATTACAAGCATCTATAATATGAATAAATGTATATGTATATTTGTATGCCTCGCAAAAACTCTCGACAGTGGCTTCGGATCCTGATGAGATCCGTATCATTTTGAAACCCGACGTCTCAGACGAGACATAGCGAACAATTGGACAAAAACATTAATTTCATCACCCTAAACTCTTGTACAAAGAGGCGTCTATATTTGTCGACGTCATTAGAGCTAATTATCTCCACCGTTGGGTTGACTTCAGTTAAATTCAACGCTTTTGAATCCGGTGTCGTCATGGAGACATCGGCTAAAACGTCAGATTTTCTTTCACTTGCTTTTCAGACTTCGTGTCACCGGTTCGAGCCTGCCTACCTGCTATCACCTTTTTAACACATCTCTTCACCCTGACTGCTTAATATTGCTTCGATACCGTACTCGCGCTACTACTGTTTGTTTAATACCTCTCTCCACATTCACGGGTTTGAATCTGCCTGCCTGCCTGCCTACTACCACTTTTTATGTTTTGGCTCAACACACACACACATCCAAACACCCGGGTAATACCGGGTATCTTAGCTACTAAACTATAAAACAGTAAAAAACGACACCATGTTTTCAATTGAATAGTAATACACATCACTGTGCTTCACACATAAAATACCGTTTTAATGTTTTGTGATTGTGACAAAGTGCAAGTGAACGGATATTTAATGAAATATGAGGGACGTTCCAAAGGTAATGCCTCCTATTTTTCTTCAGCCCTGATGGATGTAAGAAGATTGCAAATTGCAATGTTAAGATTACTAGCCTTATGCATTCCTTACATTATTATAGCATCAAAACACGTTTCAAATGCCAAAATAAACTAGAACTTGTAGAAAATGTATAAGTTTACGTTGGATACCTATTACTAAAATAAAACTAAATCGGGCGCATCTTAATCTCTACCAATTCTACCCAATTGTTCTCTTTATAAAAAGATTAAAAAAAACGGCTTTTCTTTTTGGTTTATAGATTCAATTAAGTTATACAAATCAAGTAAAACATTTTAAGGGCAATTATGGGTTGTGCAAACCATATTTCGCAATAAATTACTTGACGCACTGACACTATTTTCTCAAGTGATTAATTTCTTGTTGAGACATGTTGCCGTAATATTTATTTCGTGCATCTAACAGTGCCGAACTGTCCAAAAATCAATAGACTTTAAATGGGAACATATTAGTTCATTTCGAGCTAGTCTTCCACAAAAAAATCTATATTATTTCATCAGGGAAGAAGACAGACATCACTAAGCTGTACTTTTCTCGCGGCATATTTTCAGTTGATTATAATCTCTTCCCGTGTTTTATATTACTTAGCTTTATGTTAGATTATTTAAAATTAATTCCGATTTAATTGGATATGACATCAGATCAGATATGATATTATGTAAGCTTTTATACGAGTCAGGTTGCTTTCGACATATGCATAGACATCGTCGTTGCCGGGTTCGAATATCTCAACTGGCTTTAATCGTGGCACACACTGATGATTTCCGAAAGGATGAAACACTAGTGTGTGTAGGTATTTCATAATTATTAGAGTATATATATATATATATATATATATATATATATATATATATATATATATATATATATATATTCAGAAAGTGTGAGAGAATATATATAATTACTTTTCGCAGCCGAACCAACGTCGAAGCTCACAAGAGCCAAGAAAGCCGGTATGTTTTATAGATATACTAGCATTTCAGCCCGGCGTTGACCGGGTGTTTAGAGGTGTATGTTGAGAGAAAAAGTGACAGTAGGAAGGGAGGCTCGACCCCGTACTGCGAAGGAGGAAATGAACGGGAAAAAACTGATGCTTTTGCTGTTACGACAACCGCCAAGCCGGATGTGACGTAGATTTAAATTAAGGATAGGAAATTGAAAGGAGAGGATGACTTTCAAAAATATGGGCGAAAAAAGCGACATCCCCTGTAGAAAAGTGACCAGTTGAAGTTGAAGATATTCATGTTTTTAGCCAATTTTTCGATAGTTGTCGTCTGAAAGGTCGAACTTAAAAACGATACTGAGCTTGGTAAAATCCGTCGCCTCTATCGAAAGTTTTAGGCAGATATGCAAAATATATATTCATACATACACACATACATTTATATATTGGTATCGAAAAATTTTCGACCTAAACAAATTAAAAAGCTTGCATTATTTCTGAATAAATTTTATGTCAAATTTTAAATGTTTAGACCAGAAATAAGAGTAATTTGGTAGAGACCGCTGAGGTCAAATTTTTTCCTTACCATTTATTGGAGAGAATTGTTTAACCATATTACATTCATGCCCGCGCTTTTTATGTAACCCGTGATTTTTCCAGGCTTTTCTTTGGAATCATTTTTTTTCTGTATTCAATATCATATGCATTGTCAACCACCCATGAAAATACTAACAACTACTTAAATTGACTGAATAAAAAAAATCAAATAAAAAAAATCAACTAAATAAACTGTAAGAATAGACAAAACAGAGAGAAACAGAATTAACGGGCGACGTTAAATATTATCAACCCTAACACAGCAAATTGCATCACTTTTGTAAGCTCTCTTTATATATAAACTTTATTGGATGGCATCCGAGCGAAGACGTTAGGAACGCTGATCGCTTTGTGATAATGGTTGATATAACGCTTACATCTAAACCTCAAACATAACATATGTAATCATAATGACAAAATACTTCAAAAGGCCACATTGGTAATCAATGCGCGACGCCTTACGGAGTAAATTTATTTATCTTCAAGTACGTAAATAGGATAACCGATCTGATTACTTGAGGCATTGCAGCATGCGTCTCCACAGGGGATGCTATAGCAGAATCCATTTTTCTCCTGTTAAATCATGCGGCTGCTTCTACTCCTTGACAGCATACTTACAGCCAATTCAACCGACATAAGTCAAAGGGAAATAGACTAAATATAATAACATTTGAGACATTTTTGTAAGATTGTAATTGCCACAGCTTAATAAAAGTTATACCTAGATGACAAATAACGTACTGAGTCAAAAAAATAAGGAATTTGCGATTTCTGGAATATCTAAAATAGCGTGGCACTGTATATCTACTCCAAAATTGTATGGTTACAATGATGTCATTAAACAACAACAAATAAAAATGCTAGAATTTTTGCTCGGCTGTTCCCCATAAACCATAATTTAGACCCCATGAATCTCTATTCCTAAATGCTCCATTTATTAATGAAGCCACACTTATGAACTTGATTATCACATCTTACCATATCCTATTAGACAACTAAAATTCCTGGTGGCCTGATCTTATCTGAATTATCGTAATTACAAAACACTTTTTTCTCATCTAACTCATCTAAATTCTAAAGGAAATATGAAGTTTCAGATTTTCATGGAGAATTACGACTGTTTAGCAACGTTCAAAACCTCTGATGGCAGTCCTTATCTCCAAAGGTATCGCATAATCAGTATAATACCGCTTTGAAGTTTGAGTTGATGTAGCGTTAATCAACAAACTAATGATTGCTTACACCTCGCGCATAAGAGTATGGATTTAGGAAAGGATGTTCATCTGCTGATTTTCTAAAAGCCAACTCTGAATAAATATACTGGATAAGGTAGGTGTAGTTATGTCTGTCAGCTGAATATTCTGTTTTTACCCAGTCAACGACAGGTACTTCTGCTATTATATAAGTACATATGTATATGTACTAATATAATAGCAGAAGTACCTGTCGTTGACTAGGTAAAAAAAAAGAATCTTCAAAATGGAGTCTAATTTATGAACTTATAAAAGGTTATGAAATGAGGGCGTGGTGTAAATGTTTGGTATCAAAACCAAAGTAACTCCCTTAAACAAATATGAATTTGCAATAGTGGGAATCTTTATTAACACTAACGAATGCAAATAATAAGGTCCCAAATACAAGTGATCACTATGTAGTCCTATCATGAAGGTGTTTTGTTCACCGATGAGCGTCGAACGATCCTTGATGGACCCGATAAGTGGAGGGGAGGATGACACCATAATGAGGGTCACGTCGCCAAAGGATCAGGCGTCAACAAGGAGGCAGTGGTGTGATGTTCTGGGCTATAATTATTGTCAATGAGATCGTAGGACAATTCAGAGACGCAGATGGAGTGAAAATTACCGCCAAACTCTACATTGACTTCATAAAGAAACATTTGGAACCCGGGTAAAAGAAGAAGAATTTGGCATTCCGGAAAAGATGGTATTCACGCATGATGATGCGCCGTCTCATTCTACAAGGATAGCCACTGAATATTTGGAGAGAATTTTTGTCAGACAGGGAAAAATAATGCGATAGCCAGCCTGTTTTCTATATTTAAATCCCATCGAAAATCTGTGGAGCATCTGGAAAAAATATTTACTCCGAAGGAAGGCACTACAAATCAAAGGATGACATCTGGAATGCTATTCTGAGTGCTGCCAAAGACATTTCATCAGATAAAATCAAAAGGTTTACATCCTCAATGGACCAAAGGCTTTTTGCTCTTGTCAATAAAAATAGCAAATATATAAAATATTGAAAACCATATTGAAGTTGTTTGTTCTTTATTATTGTTGTTCTAAATTTACTAATTACTATAATGATTAATGTTTCGGTTATGGTTTAACACTTCACCATAGTTAACATTGGTTTGCATATGAATTTGGCACACTGCTAATCACCAAAATGGATGCCGATTTTTTGTTAATGTTCAGATTAGCTTAAAATTTCAGATCTGCGCTTGTGTAAGTGTTGCCATATGACATGCCAAATTTCACAAATTTTCGTTGAGTTAGAAGAAAAATATCGATCTGCATATAATTCTAGCACAAGTGGATATGTTAAAATTCGAGGTATAAGGGTTTTTTGAAGCATGAAAAACGATGTTACTTTTTGTATTTAATATTTTTATTGTTATTTTTTTATTTCAAGCGGACCTCATTTTCGATAATTTTTATGACCAAGAGCGGAGTTCCGCCTGAAATTAAAAAAAATAACAATAAAAATATTAAACACAAAAAGTAACTACAAAAAGCTCTCATAACCCTTAAATCAATATATATATATATATATATATATATATATATATATATATATATATATATATATATATATATATATATATATATATATATACAAACACACACATAATATATATATATATATGTGTATATATATATATATATATATATATATTAATTATAGGGGGGATTAGACCTGGAGTCTAAAGATAAAAGTTTATTTTACTATATTAGTAAATGTATTCATACTTTTAAAAGAAGCAGTGCCGATTGTACTGTAGATATATAATTAGCTCAATAGGTATAGGCATAAAAAATATCTATATAAATATTGAGTAAAGGGATTCATGAAACTGATTTTTAATTCAAAACTATGAATCGTTTTACTACATATATATATATATATATATATATATATATATAATACATATATATATATATATATATGTATATATATATGAACAAATGATTAATAAAACATGTTAAAAGACATCTTGAAAAAGAGTTAAAAACATATTTAATTCTAAAAAAGAAGCACAAGATAAGTGGATAGTCCTTAATCTGCGGAGTTTCGAAGAAATACTCCTCCGGCCTTCGCAGACGTGTTTTAAATATTCTCTCCAGTGTTTTTTCTGTGCACATTTGAACTTTTCTTTTTTGGAACTCATTCCATTTGTAACTTTTTTTCATTGAATTCTGCCTTTTGGATCATTTTGGACCATTTGGAACTTACCTGTTGGATTGGAAATTTTTCATTCTACCGTGTTTGGATTTTACCATTCTGGGATTTTTTACTCTTCACCGGACTATCTATTCATGTGAAATCTTTTTATCATTTTTCTTTTACCTCCTACTACCCTTACCTCCCTCTTTTTTTAACCAAGTAAGATCTGTGACTTACTTATAGATTCACTAAATACTTTTACATGCAAAATCCGATCCCGCATTTTGCAAATTCCTGCCCTCTGATGAGAAGGAGAGTATTTCTCCGAAACTCCACGGATTAAGGACTATCCACTTATCTTGTGCTTCCTTTTTAAAATTAAATATGTTTTTAACTCTTTTTCAAGATGTATTTTCACATGTTTCACAGGTCTCAGGTGGGAATTGTCTGAAGATAGCGGTTTCAATCCTACCCAAAGCCGGACAGAGGCTTACTTGGCCAAAAATCGTGGGAAGCCGACAACTATGGATGGTATTAATTGCTGAGAATACAGTTAGTAGATTCGGAGTTCTTATCCCGTTCTGGTTACTACCTGACGAAGGGCAGAGGAATATCTGGCTGAAATGTTGTGAATTAACAACTAAAAAGATGAAGATAATAGTCCGCAATATATAAACTAGCCAATTGGAATGAGATAGTTCTAAATCAAGTAATGTGATTCATTATTGGACATCGCCTGATAAAAAAACAACAGAATACCCACCATTCGTCAAACTATATTTCTACCCACTCCATGTGAAAAAAATCAAAGGTTAAACCATTAAACTTTTGGCCCTGTCAAACGATCAACCACTGATCTGTTAAAGTTATTCTTTGAGAACATGTTAGAAAGCATCAGAAAAGCCAAGGAGAAAAGTGTGTTGATTTACCATCTCTCAAGAGTTGGGCGCCCAGAAACTAACTTGCGACCAAGAAGGCACGATGGTTCGCAATCTGCACCAAGCAGAAGGTGCGACACAAGATGATGGTTTACATTCATTTTTTTTCGAAAACTACTTGGCCTATCTGGCTAAAATTTGTACGGACCTTTGATATGTTACATTAAACAGATGTAACACGTCGTAACTTTCGTCGCAATAAAACTTCAAAAATCCTTTTTCTTTTGTTTACAAAATTCTTTATAACTGATATTTACAACAGCGCGCTTTTTTTCTAAATATTTAAACAGTACACATCTTTGTCTGCTTCGTGTGACTTTTTGCCCATACTTTGGCGCCACCCACGCCTCGAACACGTACGTCTCGAACAAAACTCCATGAAATCCCCTCGGACACGTGCTCTTCTGAACACCGCTTCTCTTTTAAAGCGTGTACCTTTGTCCCTGCCTTGACGTCACATCACGCAGCCGGTTTGCTCCTTTGCGCATTTCGCTGCTACTGATACCAGCTCAGTGGCTCTGTTACAATTCTACCTGTGGGAAAAACAGTAAGAGATTAACAAGAGTTAGTATTTAAGCTCCACTTTTTATCGGGTGATTAACCTGATATTTTATAAAGGCCTTTGTATAGTAAAGAATAGCGAACTAAGTATTTTGGTAACCGTTCGATGCACAGTAAGAGATTAATAAGAATTAGTATTTAAGTTCCACTGTTAATCGGAAACTAATAGGTTGATCAAGCTGATATTTTGTAGAGACTTTTCTATAGTAAGGAACAGCAAATTAAGTATTATGGTATCCGGTCGATGCACAGTTAAGGATAAATGAGTATTACTATTATATGTAATTTTTTCATCGGTAATTAGTTGATTAATCTGGCTGACAGTGTTCTTAGGCCCTTTGTATATTAAGATGCAACGAACTAAGTATGATGGCATCCGGTCGATGCACAGTTAAGGATAAATGAGTATTACTATTATATGTCATTTTTCAACGGTAATTAACGGATTAATCTGGCTGACAGTGTTCTTAGGCCCTTTGTATATTAAGATGCAACGAACTAAGTATTATGGTATCCGATCAGTGCGTAATAAGCTATTAAGACGAATAAGTATTTCATGCAACAATGAGAAAATATCTATTCATTTACCTATCAAGTATAAATAACGCATTCTTACTCAAGGGTGTATCAGTTTTAAACGGGCTAAAAATCGTTATTTATATTAGCATAGCGTATCACGCACTTGGAATAAAACTCGATAATTTTCTTATTATACCGATTACTGCCAGTTTCAATAATGGAATAGATTGTGTAGAATGCATTTTTGAAATGGCCAAGCATTTCCTTTACAATATCATCAATTCAAACGTATTAGAGTCAATTAATATACGTTGCGTATTTGATCGAATCAATTTTATATTCCATAATAGATTTCTGTTGAAACTCGTTTTTATTCCGGATCAACAGATCTATGTTCCATTGAAAATAATGGTTATTGCCCAATTTACTCTTTCTAATCAATGTTTGCCAAGTGGCTTAATCGTGTTAGTTGTGAATAATCTTCTTTATTTGCAGGAATGCGAGAGCAAAAGGTAATACGTCATAATTAATTGTTCAGAATGTTAAGAATGAGGATGGCTGTAAACAAAGGATTTAAAAATGCATGTTAAAAAAAGATTATATGTTGGGGGGGAATAATGTTTAATACAAAGGTATTTAGGAATCAAGAACAATTTAAGCGAAGCTAATAAAATGAGGCAAAGGCTAAGAATGATTAAAGTTAAAAATGTAATGAAATTAAAAGTATTTAAAGGCAAAAATAATTTTTCACACAAGAATTCTGAGAGTCAAAATAAAGTCGACATATTTTAAATCTCTATGTCTACTCCTTCTATTATATAAAACAAATTGTGTACGTGCGTTCACCTCCTATAGACTCCAAAACTTCTTGCCAGATTTTATGACATTTCACACGAAAGCAATTTATCTATCTGGCAGTGTTCTTAGGTTTTTCATCGGAATGTCTTCGATTAGTATCAATAATAAATAATCGAGGAAATACCATGAAAGAAAGAACACACAATTTTGACCTTTAAGAGGCTACCGTCATACGTGTATTGAAAAAGTTTTTACAACGTAAGCATAAAATATAAAATCAAAAGTATGTTCTTTGATACGACAGGTGTGCGTTCAAACTGAATGTTTTAGTTTTAAGCGTTATTTTACTATGATGCTTGTATTCTTTAATTTTAAACCTAAAAGAAAGACATTATAACCACGAAAGGGGAATAGTCCAACATATAAAATTAACATTAGTTTTTTTTTATATGAGAGGAGGGGGGCCAAAATGCACGTTTCTTTTTAGAGTACACCTGAACCAGTATACCGGCCTTTTGCATTTAAGCCTTTACTCAAGCCGTTATATGTAAAATTATTTAATAAAATCAAAGTAGGTTGTCTACAGTGCTATATAGATCACTATGCGACTAAGTCACTGCCAGGAGGAAAGTGGAGCTTCCTCGCCGTGCATGGTGATTGGTTCATCCACTCTAGGACTCTTCAGGCTTACGCGCATAAGCCTGAAGAGTCCTAGAGTGGATGAAACGCGGAATATTCAGTGTAGCTTAATCGCCATATATATTTTATAAATTACTAACTAGCTCTACCTACGTATTGAGCACTTTTGAAGTAAATACTTAAAGTTTACACATAAATCTATACTTTCGTATATTAATTTTATGTGAGTAAATTAGTAGTTATATATACATATATATATATATATATATATATATATATATATATATATGTATATATATTGAAATTATCTGTCTGCGTGTTTGTGTCTGTACATTTGCCTTCCAAACTTCTCTGTACATCTTAAGTCTAGATACTCCAGATTTGACATAATGAACATTGAGATTTGGTAAACACTTTTTAATCTGAATATATAGGGCATTGTAGCGTTGACACGCACACACAAACATTTATATATATATATATATATATATATATATATATATATATATATATATATATGTATATATATAATATATATATATACATGTACACATGCATATATATGCATGTATATATAAATATATAAGTTAAAATATATGCATATCTATGTACATATCTAAATATAAAAATGACATATACATATAAAAGCATGTATATATATATATGCATTTGTATATGTATATATATATATGCATGCATTCATATTTTTATATACACATATGTGTGTGTATACATATATCTGAAATAACATAAAAGGCAATATGCAGAGTGTGTTTATGTGTGAGTCCATTCCCTATGAACTGTTATATAGGAAGCTCTTTTTATTTTTGATAACACGCAAAGGTTCCTTGTGTTCCAAGAGTTCATCAAAATAGCTCCGATAAGTATTTATAATCAATAATCAAAAATCTTCCAGCTGCATCACAGTGAATCCACGACTAGAGCAGGTCCTCAAGCGATTTGATTGAAAAAATGACAACGAAGTACGGAAAATGGTGAGAGAGTGTTTTTTTTATTTAATCCTAGGCAACGTGTGGCCTTATATATATATATATATATATATATATATATATATATATATATATATATATATATATATATACATACACCACTATACATGTACATATATATATAAACTATATACTATACACATATGCATATGCACTTTATATGCAAACACAAACGTATAGACATACACATACATAAAACATGCATATATATGTATACATATATATATATATAGACATATATATATATATACATACACATGCATACATAACGACATATATTCTGTTCTCTCATTATCTCTCTTTCTCTCATTTTCTCTCTCCCTCTCTGTATGCATATATATATATATGTATATATATATATATATAAATATATACCAAACAATGCTATATATATGCATATATATATGTATGTATGTGAGTGTGTGTGGATGTGTGTGTGTAGATAGGTACATAAAAGCATTAATCGGAAACAATTTCGTCGCTTTACGACCTATTATATAGTTCAGATGTGGAAAAGGGAAACCAGTTTTATTAGACGAACCAAGAAGTTCTAAGTCCGACTTTCGCAGTCAACACTGCCTCCCCACTGTCCACATTAATGGTATGAATCTGTTAGCAAATTGCCCGCAATAGAATTTTCATATATAAATAAATATAAGGAAACAGAAGAGCTAGCATTATGTTGCAAGAATATCTGAATTTTTCTCACAATAGAAAGAATGCCGGCAGTCATTCCTAAAGAGATATGAGTGTAATTTTCGATAGTAAAAACGCTGGAATCATAACTTGTCTGGGAATAAGTAAATAATTCATAAGATACGATTTGTGGGTTCAAAAATAAATTCAATCTTTCGTTTCTCTCCTTCTAGCGATTGTTTTAAAACAAGTCGTGATTACATCCATAGTGGGGCTCGAATTTATATGCAATCAAAATATTTATATGATGAGATTTTTAGGGGTACAATTTGGTCTATAATTTCTACCTCCTGAAAAATGTATGTTTTGAAGATCCGTGATGAATAACACTTGGGTAATTATTTGAGTACAAATCCTGCTGAATCCCGCAGGTTCAGCTTAAAATTCATATTTTTCGAAAAGATATCCTAAAGCAATTTGCTTGGTACCAATTTTAAGACCTCACCTCTGTATACTGCGTGTGGGTATATTCCGGCAAATTATGTAAGTCGCCGGTATATACGTAATCAGTATTTGCCAAACGATTATTTCAAATCAGTTTTGCCATGTTAAGAATAGTTTTTTTAATAGACAATCATTCCTAACTATGGGGAGAATTAAATATGCACATAGTTTGTTAGACGTCCTTTTATGTCTAATATTTTAATGAAATTCCTTTCCGTCTTTCATTGACGCTTTATTGAGATAACTGATTGATTAATCGCTTCGGTATCTTGTTAAGTTGTATGTAACCTGGGGGAAAATGTCGCTGCCACATTGCCTGAGATTAGGTCGAAAACTGATCAGTATCGATACATTTTATTGCTACACGGAAGAAACAACTTGTATTCAATGTATCGTAAACTATTTTCATTTACTTCCATCAGTTTTGTAACCATCCCTCCTATCTTATTTTACTCTAGTCTTCACATTTCATGATCAATATTTACGACGTTTTCTTTCTCGTTTCTTGATTTGAATGTGTTTTATATCGTAATTAATATCTGTTCATGATTTTAACATAATACAATTGTCGAGCGTTCTTTCTCATTAACCCTTGTTGCCGAGAGTTTTAGTCTATATAGATCACAAAGTTTTAATAAAATATGTAAGCATTATGCTAAAATGAAGAAGATAATTTTCCGGAAAACATATAAAAATCAAACGCGTTATATTCTAAAACATATATCATATATCCAAGTTATCGGCAAATCCCGAGTTTTAAATATGTCAAATATTATTATGCCGTTACAGAAATATATAAATTTTACTCATCCCGATCATGTAACTTATTTCCCACAAGGTCAAATGTGTGCAAACAGAAAGTTTTTCATTACACCTCAATCGTGTTCACTGCAGTTCAATCTTCCCCCGGACCCCACACACTCCGGCACCGGCACGGCAACAAATCCGGGTCGGCATTTTTTTTTTCTTTTTAAAACAACATATCTACATTACCGTATTACTTTCTCCAGTTTTCGACATGATTTTAAAAAAGTCTCTTGCTGGTACATGTTCATTTCATCTGGCGCGTTTCTCTTACCTTTCAGCGCCACTGACCACAGCGAGCCCATAGTTGGCTTCAATTCACACATCGTCTCTTTCGGCGTCGACTTTTTTTCTGACCTCGTGGTGCCCCTTTTTTTTATTTTTCTTAAGACAGGCGTAATCCCGAGCACACTTGAAAACTTGCATACGTGTTCAATACGCTGCTCCTGTTTCTAATTGCTTGACGTGCATGCTATGACTGCTCCTGATATTTCGTGTGCGCTCATATGCACTCGCTTACATAAGAAACTGGATTTTAGATTGAAACGCATGTTCTTCATACTCGTTAGATAATATAGATTTCTTCGATGAATTCGTTTGTGAAAAATATATGTTTAGGAAAATTTGTCACAGAAAGAATATACCATAAAGTAATTATGCTATAAACATAACACAACGAATTGTCATACAATGATACAAGTAATTATATGTGTGTATAATATAAACGGGAGAATAATACTTAACACTCACTGGGTAATACATAATAGGATTTTCTTATGACAGAGGAGCATGTACTATACTACATCAAATAAAGATGTAATTCATGAAATATAGAATTATACAACCGAGAAAATACGACAGTACAACCTTTAAACCATTTAAGCTAGGCAATGCATATATGACACAGCACAAGCCTGATACTATATTGAATAATACATTTCTCTAGGGTGAAAAAAAGCCTTAACCATGTGGTTGGAAACGCGAGTCGGGTGTGGGTAACATGTATTTACGCGTACAGACATTAAAACCTGATAGATTGTGCACTGTTTCCACTACTAAAGTACACACTTTTATTTCGGCCAATAACCCTTATGCTTCAGAATGTTTAAAGTTGTGTAAGTTATGGGAATATAGGTGTATGTATTCTCGCGCTTCGGTCTTAGTGCTGCCAGATAGTCTATGAACTACGATACATGTGCATCGATTGATGTACAAGAATATGTGAATATCTCTTATCATGTGTGGTCTGTTTGCAAAACGATTATTCGCCAAATAAACAAAATAAATGGTGTGCACAAATTTCATATTTGTGTTTTTATAGTTTGCAGAAGAAAGAAATAGAAAACTCAACTCAAACACTATGGTTGTTCAGAATAATCTAATCCAAGTGGTAGTAAACAAAAATAATACATGCAAAGTCAGCTGATTATTCTTTTTAAAAGTGAAAATCCGACATGAGACATAAAAATATCTGTAATATATTATCATTTTTACTGGTATACTTTGAGATGATTAATTTGTGTACTTATTCATTTAATTAGCAATCTGTTATCCTCATCTTCTTAGCTGTTACTGTTTCCCTTTAACAAAGTTTCGACCAATTATTCCTCTGCAGGTGATTAGCCGCGACAGTGAGGCATCAACAGCTATGAAAGGCAATCATATCTTTTGATACAGTTGAGAGACGTAGCGTTCCTATTCCATCGCGGGTAACTAACTGAAGAAGATCATAGTAATAGTTCGCCGAAAAGTGTTGAAACTGCAATAGTAGCTGTAAAGAAAAGAGGATAACATTTCGCAAATAAAATGAATATAAATATTTAATTGTATTACATAATTATTTTTCAACGTTTATAAAACGTACTTTGGATAATGTTGTTTCAATCATGACACGAGAAAGCCTAGAAGTAGATGACATAAGCCCAAAATGAACGGATAAAATTTCAATGTTTCTGACTACAGCTAAGACAGATTACTCTGAAACCACCAGAAAGCGCATCGAAGCACAGAAATTAGGAACCCGGGATTTTTGGAAAATCTACAACAGCGTAGTTAATAATGGACAGTCAATTATTCCCCCACTAACAAACAATCATGAGGTTGCTTGCACGGCAACTGACAAGGCTAATCTGCTTGCCAGTCGGTTTGCCTCAAACTCCACACTGAACTCGGTACACCACTCACTCCCTGATTTTCCTCTGCGAACAGACGTCACACTTGACGATTTGAAAATCACCCTTTCTCAGGTACATGCTATTATAAAAAAACTTAGACACCTCAAAAGCATGTGGACCAGATCTCATCCCGGCTGTGCTATTAAAAAAATGCTCTCCCGAGGTTGCTCCAGTTCTGTCCAAACTTTACAATAAATGCCTTAACGAATCTTGTTTTCCCGACTGCTGGAAAACCTCCTCTGTGGTACCAGTCTTCAAGAATTCTGGTGAAAGAACTGACCCACTAAATTATCGCCCCATTAGCCTCCTCCCACTTTTCGCCAAAATATTTGAGTCCTTAGTTAATCAAGCCCTAGTCCAGCACCTAACAGCTGCTAAACTCCTGACTGACAAACAATATGGATTCAGGCAAGCCCGTTCAACAGCAGATATCTTAACTGTACTTTCTGAACGTATATACCGTTCATTGGATAAAACAGGGGAGAGTAGAGCGGTGGCCCTTGATATATCTAAGGTTTTTGACAGGGTATGGCACGATGGTCTTCTAAGGAAAATTAGATCATATTGAATCACTGGAAGAATTCATAATGTAATTAAATCCTTCTTAAGTAATAGAAAAATCAAAGTTGTCCTCGATGGACATACATCCAAACAATATGAAATAATGCGGGAGTACCTCAGGGGTCTATCCTTGGACCTCTATAATTCCTGATATTCATAAACGACCTCCCTGATAATATTGTTTCGGAGATGGGTATATTTGCCGATGACATCACTCTCTATAACAGATATGAGGGGAAAACAAATGAACACATATCCAAGGAAATGGCAGAAACACAAGGGGACGACCTCAAATCCGTAGTGGAATGGGGACAAATATGGTTGGTCACATTCAATGCTGCTAAGACTAAGCTTGTTTCCTTCAATAACTACAAGAAACCTTCTCTGCCACCAATAGCAATGGCCAAGAACACATTGCCTGAAAGTACTTCTTTTAAACTCCTCGGCCTAACGTTTACAGGGAATATGAACTGGAATAGATACATTGAGAGCATTGCCAAGGCTGCTGCAAGGAAGGTTGGCTCCCTCTACCGTGCTAGAAAACTACTTACGACTGACAGTATCCTATACCTCTATAAGGCAACCATTCGCCCATGTATGGAGTACTGTTGTCACATCTGGGCTGGTGCATCTGCTGCTTGTCTCTCGCTCCTGGACAGGGTTCAAAAAAGAGTCGCCAACCTGATAGGTCCTGAACTGTCATCTAGGCTTTAACCTCTGTCCCATCGACGAGATGTTGCATCCCTCTGCCTGTTCTACAAATACTTTAATGGTGAATGCTCTGACGAACTGCAAACACTTGTACCTCCCCGACGTAACTACCCCCGAAAAACCCGACAAGCTACTAAGTCTCATCCCTTTACAGTAGAGATCCCTAGGTGCAAGAAAGCCTTTTACTCCAATAGTTTCTTCCCCAGAACTGCGGGTCTTTGGAACTCCCTTCCGGGATTCTGCTTTCCCAACTGCAATGATATGCAAAAGTTCAAGTGTAATGTTAACAAACATCTTTCTACTCTTCTCCCTTTATAATGACTCCGCTAATTAAGTCCCTAATAGAAGCCCCCTGCTTCAAAGTGGCACTGGGCCTTGTTTGGGGTGAAAATTGAATGAAAAAAAAAAAAAAAAAAAAAAAAAAAATATATATATATATATATATATATATATATATATATTATCTTCCCCAGACTATCCATTCATGTGTAATCACCTTTTCTTTACCATATTCCCTCTGCTTAACTTATTTTGTTTTCCAGTAAGATCTTTGACTTACTTGTTGTTTCATCAAATACTTCTGCATGCAAAATCCCATCCCGCATTTTGCTAATTCCTACCCTCTGATGAGAAGGAGAGTATTTCTTCGAAACTCCGCGGATTGAGGACTATTAATTTATCTAGTGTTTCCTTTTCAGAGTAAATATGTGTTTAACTCCTTTCAAAGTGTTTTTAACATATTTTATTAACTGTTTGCTCATATATATATATATATATATATATGTATATATATATATATATATATATATATATATATATAGTAAGTTATAAAATATATATGGCTATTAAGCTACACTGAATATTCCGTGTTTCATCCACTCTAGGACTATTCAGGCTTAGAGTGTATTAAATGCGGAATATTCAGTGTAGCTTCATCGCCGTATATATTTTATAACTTATTAACTAGCTCTACCTACGTATTGAGCACTTCTGAAGTAAATACTTAAAGTTAACTCATAAATTTATGCTTTCATATATTAATTTTATGTGAGTAAATGAAGTAGTTATATATATATATACATATATATATATATATATATATATATATATATATATGCAAACTCGACTCAAACATAAACATAACATCTAGATATATCAAACAGCAAGCATTGGATATATATATATATGTATATACTTATATATATATATATACATATATATATACTTACTTTACTCACATAAAATTAATATACGAAGGTATAGATTCATGCGTAAACTTTAAGTATTTACTTCAAACCTGCTCAATACGTAGGTAGAGTTAGTTAGTAATTTATAAAATATATATGGCAATTAAGCCACACTGAATATTCGGCGTTTCATCCACTCTAGGACTCCTCAGGCTCATGCACGAATTCTGTGGTTGTTTATCGTTTTTATATGCTCCTCTCCCATTGAGATTTTAGTTAGCCAATCAGCTTTCTAGTATCCACCGCGTCCCTTCCTATCAGCCAATGGGCATGCAGGTTATCTGACAAAGGATCTGTTTTAAAACTAGGTTAGCGTGTTTTTTTTTATTTTTAGTTCATATATAAATATATATATATATGTGTGTACATACATATATGCAAATATATATACATATATATATACATATATGTATGTGTATATATATATATGTATATACGTGCATATATGTATGTACATATATATATAGATATTTATATATAAACTAAAAATAAAAAAAACACTAACCTAGTTTTAAAACATGTATATATAAGTGAACGTGTCTTTGTGTGTGTGTGTCTGTGTACATTTTTCCACGCAATAATTCTGTCAATTATTAGTCTACAGATTCGAAATTTGATATACAGTGTACTGATATTGGGAAAATCTTTGTGATCGGTTTTCGGCCAGAAATTTGGCTGTTAAAGGGGTCAACGTTAAACAATTTGACCTTTGCGAACACTACCAAACTCCTACGACGATTTTAAGTCTAAAAACTGGAAAGTTTAGATATAGGTTCCCTGGACACGGATCTAACTTAATAACTTGATTTGAGCCCAAAACAATAAATGTTAAGGGGTAATAATAGGAGTCAAATGAAAAAAAAAATGACCTCTGCGGTTTCTATCAAATTACTCAGGCACTTTCTCGTCAAAACATTTTAAATACAGGGTGACCCAAAAAAGAACAAAAGCTAAATGGAGACCATCTAGAACATATGCTGTAGAACAGAGAAAAAGAGGCCAAAGACCTTTGTTTTTTGATGTGATGTTTTGAATATAATAAACTAGTTATGACCAAAGTTTCATTTAATTCAGACAAAACACTAAGAAATAGGGCGTAATTAGAGTTGGGCCCCTTTTTGGGGTCACCCTGTATTACATAAAGGGTAATCACAGATAGAGCTTTTTATTCGGTTTGGATCGAAATGTTTTAGATACTATTATATAAATGTATGTATCTATGTATATATGTTTGCATGTGTCCCTAAAACTTTCGACAGAGGCGACCGATTTTTACAAGTGCAGTATCGTTTAGAATTCGAGTTTTCAGACGACAAATATCGAAAAATTGGTTAAAAACATCTTCACCTTAATAGGGCACTTTTCTAGAGGGGGTCGCTTTTTCGGCCGATATATTTTAAAGTCATCCTTTCCTTTCTATTGTCTAGCTTTTATTTAAACCTACGTCACTTTCGGTTTGTACGGTGGTCGTAACGATAACGACGTCAGGGCCCCCCCCCCCCCCGTTCGAGCCTGCCTTTCTACTACCACCTTTTCTTTTGCTCAATACACACATCCAAACACCCGGGTAACGCCGGGCTGAAATGCTAGTGTGTATATATATATATATATATATATATATATATATATATATATATATATATATATATAATGGAAACATACTTCACTCAGGTATGTTAAAATGATTTCTCATAAAGAAAGTATAAATAAAAATAACGTTTACGACCGCGTTTACTTATATCATGTTTTTGTTATTTTGTATACATTTATATCGACGAAGACTCGTGTACATAGGCAATAGTTTTGCTACTGTATCGCATAAACATGTGCAAATAAATTAAATCTCATCGAATACACAAGAACGCACCTAAACCTCGAGCAAGTTTGGAAGCTAATAAAGCAAGAAAGGAGATTCAATTTAAGAAACGAAAAAAGAAAAAGGACCGGGGAGTCTTCTATGTATTCGTGTTGAAGTATCAATATATTTCTTATGTTGCAAACGATACCCTTCAAAGCTATGCGAACTTTCGTGCTGATATGACAATAATCTAGTAGGAGCACGCATATGAAAAACGTTTGAAATATTGCTTTGCATTAACTTAAACATTAGGGTATATTAGACGGAAAGACATCGGATATATATATATATATATATATAGATAGATAGATAGATAGATATATATTTATATATATATATTTTTAATATAAATATATATATATATATATATATATATTTATATTAATATATATATATATATATATATATATATATATATATATATATATATATATAGTAGGGATTTAGAAGGCTGTCGCAATGCGAGGAATGAAATATAGTCGTTGTTGGTAAGAGAAGACGAGAACAAGTGGCGATTTACAATTCAATAAGCACATACATATATTTTATATATGCATATATTTATTCAGTTGTATATATGTATATAGAAAATATATGTATATAGAAAATATATGTATGTACTTACATATTTTTAAATCACCACTTGTTCTCGTCTTCTCTAACCGACAGCGACTATATTTCATTCCTCGCATTGTGGCAGCCTTCTAAATCTCTTCTACATACCTATCCCACACAATGCTTCAAGCTAACTACATATCAATTCTCTCTCTCTCTCTCTCTCTC